>NC_057348.1:120532991-120856741 GCF_016509475.1 Prionailurus bengalensis
CTCACATTCTGTCTCTGTCTGTCAAAAATTAATAAACCTTAGAAAAAATTTTAAAAATCTTTAAAAAAAATGCGTAAAACCAGTGGTAAGAGAGGGATTATCAAGGAACACGTGGAAGCTTTCGGGTGATAAATACGTTCATTTTCTTAAAAGTATTGGTAGTTTCCCAGGTGTATGTATGTGTTTGACTGGTGATACGAGTGATGAGTAAAACATTTCCAAATTGTACACTTTAAATATGTGCAGCTTATCATATGTCAGATACATCCAATGAGAGCTGATATAGTTTAAAAAGCAAACAAACAATAACTCAACCCTGGCTGCACCTTAAAATCACCTGGGGAACTTTGTAAAACTTTAAAGCTCTGTCCTCAGAGGTTCTGGTTCAGTTTTTATGAGGCCCAAGGTCTGTATTTCTCAAAGCTTGGTAGACAGTTGTTATTGGCAAGCTATTTTGAAACACTGTGAGCCGGGACTTTCGGAACCATTAACCTGATCCAGTGGTGAATGGCCTTTGTTCTGAATAAGTAGCTTTGTATTTCAGGGACATGGCCCCCTGATACACAATGTTAATATCTGAGTTCTGGGTTTCCTGTGTCTTAACTTTTTACTTATAGGCACCTGATACCTTATTTTATTAAAAGATGGGATTCTGACAACTTCCTTGGTTTCTAAATTTTCTGGGATTTTTTTTCCTTTGAAGAAATAAACAGCTTCTGATACTCCCAGAAATGGACCATATCATGCTCAAATTGGGCCCTTTCATTTTAGCACTAAGAAGTGATTCCTTAGAAGCCTTTTGTTGGTATTGCGGGTCAGGAATAGTCTAGAACGAGCCACCTGAGGACTCTCAAACTCTCTTAAAGAAGCACACAACAGCTTTATCTTAATTATTTTATTAGTTTGTACCTTTGCATTTCTATAACCTACCATGCCACTTCTCTGCTTCAAGCCATCCTTCGCCAGCCACCCCACTCCAAACTTCTAGATGTAATCCAGTCTCCCTTGGGTATTCTGTAAGGATGTACATGATCTAATGAGAGCTTGCCGCCCTCCTTGACCTTCTAATTTCCAGCCATCCTCATGTGATGGGTCACCCTCTAACTTAACCTCCAAGTCTTCGCAAACGCTGTTCCCTTTGCCTGGAACATCGTCCTGGATTCATTCTCACTGCCTGGCT
Source organism: Prionailurus bengalensis (assembly GCF_016509475.1). Classification (NCBI taxonomy): domain Eukaryota; kingdom Metazoa; phylum Chordata; class Mammalia; order Carnivora; family Felidae; genus Prionailurus; species Prionailurus bengalensis. Next base: position 120,534,172 of record NC_057348.1, read on the forward strand.
GTCTCCTTCCCATCCTTCAGATCTCAGGTGAGACATTGCTTGTTTGGGAGTCAGAGAGGTTTCTGGACTCCCAGAGCACACTACACCTCCCCCACCTTAGCTGTCTTTATGACTCTATAAATTATATATGATTATATATTTTATATATAACATGATATATAATTTATAATTATGTGATTTACATGATTTATAATTAATTTATATTCTATTTACAGATAATATGTTATATATAAGTATAGATTATATAAATATAATTATATTATAATTGCCTATTAACTCCTGTTATGACTGACTTGACTGTAAGCCCCTTGAGGCCAGGAACCAGTCCTAGCTTCTGGCTCATGGCCTGGACTGGTGATTCGTAAGTCAGAAATGCAAAGTTTGATAAAGTGCTGGGTCACACCATATCTTACAGTACTTTTCTGATTTACAAATCAGTCCGGGCCCTGAAGTTGCCTCTGAAAGCCAGCCACGGGAGCTGCATACCACAAGAGAAGCTTGATAACTTTGCAAAGATATGTTTTTTGCGTGGTAACGTGCTTAGCAGAATAAACCCAGATGGGAAAGATGAACTTGTTCCCCACTATCTCACACAAGGAGCGAAGCAGACGACTTGAGAACGATAGGAAACATGGGAGTCTCTACAAAATTAAGTTCAATTAGAATTACTTCTTCAACTCAGTGAGCGTCTGAAAAAATAACCTTTGTGTCAAGAAACGTGGTTTGGAGGGGTGATCATGGAAAGCAAATTTAAAGTAGTCCTTAAACCAACAGAAATGGTTAAACGTCTTGTGGTGGAGAAGAAGTCAGAATCTGTTCTTTGGGCCTAGAACAGGGCTAAAGAAATGTTGTCTTGTACATAAAGTTTTACTGGAACACAGCCACACCCAGGTGCACAGACTATGATTTCAGTACAGACAATGGCTGTCTTCATCCTGCAGTGGCAGAGTTGAATACTCCTGATGGGACAGAGACCACGTGGCTTGCAAATCGTAACACGCTTAGCCACTGGCGCTTTGCAGTGGCTCGCCTTTGGCCTAGGGATGAATGAGATTACTTCCATTCATTCGGAATCACTCGTGGCGCTCTGCAATGTGCTGAACACGGTACCCGGCACTCAGGTAACCCAAGTAAACACTGGATGTGATTGACAGTATGGCGGTGAGGCACTGGTGAACCAACGCTGGGCGTAGGTAAAACTACAGCTGTCCTACAGAAGGCAGGAACACAGATGTTCCCGGCATGTGCAACAGTCTGGGCAAAGGCCAAGCAACGAAGAAAGGCCTACAGGTGGGTGGTGACCTAGTGTTTATTCTGCTCTAAAGCAAACCACCCTTGGGACATGTTTGTATCACTTCCTTTTCTCTACTTCCAGAGAAAATGATCGAGGGCCAAGTTCAATTTGTGGTTAGTCAGTATTCCACGCTGAGTTCCACGAAGTGGCTTCCAGGATCTTCTCCAGAGGATGTGGTAGAAATTTAAGAAATTGAAGGCGTGCATTTTACTTTTGTTTGACGGGTATCTTGAAGGCAAATAGGAAGGTTCATTTCGTCTGTTTGCGGTGCACAAGTCTGTTGTGAGCGCCGATCATGTCTCCTCACTGTGAGGAGGTGGAGAGTGTGGGTGAGTGGTCAAGGGCGTTGTGGTAGCTGGAATAATGGCCCCAAAGGCAGCAAGTCCTCATCCCTGGAACCTGTAAATGTTATCTTAGTTTGGCAAGAGCGTCTTTGTAGGTGTGATTAAATTAAGGATTTTGAGATGAGATCGTTCTGGATTCTCCAGATGGACCCCAAGTACCACCACAAGCACCTTTATAAGCTAGAGGCAGAAGGGAATGCCACAGACAGACACAGAAGGGGAGTCAGTGCGAAGGGAAGCATGGGGAGATGTGAAGAGGCTGGAATGATACAGCCACAGCTGAGGATGTCAGCAACCCCCAGAAGCTGGAAAAGACGAGGAAAGGCGTATTCTCTCTTAAAGGCTCTGAAGGGAGCACAGCCCCTTCAGCAGCCCAGAGAAACTGATGTCAGACATTGGCCTCCAGAACTGCGAGAGAATACGTTGGCATCGCTTTAAGCCACCGAACTTGTAGTCATTTGTCACAGCAGCCATGGGACACTAATACAGATGAATTTATCAGATAAACAGTGTGCGTGTTATTGCATTACCTTGTGCGCCACAGTAAACTAGTGGGACAGAAGCAGTAGGCCCCCCACTTTTTCTTTATCCGTGCAGGTAGGGGCAGATGATATATAGTACGAGTTACTGAGCTGGGGTTGGTGGCGGGGAGAGCCCGAAGCAGAGAGAATCAGCAAAACAGTGGCAGAGGCCTGGAAGGAAAGGAGCTCACCGAGGCTTTAGATAACTGGGCAGAGATTCCTGGCTCAGTCATCCCCCTCTCTGCTTGATTTTATATATTTATATTTATTTTATATATTTATATACATTTTAGATACATATAATATATACATAAATTAATATAATATGTTTAATATATAACAGAAATATATATGTATAATATATAAATACTTACATTTATATATTATAAATACATATATAATATATAAATACTTACATTTATATATTATATATTATATGTTATATATTATATATTATATATAATTATAATATATATATATAATAATTATATAATATATAAATACTTACATTTATATATTATAAATACATATAATATATAAATATATATTTATATTTATATGTTTAGTATATTTATACATGTTTATTATATAAATTTACATCAGTTATATATATTTATATTGATATATATTAATATAGAATAATAAATTATGGATATATTTATATTAATTGTGATTATATTTATAATTTTATAAATTCATATTAATTATAAATATATATTTATAATATTATAAGTATATGTTATATAAAATGAGGGGCACCTGGGTGGCTCAGTCGGCTGAGCGTCCGACTTTGGCTCAGGTCATGATCTTCCAGCTCGTGAGTTCGAACCCTGTGTCAGGCTCTGTGCTGACAGCTCAGAGCCTGGAGCCTGCTTCAGATTCTGTGTCTCCCTCTCTCTCTGCCCCTCCCCCACTCATGCCATGTCTCTCTCTGTCTCTCAAAAATAAACAACCATTTAGGGGCGCCTGGGTGGCTTGGTCAGTTAAGCGTCCGACTTCGGCTCAGGTCATGATCTCACGGTCTGTGAGTTCGAGCCCCACGTCGGGCTCTGTGCTGACAGCTCAGAGCCTGGAGCCTGCTTCAGATTCTGTGTCTCCCTATCTCTCTGCCCTTCCCCTGTTCATGTTCTGTCTCTCTCTGTCTCAAAAATAAATAAACGTTACAAAAAAATTTTTTTAAATAAACCATTTAAAATATATATATATATTACATAAGATGAATATATATTTATTTATATATTTTTATATATACTTATATATATTCACTTACTTGTTTAATGTCTGTCTCTTCCTACATGACAACATAATTTCCATAAAGGCAGAGATTTTTTTCTATTCTGTTCACTGCGTTGCCAATTCTGAAAACAGTGCCTGGAACCTAATAGTCACTCAGTAAATAGCTACTCAACACATAAATGAAATCAAAGCAGATAAGATTCCGGATTAATTGTAAGCTTGTAACTGTACTGAGACCCCAGAGAAATACCCTGATTAAAGAATGTGGTAGGCAACAGGTGTCTATCTGAGAACGATTTGTCACCAGTCCATGGCGAGATCGGTACAGTAGTACAGAAGCCTCCAGAATTCCATCTAAGTGCTTTTTTTAAAATCCACTGATTGAAAAAATAGCAGAGTTGATGAAGAGCTACTATTAATTCAATGCTTTTAAATGAATTTGCATTTGTATTAACCACAACGTATGTACCTCATTTTAAAATGGTCACATATATGAGGAAGAGACAAATACTTTGAGGCGGGAAGCTGTATTTATTCTAAATATAGATGATTCTCCACCTACAGAGTAATCACGAACCCCTCGGAGTCTGTAGCCCGAAGGTTCAAAATTATAAGCCAACCTAAACAAGGAAACCGGGGTGTAAAGATATCCCGTGATTGGCCCAGGGCATTATGATCTAGTTAGTGTCTGAGACAGGACCACACCTAGGCTTATATCCCATCGGGGTACAATTTCAGTGGCCACTGATGAGATAGCACCATAGATTTCTTAAAGGTCATCTCCTAGGCAACTGGGTGTGTGCTCATAGCCGAATCTGGCTAAAGGAGAAGGCCTCCCCGGGAGGGCCACGCTTCCAGTGGAGGACAGCCGGGCAGTGAGGACACGGGGGCACAGGGCTGGCTTCATGGGCGTGAGGCCTTTGCAGCCTCACAGAGCCCGGTGCTCAGAAGGCCATCGCTTGGTTTAGTGTTCTACTGTCACCTTCTTGAAATTCTTAATCTTTTTTTGAGAAAGGGGTACACATTTTCATTTTGCACTGGGCCCTACAAATGATACAGCCGGCCCTGTCTGGGCAAGACAATGTGGATTTAGCTGCATTTTATTTCTAGTTTATTTCTGACCTCGTTCCGGAGATCTAGCCCCCACTAGTGCCCCTCGGGATCTGGCAGACCCTGGGCTCCGGTAGGAGGAGGCTCAGTATACCAAGGCTGAGACTCGGGTGAGGCAAGGGAGGGGGTAAGGCACCGAAAGGAAGGAGGTGCTCACTCTCGGGGTTGTGCAGGTGTAAGACCAGCACCTGAGGGTGTGTGCCCCTTCCATTTTGCACGTCACTTGCCTCACCCTGGTCCCACTCACCCTGCACCGGACCGTCCTCGCCTGCTTGCTTTGTCTTCGACAATGAATGTGTGCCTCCGTGGTCACGGAATTTTCATCAGCTAGGTCGGGTGGCACACAGAAACCTACCCGACTGACTTCTTCATAGATTTTTCTGCAAAGTGTTCCTTGTTTGCTCAGTCTTTGTTGAGGGAGAAATGGAATTCTTTCTCGGTGAGACTGGCCACCGTTGGCTGGGGCACGCTCGCCTGTGTAAATGTAATTTGATATAAAGCTGAATCGTCAATACCGGGAAACATTCGACGGGGAGAGTGAAAGAGTAGATGGCACTGGTGGTCACCTTCAGTGTGTCACCAGAGAGCAAGAGCCGTGTGGTGTGAAGTCAGAAAACCGTGGTTCTCATCCTGAGTCCTCTATGTATTTGCTGTGGGGCCCGGGGCAAGGCTTCGTGCCTTCTCAGCCTCAGATCCTCACCTGTAAAATAGAGAGGGTATAGCTATCTCTAGCTCCCATGATGAGCGGGGGGGGGGGGGGGGGGGGGGGGGGTTGTGTGATGAATTGACCCATCTGAACACGGTTTGCAAATCATAAAATAGTCGTCGACACAATCATTCAATTTCAGGAGGAGTATCGTTTTGCAGGATGGCTCCATTGTGAGTTACCAACTGCTACCCACCGAGTGAGGGGTGAATCCCACAAGGTCACACAATAGAAGTTAGGCCTTGCGATAGGCTTCCCTGAGGAAAAGAAGAAACTGGAAGCCAGCGTTGGCCGGAGAAGAGAAGATGGAAAGGCCCGCTGAGACTGTGCACACTGCCAGATGGATTTGGGTGCCAGGCGAGGAACATCCCCCCGCCCCCATTTATCTCTCTTTTCTTGGGGTGAGTGTGAGAGCAGTTTTGTTAGTGGGGAGATAAGGAAACGACTTTGGCACTAGGTAGTCTGGATCTGGGTGCCCGTTGTTTATAGGAATTATCTGGGAACGCAAGTTCTCAGCACCTGGGGACCTTGGGACCCAAGCAATATGATTACGCTGGAGGGTGGGCACCACTTGCCCCACGGAGCTTGGGCACCGCCTCTCCCGCTGTGAGAGAGAGTTAGGACCCCACTCCCGTGACTCTTTAACCAGATAAACTAAGGTGAGCACCTAGAGGCATTTTCAAACCCCCTGCTTCCATCACAGGAGCATCATGACGCAAGGGAAACAGACCGTCATGCTAACCCCAACATTACAACCTAACTAGGTCATGTCAGGGTTTATTGGTGATCGGTTTAGATTTCATAGAGAGATCAGGATCCAGCCAGGCTAAATCCAGAGCCGCCCATTAATGAACTATTTTAAGAGGATTCTGTATAATTACAAAAGACTCCCTGGGGCCTTTGGCCTAAAGTGCAACCACGGTTCATTCCCTCGAGTTCAACTTATGTTCCCTGCCCATCCTTCCTTCCTTATGTTGCCTCTCCTCACCGCTTCCTTCCCGGCCTGAAATCCCACCCATGTAAGCACTGTAGCAGGTGCACAGTCCAGCCGTGGTGACAGGGCATGGGAGCCCCAGAAGTAGACAGATAATAACAGCACAATGTGCATTTTGCACTAAGTGCGGTGGGTGCCTAGGGGAAAATATGAATTGAGAGGGAGTCAGGCCCACTTCAAAAAGGAGACGACGGTTCAGCTGTATCGTGGAAGAGAAGTAGGATGTTTGGGGACAAAAAAGGGAGACGGATGTGCCGAGCAGATGATGCAGGGGGCACTGATGTCATACTTCAGAGGAGATAACTGTGGAGCACTGAGAACAGCGTGTGGCACCTAGTAGCCGCTCGGTAAGGGGTAGTGGCGATAGTAGTATGTGCAAGGAGTTTCAAATACTCAGGATGGACAGAACGCAGGAAGGGAAGGTCTGGAAACCAAACTGAGGAGGTAGTCGGGGGATCTTTCTTCATGAAGGACTCGGCACAGTATGCTAAGGGAGTTAGACTTTTTTCTTCGTAGGATGTTTTAGCCAACCAGTTTACCTGCTCTGTCATTCAGACACTCATCGTTGTCTCCATGGGAATGGTCTAGGTTAGGACACGTTAACAAATACCCTCAAAGGCCTAAAGCATCGAACATTTCTTTCTTTTCTTTTCTTTTCTTTTCTTTTCTTTCCTTCTTTCTTTCCTTCTTTCCTTCCTTCTTTCTTTCTTTCTTTCTTTCTTTCTTTCTTCCTTTCTTCTTTCTTCCTTTCTTCTTTCTTTCTTTCTTTCTTTCTTTCTCTCTTTCCTTCTTTCTTCCTTTCTTCTTTCTTTCTTTCTTTCTTTCCTTCTTTCTTTCTTTCTTTCTTTCTTTCCTTCCTTCTTTCTTCCTTTCTTCTTTCTTCCTTTCTTCTTTCTTTCTTTCTTTCCTTCTTTCTTTCTTTCCTTCTTTCTTTCTTTCCTTCTTTCTTTCTTCCTTTCTTTCTTTCTTTCCTTCCTTCTTTCTTCCTTTCTTCTTTCTTCCTTTCTTCTTTCTTTCTTTCTTTCCTTCTTTCTTTCTTTCTTTCCTTCTTTCTTTCTTTCTTTCTTTCTTTCCTTCTTTCTTTCATTCTTTCTTTCTTCTTTCTTTCTTTCTTTCCTCCTTCTTTCCTTCTTTCTTTCTTTCCTTCCTGCTTTCTTTCTTTCTTCCTTCCTTCCTTCCTTTCTTCCTTCCTTCCTTCCTTCCTTCCTTCCTTCCTTCCTTCTTCCTTCCTTCCTTCCTTCCTTCCTTCCTTCCTTCCTTCCTTCCTTTCTTTTTTAAATTTTTTTATGTTTATTTATTTTGGAGAGAGAGACACACACACAGAGTGCGAGTGGGGGAGGGGCAGACAGAGAGGGAGACCCAGAATCCGAAGCAGGCTCCAGGCTCCGAGCTGTCAGCACAGAGCCCGACGCGGGGCTTGAACCCACAAATGGTGAGATCGTCACCTGAGCCGAAGTCGGACGCCCAACCCACAGAGGCACCCAGGCGCCCAGAACATTTATTTCTTACTCATGTTCCAGACCCGTCACGGTACATGCCCAGTAGTGTTCTGTTTCTATGACCTCTGCTTCCAGCTTCTGTCTGAAAGCGATGCTCATCCCTAGTTCCAGTTCATTGGCCACAGGAAGTCATGTGGCTATGCCCACTTCGAAGGGAATGAAGCAGGGCAGTCTTACTACACGGTGATGGGTACGTGGCTGTGCACATTTGTCAAAGCTCACAGAATGGTGTACGTAAAATGAGTGAATTTTACGGCATGGAACTTCTATGTTAACAGCTCTGACTTTGTAACAAACACTTTGGTGTATTTTTCAAATAGCCAACTTAAAAAAAATTGTTAAAGTCATGATCCAGACAGCCACCTTAAATCTTATTTGAGCTCTTGGGGCGCCTGGGTGGCGCAGTCGGTTGGGCGTCCGGCTTCAGCCAGGTCACGATCTCGCAGTCCGGGAGTTCGAGCCCCGCGTCAGGCTCTGGGCTGATGGCTCAGAGCCTGGAGCCTGTTTCCGATTCTGTGTCTCCCTCTCTCTCTGCCCCTCCCCCATTCATGCTCTGTCTCTCTCTGTCCCCCCAAAAATAAATAAACGTTGAAAAAAAAAATTTTTAATCTTATTTGAGCTCTAAAAAGTAATTTTATGGATTCCCTTTAGAAACACCACAACCTGTGTTATGCTGCTACATGTTTAACAACCGGGAGTGTTTTCCCTCTGGGAGGGGGGACGGAAACCTGATATTTGCCTACTTGTATTGTGTACATACTCCTACCGTGGCTGACTTCAGGCTCCCAACATGGTGTCACAGAATCAAGCTGGGAAGAGAGGCACGCAATTTGAGCTAATTCCAGCATGCCACTAAAAATATTAAAATATGCTATAATTGAATCATAGCATTATAAGACATTATAATAAGCAGCGACATAATGACTGCCTTCCTGGTGTTCCAGGACTTCCTTGTACAGATTCCCAGTTTGCTAGTAATGCAGAATTAACAATAACAGTAATAATAATGCCAACCAGATACTGCAGTTTTGAAAAACAATCTGGTAGAATCATAAATTTAAAGATAGATGGGGCCTTGGAGTTTATCTAGTCACTTCGCCTTTGAGGACACACAGGAAGTCAAAGGCATGCCAACTGGCCGGTGGCAAAACCAGAGTGAAAACACAGGTTCCTGACTTCCTATTTCATATCTGTGGGTGGTTTTCCCCATCAGTGCAGGAACTCTGGGAGTCCAGGTTTTGAATGGGTACCATTGTTCCTGGCCCGCTTTCTGATATCCATCTTACAAGTATTATTTTTAAGAGCTCAAAACATTCAGCTCAGCCGTGCCTGTGGCAAACAAGGGGCAGGGACCAGGGGGTAGGGAGGCGTGTCAAGTGTTACTTGATAGCTATTGGATCCAAACAATGCGTTTCACCCCAGAGAGAATGCAGCATAACCTGACACCTTGTCTGAGGGCTGTGGTTCACCCCCAGGCACATGGGAGCCAGGTTTCTTGGGTTCCCCCTCGGTGTGCTGCCCTAGCCTTTTCCACCCACCCCCCCCTTTCACCCCACGTTAACAAGAGCAAGGGCAACCCTGTGCTCAAAGCAAGGCCACTAAACATTTTCCCATCTCAACTAAACTTGGGGTAGCTGAGAAGAATCTTCAGAAGAATTGATCCATTCCGCAGGCCTCAAGGTAGAGCCGAAACCCATAATAATAAAACTCTGTCATAATAATGACTCTTTGGGGGCGACGCCAGACTTGTCCCCAGATCTGTTTCAAACTTGTGCGACTCTGGTCGTACACTTTTTAAATGCCCCTTTCTTCTTTCTCAGTCTAACAAATTCTTGCTCTTCCTTCAAAGTCTGTGTCAATGTCACTTCCCTTTTGAAGACTTTTCTGACCTTGATCTTGGAGTACCTCCCATCCCCCCCTCTAAATTTATTACTCCATCTACCCTGCTCCTGGAACACTTTGTAGCTACGTTTTCTGCAGCTTGTATTATAGCGTTTTGTGATTATTTGGTCAGATGTCTGTCTCCTCAGCTAAACCAAGTACTCTCTCCTTGAAGTCAAGACCCGTGTCGTTTTCATCTTGCATTTCCTGCAGCCCCATAGTGCCTGGCCTAGACCATAGTAGACACCAAGGCGAGAGGATGGGGAGTGAGGGATAGAAGGACAGAACAAGGATCCTTCTGGACTGAGAGCAAACACCCTGGGAAAAGTGAGGTTTCCCTGTGCCCATTCATGCCCTGAGCTATCAGATGACTGTGTACACTTGGGGCAGGGGGCAGGGGCGGGGGGTGGGCCAAGTCCCAACCTTACGGTGCATGAACATCATGAGGCACGTTTGTTTAAAATGTAGATCCCCGCCTCCCCTCCCCTACCTCAACTCTGACTTATAGATGTGAGAAGGGAGCCAGAAATGTGATATGTTCTTTAGATGGTCTGCAGGACACTTTGGCAAAGCACCGGTCGGATGATTTCAAAAACGCAGACGTGGTAGGGGCTGGGGAGGGTGTAGGCTCCAGTCTGTACTCGCAGTGCTGTAGACAGTGCTCCACAGCCTGCCCTGTTTCTCCAGAGGCACAGGGAGCTGAAAGATCCAAGGGGAGTCATCTATAACCCAACCCAACTCACTCACGCCATAGTCGTACAGAAGCAACACTGGCATTCCCCTTGGCCCAGGATATCTGGCAGACTTTTTGGCTCATCAAGGGTACCTCTGAACATTCTTGATTCTCGTACGTTATTTGATTATTCTGGGCTGTGGAATAGCCACCCAGGGTCGTTGTCCTAGTGATGGTCTGGCTCAGGAGCGTGAGATGTGGCCCTGGGCTCTAAGACCTCTAGCAAAGTGGGTGACTGTGGCCAGTGCCACTGTCGGGCACTCTCTGGACCGACCCTGGGCCTCCTTCAGGCCGGCCATCTTGTCCTGGCCACAGCAATGATGGCGCAGTGCCCTCTTGTCGAGTCACGCATACCCTTGAGGCTGCCTCACACCCGGCGCCAGGAGCCGCCTCTGCCTTCAAAGCTGGGTAATAACGGGACTGTCACCTTGTGGCAGAGGGCCGCTCCCAGCATCCCCAGCCCCCGAGACCTTTCTCTAAGCCCTTCACGCTCCTGCGGACCCACCTGAGCCGATCTCAGAACCGAACTCTGGAACGATCTGACAAGGGCTGAGCAGCGTGTGTGTCACACTCGTTCACATCACCAAGTATGTTCGTTGCCCAGAGGACGATCATCTTACATTCCTACTCATTAAGTTACTATAATTATACCCACACGGGGTATAATTGATTTTAATTTTCACTCTGAGGTAGCTCCAGGTTACAACCGTGAGTCTCTCACCTTGGAGAACTCTCTCCCTTTATTTAGCATTTAAACGAGTATCAGGAGGGAAACACAAGAAGTAATTACGAGGAGAAACCAAGTGTTGCAAGGGGCAGCGTTTGAAGCGCTTGGCCGTCCTACGTGGCTCCAGTTCAGTCCGTGGGAAGTCAGCTGGGTGGCCCCCGGGAGCAAGGCGCCCCGACGTTGATGAATTGTACAGCGGTACCCGAGTCGTTCTAATGCGATTCTTGCCCACGGCTCAGTAGCCTCTACTTACGAATTAACACGTATTTTAAAACTCACGCACGTTACCTAAAGCTTCCCAACAAGTGGTAGTAAGGTTACAATTTCAACTGCCCGCTCTTTTTCCCATCAACAATTTTAGTGGGCCATAGTCAGAGATCCACCTTTAACCTTTCAGAGTTCAGCCTCCTGTTCTTCGAGGTCCCAGAAGACACTGTCGACCCGTTTCTCATTTGTGTTTAATTTCAAATTTTCCCCGTGGCGGGCAGATACGACGAGGGGTTGCTTTCAACAGGCTGTGAGTAGGGGTGTTTGTCGGATAACATGGAAGCGTTTGTTTTTAGATTGTGAAGGTGCTAGAATTAGTGGGGTGTGTTGGTTCTATTTGAGTCTCTAGGCAAATTACACAACTAAACAATTAGTTTACTAAGGGGGTGCCACCGTAGCTGATGGTATAGGTAACACACACACACACCGACATGCTTCGCACAGGATTCCGCTGTTGGCTGTCCCGTCTCTGTTCTCCCGTGGCTCCGATATTACGTAATTATCTGGTTGCTTGTCTCATCCCTAACTTTTAACTTTTCAAGGGCGTCCATGGAACCAGTGCTGAAGTTCATGTCTGTTGCACATTTGAAGATGGGACGTGGTTTTGGCTAAGCCCTCGTTCTGGAAGCAAGGAAACTGAGGCCTTATGACATCAGGTTACTTGGCTAAGATCATAACACAGGACCAAAAAAAAAACCATGCATGTGTCATAAGCAGGAGACTTTCCACTCAGATCAAGATATTTATCAACTGTCCCCTATCAAGAGTCTCAGTTTCCCTCAGTCACTTGGACATGTGAAAGGATGTGCTTTTATTCTGGCAAATACGCCCAAGAAGATAAGTCATTTTACTTTGGCCTTCCCCTTTGTCTATCTCATCTGCACAGTTCTTTGTGTAAGGATCCAAGGGTGTGGCGAAATATCAGAATTCGGGAACGGACGGATGTAATGCCCAGAAGACACATTTGTGAAATTCAACCAGTTAAGAACCCTGTTGCCTTGAATTGGACAGTGATTCTTTCACAAAAACGTCTCCCCTGCTTTTGAATTAGGTTACACTAAACTGAGAGAGACCGGTTCCCTGTTCCCTTTCATGTGGTTTCAGGTTTTCCCAGGCATCTTGCGTCTCCCACACTGATGCTCCTTGCCAGGACCGTGGTGGATCAGGAGTCAGGTTCACCCCCTCAGAGGGCTCTGAAAGGCTTGGGTCCACACGTTGTAACTTTCAAAAAATGTATTCTCAAGTATCTTTTGAAAGACTTGTTGATCCTTGCTAATCCTTCTCCCCGTACAGATCAAACTTTCCCCATTCAACCCAACTCCAGGTTTCTTCATTAGGTCAGACCACCGTGGATCAGCCAGAAAGGCCCCAATTGCCTCAGGACATGAAACATCGGATTAATTGTGCACTGGGAGAGGGAATGAAGGATTCCTTTCTGAGGTCAATCAGCCCATTCCAGGAGCAAACCCATTTCACAGAGCAGCCCACAGCAGCAGGGACCTCTGCTGGGAAAGCCGTATACACCTGCTAGGGTGACATCAGCCTAGAGTCCAGGAAGGTTCTGGCTCACCCTGCCCCCCCTCCTAGCATGCCAGGCTCACAGACATCCAGAAGAGCAAGAACAAACCTCCAGCAAACTCACAGGTAGTATAGGAGAAGCCTCTGGAGGCATGGATATCCTGTATTCAGAATTCTTCCGATTTTACCGCTGCAAGTAGTGACCAAACAGCCAATGAGGCAGCAGCAAGAGGGAGAGACTGGGAGGAGAAACGAGAGGAGATGGAAGGAAAGGAGCCGTCACACAACAGAATGTACCTGGCAGATCAACTATGTCAACATCTACCCTCGGCCTCCTCCCTCTGTCACTAAGACAAATCAAGTACGGTTGCCCCTCTTCCAAACCAGCAGCTCCAATCTCACTGCAACCCTTAGTGTTTTTTGAAGCAGATTTCTCTTGGCACCTGCACATTGGAACCACAGGGCATCTCTTTTTTTTTTTTTTTTCCAATGTTTATTTATTTTTGGGACAGAGAGAGACAGAGCATGAACGGGGGAGGGGCAGAGAGAGAGGGAGACACAGAATCAGAAACAGGCTCCAGGCTCTGAGCCATCAGCCCAGAGCCTGACGCGGGGCTTGAACTCACGGACTGCGAGATCGTGACCTGGCTGAAGTCGGACGCTTAACCGACTGCGCCACCCAGGCGCCCCTCACAGGGCATCTCTTAAAAATGTCAATGCCTAGCTTCCTCCCGTAGATATTCTGGTGTAATTGATCTAGGGTGGCCAGTAGGCATCTGAATTTTTAAAGACGACCCCCCCCTGAAGTTATTGTAAGGGGCAACGAAGTTTGGGAACCACTGCATTATTGGCCAGGTCATTCCTAACGCCCATACCTCACATACCCCCAGAACAGAACTTGAAGACACCCTCCGCTTCCTCCAAGGCACCCTTACCCTATTGTAACAATAGAAATGTGAGGGCAAATTCAGATCCAGCCAGTATTTACTGAGCACCTGTTATGTGCCATGCCCTGTGCTAGTTAGTGACTTCTTAGGCTTTGTCGTTAACCCAGCAGGTGCCCGTTTTAAAGGCAAAAAGTTGTCTTGTGAGATAAGGGTAACCATCTGATCTTTACGATCTGCGGCTTCCTGCTTCCAGGATGCTCCTCAGATAGAGTGATTTACAGGTACCTCTGTACTCATTTCAAACGTGAGAAAAGATGGTTTTACAAGGCCAGAAATGGGGGGGGGGAAGGGGCGGTGGGAAGAAGTGAGATCCCAGGGGCTCGTCCCATCCACATTGAACTAACAACATTTTACGATTACGATTACGATTTATGGTGAGCAAGACCGACATGACCATGTAGAATTTAGGGTTAAACAGTGCCAAAAGAAAAGCGGTTACGTAAAGAATGGTCTGAGCTAAGGCAGACACAAAGAAAAGCTTCCTGGAGAAAGTGATGAGGGGCCCGGGGGAGGTTGCAAGGATGAATAGGAGTCAGCAAGGTGAACAAAGAGGAAGGATGATGTCAGATGGGATGGAGCATAGTCTAAGGGGTCCAAGTTTACAGCGATGGCCCCAGCTTACTGGGATTTTAAGCATATACTTATATAAGCTCAAATTTTAAGTTATATACATAGCAGAAGAATCTCTTTATTTTCGGGCAATAAGGGTTTGTATTCTCAGGACAGTGCCAGCCATGGAGATGAATCAATACTGAAAATATGCCAGGAGGGAAAGGAACTTTCAGGTGTGAAATACAGCAGTGATGAACAGCAGTGCCCTGCATAGGTAAAAGTTCCTGGGCGATAAACACTCTTCTTAGTCCTTGAACTGCCTTGAATGAGAACAAGGACTCGATACTATAGATTTCTATGATCCTATAGCGTAGAAATACTTTACGCTCCATACCCATTAAAACATTTGGGTGTCTATAAACTTACATTCATTTAACCTGCCAATTAATGTTCTTGGAACTGTGTTTTTCCCATAGTGGAAAAAATTTACCAATTGTTTCACTTTATTTGTACAGGGAAACTAAAATACAAATGCATTATGCATAGCTCTCAGTACTGTATGTAACACTGCCTGCAACCAGGCAAGCAAGCTCAAAAAAGCCGCCCCCCCCCCGTCCCCCGCAAGGACCCCTCCATCCCACACATGTATTCCTTCTCCTAAGGATCTTGGTAGTTGGTTGGTTTTTGGGCTTTTGCCAGAATGCAACAGTTTTGGGAAGGATACAGGAAAATCAGCAAGAGGGCAGTTTCCTGTGGACTCATATTGTTTAAGATGTGTCCTGTGGGGCTAAGAGACTACTGTTTTTATCCATCACGGGGTTTAGAAAACAAGATGGGTGGATGCCAGGACCTTGTGTCTTGGGACTTCAGACTAACTGGCACCAGGGAGCTTAGAGGTCAGGATGTGGAATGCTAGGATTCAGATGACACCCTGGGCCCGGTCCATCGAGACGCCACAGCAACTCGGAGGGGCCCACAAGAACCAGCACGTTGTGTCCAATCTCTGCTGGTAGACAAACCTGAGAATGAGTGCCCAGAGGTCGTGCTTTGCCTGCCTGGAACCGATGTCCTGAAGTGCTCTTTAGGCCACCAACCGTCACCTGTGACCAGTTATCCTCTGCTTACGTTTCCTCGTGTTTCCTCATCCACTGGCCCTGGATGCCTCATCGTGTGGAAGGGAAAGGACACGCAGTGGCCATCTCTGCTCCCTAGAGTGTCACCCAGGGCCAGGTGGCCAGACCACTCCCGTTCTGCTTATGTGCGCCTCATTCAAGGATACCGCGGGATGCCACCAGCTACGTTTACTTAAAAAGTAGTTGTTATTCATAATAATCGTGGCAAACCTCTCCTGAGCTTTCGTGGCGTTTGGGGCACTGCAAACCCTGCGCATGATGCGTTTTAATCCTCAGAACGATCCTGAGATTACGTGTCAAGTATTATAGTTTCCCGAACACTTGTACCACCATATACTCACCAGCCTTACGTGGTTACAGCTGAGTGTGGAAAACGCTGATACTTCTAAACAGTAATGTAAATGGTAAATCTCAAAGAAAGGGATATGTGTAGAATTTTTTGCAGCTTATTTAACCATAGAACAACTAGAAGCAACTGATATTATAAGGAATCCCAGTTTGAAACCCAAGTGATGGTAGAGAAAAGGGGGTCGGCACAAAATACGCGTCACGTCCTGTGAGTAGTCTGAGAACGGTTGGGAAGAAGGTATAAGTCTAAACCATCACCACCGGATTTGGTGTGACTGTCTTTGAAAATGGTGACTCGTGATATACCACGGATGGCCTGGGGACCCCTCAAAGTAGCTGAGGGTGTGTTTTTGGAAATGTGCCCTCTGCTCCACAGGGCTCCAAAAAAGTCTGCTGTATCCCAGGAGCAAGGAACTCCATCCGCTCCCGACACCCAGTCATAATACGCAAGGCGAGGAAGTCGAGAGTGAAGAGTTTGAGCCCGTTCACACGTTCACTGGCCTGCTTCCGTTCATCACAGTCCCCAAGAGCCTGAAAGGCTCTTTCCTCAGCACAATGCTGGAGCCCAGGACCGAACTACCAGCCACGTTTCTATCCCAGAACCAATATAAGTTGGTTCTTATAATATAAGAACCAATATAAGTTCTTCCTCCATGCGGTTTGCTTTCTGCGAATTCACCTCCCAAAATACACCCTTCGTCCCATTTTTTCTTCTGCTATCGAAATATTTCAGGATGCAAGCCTGTCTCTGCAGCACTGACCGATCTTCGACGCAACCCCCACCATATGTCATGAAGAGCTGCCTTCGGTGATCAAAATACTTACGGCTTATGCTTAGCTCTCTAGTGGTCTGGTCAAATTAAAACGACCGTATGGTTTTAATTGTGGCCGGTCAGAAAGTTACTTTTTTGCCACATCTCTTAAAGGTAGTCTTAGTTATACTCGGATGTCAACGCCCTCCTGAGATCAGGCCTTGCTTTGAAAGCATCACCTGCATGATCACTAAAGTTAATTTATTCATTAGATTATATACGCATACATACATATAAATGATGCCAGGCATGGATCTGAGCAATTTACAGCTTACGACTTAAATTGCACATTTAATCATCTACGGGGTACCTACAATTATCCACGCTTTGCATTTGAGGAAATGAGGCACAAAGAAGTTAAGTGACTTGGCTGGTGTAAGGTTATCTGGCTTGGGAAGGGTTGGAGCAGGAATTTGAATCCAGACAACTTCGCCTCGAGTCTACTCATAACAAGGAATTCTTATCAAGCAAAAACTCGTAACCATTTTTATTTTTTAATGTGTATGTATCTATTTTGAGAGCGAGCAAGAACAAGGGAGGGGCAGAGAGAGAGGGAGAGAGAATGCCAAGCAGACTGCACGCTGTCAGCACAGAGCTCGACATGGGCCCAATCTCATGAACTGTGAGATCATGACCTCAGGCAAAATCAAGAGTCAGACTCTTGGTTCACTGAGCCACCCAGGCACCCTAACCCTTCACCACTTTTAGAGTTTAACTGCCATTTCTATGACCGTGGGGTCTGAGAAGTGCTCAGCATTTTCAACTGTAGTAGCACATTGCCAATTACAGTGTTTGCTTCTTACACAGCTCTTGAGGAGATGGAGGGGAACCTTTACTTATTGATTAAAAAAAAAATGGAGCCGTGTTTTATTTTTATTATGGCAAAAATGAAGTTAAAAAAAGTTAAACTAGGGGCGCCTGGGTGGCTCAGTTGGTTAAGCGTCCGACTTTGGCTCAGGTCATGATCTCCAGGTCCGTGATTTCGAGCCCCGCGTCGGGCTCTGTGCAGACAGCTCAGAGCCTGGAGCCTGTTTCAGATTCTGTGTCTCCCTCTTTCTCTGACCCTCCCCCCTTCATACTCTGTCTCTCTCTGTCTCACAAATAAATAAACGTTAAAAAAATTTTTTTTAAAAAGTTAAACTAGAAAATAGAAGCTCTGCTATCCCAAATCCCAAATAAATAAACGTTACAAAAAATTTTTTTTAAAAAGTTAAACTAGAAAATAGAAGCTCTGCTATTGATATATTACAAAATCTAAATTCTCATAGCTATATTATACATGTCAGGATGTAATTTTATGGGTCTAAATAAGTTTATTTAGAGAAAATCTATGTTGTACAACCATAGTTATTCTTTATTCCTTTGGCTCCTGTTACAAACAATAATATCTATGATAGAAACAGTATTTTTCTTTTAAAACTTTTATTGCTCTTGGCTCAAGGTCAAAACTCTTCAGAGATTTAACCTAAGTCATGTCTTTTTTATGGAATAACGTTCTCATGTATCTTGGGAAGACTTTAATTCGTATCAATGAAGGCCATTAAATGGCATGTTTTAGGCTCCACGGAGAGTGAATACTTCCTTAATACCTGTTAGGTGAAGAGTTTTCTTTTCCAATAATGTTACTTAACTACTTAATTTTGTACATCTGAGAGTTTCTTTAAATATAGCTATGAGATCCACAGAGGACTTGAAAACTTTTATATTTATCCAGTTTCTAGTTATGTCTAAAACTCACCTAATCTGTTTCCTAAGATAAAGCCCTCCTAGTACAAAATGAAACTGATGCAAAATGGAAAAAAACATAGTTTTGTATGTATATATTTATACACATATAATAATAATAATGTATAGATATATATATGTCCATAGCAAAAGTTTGGTTTTTTTCTCATTTGAATCACAAAGGTAATATAATTAAAGGAATTTTGAAACATAAAGAAAATATAGACATTGGTCTACTTCCTTACAGCGATTTCTGTATGAGTTTGGATTTTTATATATATGTATAAGCATAGCGCATTTATAATTTTGTATCCTGCTATTTTTACATAGCATATTTCAGCCATGTTACTGTATATGCTTCACAAACCTCATTTTTGCCTGTTGCTTGAGTGTCATACTTATTTAGCTACTTCCTAAAGTTAGGCTATGCCCAATATATTCCATTTTTAGCATTAGAAATGATGCTGCTCTGAATGCCATTCTGTATTTAGCGTCATTTCCTTAGGATAGATTCTTAGGAATTGAATTAGAGAACTTAAAGATAATAATATTTTGAAACTCTTCATACACATGTCCAAATTACTTTCTAAGATGATTTTAACAATGCACATTGTCTGACAATTTCCTGCCTATGGTTGATATGTGTATATGTGTGTGTGTGTGTGTGTGTGTGTGTGTGTGTGTGTGTGTGTGTGTGGCTTCGCTTGTGCATCCTGGGAGAACATGATATTGACCAGATCTGGTGTTGCATACAGGAAAGAGCTTGGATCTCCAGTCAATGTCCTGTCTCTACAACTAACTGGCTGTGTGAATCTGTGCAACTAACTTGCCATTATGCTCTTTGTGAAATAGGGAGATTGGACCAGACCAGGCACATTCACTTATTCATAAACCTTTGTTGAGTGCTCTTGGGAGTTCCTTTTGCTAAAGAGATTAGAAAAAATAGATGCAGAAAATCCTTTCTCAGGACATTACATCCTACTGGGGGACAAATATGTGGAGGAAGAATCACATGAGATTTAGGAGTAGGAACTACAGAGCAGCTCTTCCCACGTTCCAGTCCGACTTAATAGTTGCACAACTTGAGTACTGAAAGCTCTCTTAGCTCGGCTATGAAATGGGGATGATAATACGTGTCATGAGACAGATTAAATGAGGCAATGGTTAATGTGCCCGGCACAATACGTGCTCACCAATTGTTAGGACCATTGTTTTCTGTTTCATTGCTGTTGTGATTCTAATCTATTTTGTAGGTTTCAAGTGGTGGGGAGCATATTGCAGAGGGATGGCTTCACAAAAGAATATCATGTGTCCAGAGAATGGGTCCCAGGTTCTGAGCATTGACAAAATGTGGGAAGCCGTAAGAGGCACGGTCTCCAAGCAGGGTCAGAGTCACGGGCCACATCTAAGATGCTTTCTGGTCCTAATAGGCTATTGTGGTCACTTCACAGAAGTGGAGTGGACCTCCCACCCAAAATTTGGTTTGGTGTTGAAATTGATGATGCCACACGCCCGTCAAGAGGATACGAAAAGTATAATTACTCACTTAGTGAGGTTCCCTAGGGCGAGCAGGACAGACCTTCCAGCTGGTTTGAAGAGGGCTGGAGACAGCTATAAGGTACAACTTTAGGCTGGTTCGGGGGAGACTTGTGTTGGTTTTGACTTCCCACTGGCATCGAGGGAGGGGCTCGCAGGCCTTCTGATTGACCTGAAAGCTGTCAGCAGTCAAATACCAAAAATGAAGTCAGACTCTTTATTACATGGGCCATGGTTTTATGGTGGACGAAGGAAATCTCAGTGGCTTTCTTCTCTTCTTACAAGGGAAAACAGTCTCTCTCGACCCCACCTCTCGCCACCCCTTCCTGCTGCTGTTCCCCTGGCTCTCCATGCACCCCCGTACCGGCTCCACACCACCCCAAATGTGCTCCTCCCATGCTCTCTCAAAGTTTCTGCGATCAGGCTTCCCCTCTCCACTCCTTGGAAACTGCTCCTGTCAAGGTGACCACCCACTCTCATGGTGCTAAATCCTTTGGTCCTTTCTTAGTCCCCATCATACCCGACCTATCAACAGCATTAGATACAACTGATCCTCTCTTCAGTCAGATTCCAGAATATCAAAGTTGCCTTCTCTTTTGCTTTGGTCAGTTTCCTTCTGAATTTCCTGACCCCATAATAGTTGGAGTGCCCCGGGGCTCAGTCCACGAGCCTCTGCTCTTCTGTGAGACTCCCTTACTATGAATCCATTGCCCCATGATAACTCCCAGGGGTGTATCCCCAGCATCTGTCTCTCCCTGGAGCTCCAGGTTTCCATGTCTAGCTGCCTCCTCCATGTTAAACACCCCCAATCGAGTTCCTGACGTTCTCCATCACTTTTCCCCCTTTCGTCATCTTCTTCCTCTCATTCGATGGAAACTCTATCTATTTAGTTAGTCGGGTCCCAAACTGTGTCATCATCCTGGAGGCCTCTTTTTCTCTTGCACCTCACACCTGGCCTGTCCCTTCATCCTGGGAACTCCGCGTTGACAAGCTGTCGAGAATCTGACCGCCACTCACCACCTCCACCGCTCCTACCCGCGTCCGATCCGCTGTCTTCTCTCCACCTGCATTTCCACAGTAGCCTCCTAACTGGTCTCCCTGTTACCACCTTCGCCCTCCTATGGTCCTCAACGCAGCAGGCGGAGCAACGCTGGGTAAACGTCACTGAGATCACAGCACAAATCCACTCAAAGCCCTGCCGTGGCTGCTCGCATCCCTCCGAGTAAAGACGGGAGTCCTTTGCGGTGTCACCTTTTCAGTGAAGCCTCTCCTGACTATCCTGTTTTGAATTGCGCCCTCTATCTCTAGCCTGTATTCTCACTTTGCTTTTCTTCCTAGCGCTTCTCCCCTTCCGGAACAGTATATAATGTATTTATTAGTTCTGTTTGTGTCTGCTGTCCAGGAGAATGGAGACCTTTGTCAGTTGTTCACTACTCTAACCCACTGATGTTAAACAGGGCCTGATTGGTGTCTAATAACTCTTTGCTGAGGGAAGAGAAGGGAAGGGAAGGGAAGGGAAGAAGGGAAGGGAAGAAGGGAAGGGAAGAAGGGAAGGGAAGGGAAGGGAAGGCAAGGGAAGGGAAGGCAAGGGAAGGGAAGGGAAGGGAAGGCAAGGGAAGGGAAGGGAAGGGAAGGGAAGGGAAGGGAAGGGAAGGGAGGAGGGAGGGAGGGAGGGAAGGAGGAAAGGGAGAAGTGTCTGTATCACCACACACACTCTGACATTCAATCTGAGAAGGAGCTACAGGGTCATAGGCTTGGCATAAGGCCGGTCAACCCACAACTATGAGGACCAGTAGTGGAATTTGAAAATCCCAGTCACCGCTCACCCAGGAGACCAGAAATAAACTTCGATTCGTATTCGGAATTTGCAGGCATCCGTGTTTCAGAACTGCTGGGTTCAGAAATACCCCCAGGAGCTATATCGGGGCAGTATGAGCTGCACAGCTGTGAATGGCGTCAGAAACTATTTTGTTTGGGTGATTGTTCGCTGTAAAAGCTCAGTAGGGGATTTGAGATATTTTTGTGTGTGAAACTGCGGAAAAGCCACTTCATCGGAATCGTCGTCGTTTGCAACAGAGGAGCGTTCGCATGCAGAAAATAGCGGGTCAGTTTGATTTTCTTCTTTCGATAAAGGTGTGCCTTGCCCCAATTGCTTACCAAAGAACCTGGTGGAAAAGTAGCTTGAGGCTCTGTTTGGCGCGTTCTGCTCTGCAAATTGCCATGCTGTAGTGTGACAGGAAAATATAATTCAGCAAACCTACAGCCTCTGGCAGGGTTCTCAGGGTCAGCTGCCGGGAGCAGCAGTGGCAGTGAAAGGATAAGAGAGAAACGCACCGGGGTTCTCCTCTTCAGTTGGGTGCCGTAAGCCAGAAAGTGAGCATCTCTGACTCTTGTGATAAAACCCACGAGCCAATCACTTTGAGCACCTGCTTCTCCGGCCAGAACTGGGAAGGCACACGACAGCAAGGAAATACAAAGAAAAGGAGATGGCCCTAGTAGTTTTCAGAGTTCATGGGATCAGTTAGGCTGGGCTTAGTGGCATGAAGAAAAGAAAACCGGGGGGGGGGGCCTGGGTGGCTCAGTCGGTTGAGCGTCCGACTTCAGCCCGGGTCACGATCTCGCGGTCTGTGAGTTCGAGCCCCGCGTCGGGCTCTGGGCTGATGGCTCAGAGCCTGGAGCCTGCTTCCGATTCTGTGTCTCCCTCTCTCTCTGCCCCTCCCCCGTTCATGCTCTGTCTCTCTCTGTCTCAAGAATAAATAAACGTTAAAAAAAAATTTTTTTTAAATAAAAAAAAAAAAGAAAAGAAAACCGGCCCTTTGATTATCATTCAGTAATTGGGGCTACTCTTCACTTAGAATTTCTGGTTTTTTCACTTACCAACAGGAATAGAGAGGCAGATCTAGGATGCCCCAGCAAAAACCATATTGCCTACCTCTTATCCACTAGTCCCACATATGTACATGCATATGCGTGTGTGTGTGTGTGTGTGTATGTATGTATATGCATGTATATATTTTTGTCATTTCAAGCTGACTGAATGCCTGCAGCATCTTAGCCGAGTGTCTCTGGGCAGGACTTCATGTTTTGTGGCTTTGAAGAAATACCGTGCAGTCCAGACTCATCACCCAACTCCAGAACCCCAGACATGTGTGTGGGAAGTGAACTGAGGGTCTAAGAAAAATACGAGAACGCGCTGACTCTTGTAAAACTTGTAAGTCGTTTTAATGGAAGGCAAGAAAAGTAGAAAGATGCAAAAAAAAAGATGAGTATTTACTTTTCATGCAACAAAACTTTCATGAGTGCCAAGCTAGGGTTGGTGTCCTGCTAATCCCTTGAGATGCGTTAATAGAAGAACTGCAGGGAGTGCGCCATTTTAAAAGTTTTTGAAGAGGTCCCTGGGAGCAGAGAGGAGAAACGAGTCCTTGTGTCAGTGAGCAGTTAGCCACCACTGTGGATCCACTAGAACCAAAGTGTCAGGGATTCCCATGGAAAGAAAACCAAGACACTGGCTTCTCTTCCCCTGGACATTGCCTGTTAGAACCTCAGTTTCCTTAACTGTCAGATGACGATAATGACACCCACTCCACCTTCCTCGTAGAGGAAAGATATCATATCATACAATGTACCCCACAAATATGTGATGCTACTTTTAATTTTATGCTCGTGCCAAGCCTGGTTGTGTCCCTTAAGGCCTGATCCTGCAGGGTCTCCCTGTTTCCAGGGCCCCATCTTGTGACACCAGAAGCCCGACAACTTGGTCAAAAGGAGACCTAAAGAGCATGGCACCTGGATTTTATTTATGTGCTCGTTTATTCATTCATTCATTCATTCATTCATTGCATGCAAGCAGGGGAGGAGCAGAGGGAGCAGGAGAAAGAGAGAATCTTAAGCAGGGTCCACGCCCAGCGCTGGTTGGGGCCAGGCGACTCAGGGCTCTATCTCACACACCATGAGATCAAGACCTGAGCCGAAATCAAGAGTCTGACGCTGAACCAACTGAGCCACCCAGGTGCCCTGACCCCTGGATTTTATGTCAAAGACTTGCAGAAGTAAAATGACTAGGTAGACCGACAGTGATGTGGCCCTCTGACATCAAGATATTTTATAGCCATGGACGTTCATTCATTGATCCAGTAAAATTTACTAAGAGCCTACTTTGTGCCAGGGGCGAAGTATGGCCCTGGGGTCTTATTTGTGATGAAAGCACACGCAGCACCTGATGTCATAAAGCTAGTCGTCTAGAAGGGGTCATGGATAATAATTTTAAAAGCATACTAATAGCTTATGGTTATAACTTCTCAAGGTGACAGGAGGAAAGGGATCAGAGGCAAGGCTGGAAAGGTGGCAGGACCGGACGCGGGCCCCTGTAGGTCATGGTATGGATTTTTGCTTTTAGCTTAAAAATCCATGGAGGTTTTAAGTCGCACAGTGGGAGGTGGGGGCGGGGTGGCATAGAAACATGATCACACTTTGTGTTTGAAAAGGTATCGATTCCTTTGCGGGAGGGGAGGGCGTTCACTAAACGTTTACCGCGTGGATATCTCCATCTTCTCTAACCATCCCCTGGGTTGAAGCACTTGGGACTAGTGCCTCGGCTTTCCATGCCGGGAGCGTTTTAGAATCCCCTGGAGGATTTTTTAAAATCCAGGGTCCATCCCCAGAAATCTGGATTTAATTGGTCAGAGATGGAATTGGAACATGGCTTTTGTTTCTTTGTTTGTTCCCAGGTGATTCTAAGTATCTTCAAGGTTGAGACCTTGGAGACCACTCCAAGGTTCAGTGGAAAGCACAAAATGGGCCCTCAAAGTGTGGTCCCAACATCAGCATCACCTGGGAGTCTGTTAGAGATGCAGATTCTTAGGCCTGATCTCCCACTGATGGAGTCAGAAATGCTGAGGCTAGGGCCCAACAGTCTGTGTTTTAACAAGCCTTCTGGGGGTTCTGAGGTTGACCCCAGGGTAAGAAGCACTAAACGGTAGAGGGGTCACAGGCGAGAGAACCCAGAGCCTGGATCTGATTCTAGATCTAGCTGTAGAGAAGCCCTGTGATGGGATGGGAGCGAAGGGCACACAAATCATTAAACTTCTCTGACCCTCAGTTTCTCACCTGTGAAAAGAGCAGGCAGGATTGGACGAGCCCAAAGGTGGTCTATGATGTTAAGGATTTATTATCTGGGCACACTGAACCCAAGGAAGTTTTTATAAGGTACTTTTACAAAATCTACATTTTTTTCCTTTTTTTCGTTTTATTTAAATTCTAGTTAGTTAACATATAGGATAAAATTGGTTTCAGGTGTAGGATTGAGTGATTCATCACTTACGTACGTACGTACAACACCCAATGCTCATCACAAGTGCCCTCCTTAATACCCTACAAAATCTCTTTCTATATAATGGCAGTAGAATGTAGTCATTGTAGGAAACTCAAAAAGTGCAGAAAAGAAGAAAGAAGAGAGTAAATGTCATTTAAAGTATCTTCACCCAGAGATGACGGTTTCTTTCCTCCAACAGTAAGCTATGCTGGAGATATTCTGGTGTGTTTTCTTCGGATATTCTCCGTGAATGTACTTAAAAAAGTGAGAGTCATACTAAATATGTCTCAAGAGGCTACTTCTTACCCAACTATTATCTCAGGAGCATATCCCTTCATCATTAACAGTTATTTTAATCATCTTTGTTAGTGCCTACGTGATAGTCCATTACATGTTTTTACACCATAATTTAGCCTCTCCCTATCGCGTGTGTAAGCCTTTTCTCATTGCTTGATACTATTGTTACGATGAATATCTATCTCTTTACCTATGTATCTTTTCTACTTAATTCTTGGTCTGAAGACCTTCTTAAGAGAATCCTGGAAATACAATCATCGGATCAATACACATGAGACATTTGATACGTTGCCGACTTTTCCCCCCAGACTCGAGCTACTTCATGCAAACATAGCCAAGTATCAGAGAGCTCTCCTCACGACCCCCTCGCCAGCCTTAATAGTATTGATTTTCATTTCCTATACCTCCACGAGGCAACAGCTGCCTATAGCTGCAGGGTAGTGTTTGCATCAGGGGCAGAGGTCAGGCTTTCTCGGTCCCTAAGGGGGACTCAGACTCCAGGGACAGAGAAGTGAGAGAGGCCCCAGGAACCTAAGAGCTGGGGCTGGAAGAGTGAAGGGAGATTCTCCAGGAATGGATGGTGACATTTTCAATGAACCCTCCTAAAAACGCAGAGTGGACTTTGCTTGAAGTCTGTGGAAGAATTGCAGATTGGTGAGCAATCACCTTTTCTAGAAATTGGTACTAAATGAGGCAAAATGTCATGGTCCCCAGAGGTGGGCTTGCCTGAGCCAAGGTGGAGAGGGCCTATTGGGTGGATGAATTCTGAGGTCCCGTCTGGGTTTATGATGCTAGGTGACTAAAGTCAGCACAGAGGGAAGGGTCTGCCTCTTTCTCCCACCATCTTTCTCTCCTGGGCACTTTACATGCACACAAGCACTGCAGTGGGTTTGGTTTTCCCGCGTCTTCCTGCCCACCGGCCCGCCATTGCCCCCCTCTCTTCATCTGACACCCTTCCAACTGCCTTCTTGTTACCTGATTCTTTCTTGGCTTTGGGATCCAAACCATAGAAAAAAGGACAGTGAGAGGCCATAAAAAATAGAATCCCAACCCTTATTTATAAAAAGGAAAAAAGGAAGTGGTAAGCTTATTTCACTATTTATTTATAGTCCCACCTACTTCCAAAAGTATCTTAAGTAGTGCCTGCTTTGGAAGAAGCCTCAGGGAAAACAACATTCTCCTCTGTAAAAACCAGACCAGGAACACCAGGCCTGGGAGTTGCTAATGGTTAACAAGGGAGAGGAGAGTAATTTTGGCATTTAACCCCTGGATGTTTTTAAATGTGGGCATTATTTGAATGAGGCTGTTTAGAGGGTGATTAAAAGCATAGATTGATTATTTACCCAAAACAACTGAAAATAGGTGTTCAAGCAGAAACTTATTAGCAGCATTATTTACAAACAGCCAAAAGGTGAAAATAACCCAAATCATCAACAAAATGTATTATATCCACACAATGGATTGTTATTCAGCAAAAGTCAGTGAAGTATTGATACATGCTCTGATACAGATGAACCTTGAAAACATTTTCCTAAGTGAAGGAAGCCAGACACAAAAGGCCATATATCGCACGATTCCATTTATATTAAATGTTCAGAATAGGTAAATCCATAGAGATGGAAAGCAGATTGTGGTGACCAGGGGCCTGAGGAAGAGGGGAACGGTGAGGGACCGCTTAATGGGTATGGAGTCTCATGTTGGATGATGGAATGTTCTGGAACTAGATAGTGGTAAAGATTGCAGAATATTGTGAATGTACTTAATGCCACTGAATTGCTGAATTGTACACGTTAAAATGGCTAAAATGGTAAATTTTGTTATGTGTATCGAATCACGATAAAAAATAAACGTATTCTTAGCAAAAAAAAAAAAAAAAAAGCCCAGACCTAGTTAGCTGTGCCTGGGTTCTAATCCCAGCTGCCCAGTTCCTCTCTGTTAAGTGGGGATAACTATAACAGTACCTACCTCATAAATCTTAAATGAGTCAAGCTACGTGAAGTACATACGTGCCACATGGGAAGCGTACTGTAAATATTTGTGTTACTAACCTAACCCAGCTATTCTCCACTGGGGGCAGTGCTGCCTCAGAGGAAAACTTGGCAATGTCTGGAAAGATGGTTGATCACCACCGTTGGGCGTTCTGATGGCATCTGTGAGTAGAGGCAAGGGGTGCCACTCACCATCCTACGATGCACAGGACAGCCTCCCCCAACAGAGGATTATCTGGTCCCAAATGTCAGTGGTTCCAAGGGGGAGAATCCCTGATTTAAACAGAGCATGCGAGGGGCGCCTGGGTGGCGCAGTCGGTTAAGCGTCCGACTTCAGCCAGGTCACGATCTCGCGGTCCATGAGTTCGAGCCCCGCATCAGGCTCTGGGCTGATGGCTCAGAGCCTGGAGCCTGTTTCCGATTCTGTGTCTCCCTCTCTCTCTGCCCCTCCCCCGTTCATGCTCTGTCTCTCTCTGTCCCAAAAATAAATAAACGTTGAAAAAAAAAAATTTAAAAAAAAAAAAAAAAAAAAACAGAGCATGCGGGGAAATGTGCTCCCTCCAACGGACGTGTGGCTAAAAATAGGTCAGACAGAAATTTTTGTTCGAAAGGACTGCCCGCCAAAGTGCGATGTGCCCACCATGTATAGAGAACATGTATTAGTCATTGTGGGGGATATAAAAGAGGCCAAGGCACCGTCCTGGAGATACTTGGGTGAAGAAAAGCTCTGTGTGATGGAATTATCTGAGAGGGAAGTTTTACCAAGAGATGTTTGTAATCATTTTTCCTGTAGTAGATGGGTGATCTGGGGTCATCCACCCTACGCACAATAATGCTCACTCAAATGCCAGCACTTCTGGTTCCTTGTAAAGATGCATCTTAAGTGACCAGTGTGTGCAGCTCCTTCACGCATCTGAATGGGTCTTATGTTTGGGTAAATTGTATGGAACAAAGATCTGAAAAACAAATCACTGTCACGAATAGAAATCAAAATTTCTTGTTGGAAGGGCACAGACACGAGAAAGTATCAAATTTCCTAATATTCAACCGCCATATCCCAAAAGGAGAAAGGAGACCCGTTTTCCCATTTTCCATTTAAAGAGGTGTCTTATCAGATTCTAAAACCGTACCCCCGTATAATTAGCCTAGTGTAGGTCACAGACTCAGTTCTTACACAGAACGGCTCACCGTCTAAAGGTCTCTGTGGACCTGCCAGCAGTGAAGACTTGGGGAAGGACCCTTGTTCCTTCTGTCTTTTTGCCTTTAGGCTAAGGATTACAAGCCTTTCAAAGATGTGCCATGCCTTCACGCAATCCCTGTGGATGGCAGATGTCCTTTCCAGGGGGGCAATGGGAAGGAGGAGTCTGGTGGGGCCCATCAGGAAGGCAGATCCCTGGAGGTTCAGGTCCTTGGAAGCTACTGCATGGTGATGGGGGATCATAGGTACATCTTGGCAACTTACAGCCAGTGCCTACTATGGCAAGGAATTATATTAGATACTCTTGACGGTGAATTTGACATAGAACGTGTCACAGTGACTTCTCAATAGGGCAAGGACAGGTATAAAGCACTCTAATGTAAGACAGAAAGGGACGACGTGCAAGAAGGAAAATGTGGGGGAAACCCTATGGGATCTCAGAGGAGCATGTTGGCTTCTGGTGGGGAGTTTGGAGAAGCCCTTTTCGGAGAGGGCGGCATGTGGGTGAGAATGCGAATGTTTTGGGGCACCTGGACTTGTAAAATGATACCGCAGTATGCTAAAGAACGGAGCCGGCCACCCAGGTGAGTGTGTCAGAGAGAGACTTTGTAGGATTTGTGGAGGGGAGTGGAGAGAAAGGCGTGAGCTGGGTAGATGGAGATGAGCCTGTGAAAAACCCCCCATGCCCCAACACCATGAGGCCGTGGAGAGTCACTGACACTTTCTGGACAGGTATAAATGGACTAGGAAGACGACTATACAGCTGGGTGTGAGGTGAGCTGCGGAGAGAGCGTGGGGCAAGAAGGGGAAGAGGGGGCAGGCTTGGCCAATCGTTTAGAGCAGGACACGATGGCAGGATGTGGCACCACCTCGGCTCCCTTGGGCGCCAGGACTGGGTGTTCGGGAACCCAGGTGCTGGCCACAGATACTCTGGGCTCTAGTCCCGGGCTGTGCCCCGTAAGCCAAGGGCACATCCTCAGGCAAATCGCTTCACCTCTCGGTGCCTCAACCTCTTCATCCAAAAGCATGGGGAGAGAAGTCTTGTTTGTCATACACATGAGCTGCACAGTAGATGAGTAAGGGCGTCTAATACGTTCTGAATATTGTCTGGCCCAATAATGATATCGTGCTCAGTGGTTCAACATAAAGTTGGCTCTTGTAATCCCTGAAGGTAACAAGGGTGACCTGGAAGGATGCCCTTCTGAACCAAGGTGGAATGACAGTGGTTGTCAGGAATAAAGACTTAACACGGGAAAACACTGACCTTGCATGATTCTTCACAAGGCTGCTTGGAGGGGCTGGGGTGTGGGGCCATGTGTCAGGAGAAGACAGGATGGCTTCCGTGGACTGTATATCTACATGACGGTCCAGCCCTCTGCACTCTCCTTGCGCCCTCGTTCCAACAGCATTGATTTTACCGCCAGGCATCGGCTGCATTAACTTTTGTCAGCAGATCAGGAGTACTCCCAAGACACAATGATTTCCTCACTGCTCTAGCGGAGAGACCCGGGACTAAAAACCTTAGTCCCTAGTGAGACCATCAAACAGATGAAGCTTGAAAGCCCATCGGGAGCATCAGGCTTAGGCCCTAAAAGAATGAACATTGAAGGGGTTATAGTTCAAATAAAAGCGACTTTGATGTTTAGGTTTGAATGAAGGAATAGTGACTTGTCTGCATGCGTGCGGAGATGGGGGCGGGGGGAAGAGAGACAGGAGGGTGCCTTGGAGCAAGACACCCTACCTTTTATGCTGAAACTCTGGTTGTAGATGGAACTCTGTGCTGAAGTGCTATGCTTTTTCTGTGACCCATTCACTTTTTAGACTGTTCTAATTCAATGCACACAGAAGAATAAAAATTAAGCTTCGAGTGCTAGGGCAGATTTTTTTTCTAAAGGGAGGCAGGCTTTATCCCTATAAGATTAAACAATCATCAGGGTTTAAAAGGTTTAATCTGCCGGCGTTCAGCCCAGGATGGGGCTCAGAGCCCCCAGAATAATTGGATACGGCGTCTGGCTTTGAACATCAGAACTAGTTGTGTGTGTGTGTGTGTGTGTGTGTGTGTGTGTGTGTGTGTGTGTGTGTGTGTGTGTGAAAGAGAGAGAGAGAGGGAGGGAGGGAGAGAAATGTGCAAGCAAGCACGAGAGGTCTCTCCCATGGCAGGAGGAATAAAGCTGCCTGCCCCTGCCTCCTCCATTGAGCCCTCAGTGGCGACAGGATACAGCTTCTGGGGACTGCTGTGCTCATGAATGTGTGCTATTGTTCCAGGCACACGTCGGCCTCAAGAAATAGCACAAAACAGCCCCGTCCTTATTCAGATGCAGAACCCCCTCCATCACTCAAACCAGCCTTTCCAGGTCACATGCCGGAGGCCTCTGCAGACAGGACGCAGCTGCCTCAAATCTGCTGCCTAACATTAGCCGCGGTTCAAAAAACCTGACGGCTCTGAGCTTCACGGGGGAAACTAGAAAGATGTGGGGTCCAGGCGCTAGGTTCTCCGAGGAACTGTGGCTGGAGAATGAGAAAAAATGTGCTGTGGTTCGGAAGCCTAAGCAAGGCAGGAAACGCCAGGAGCTGTTGGCCGTGGCCTTGGGGGTGAAGGTGGGAGTCAAAGGCAGTTTTCTTTGGCCCCCTCTCAGACTCTTTGCCTGTTCACAGATCTCGTCCCTGGTCCGAAGGGCCGCCCTCACGCACAACGACAACCACTTCAACTATGAGAAGACACACAACTTCAAGGTAAGCAAGCCTCTGCGCTCTTTCTTCTGTTACTAAAGGGCAGGTGGAGAGGTGCGGTTGATGGTTTCCGTCCCCTCTTTGATTACAAAGTAATGAGACAGCAGATTCCTTTGCTTTCCACATCTAGTTGCGTGCACAACACGAGACCTTTGCTTTGTATCAAACTGGAGACCTCAGACAGCCGTTTGCCTGATGCCTAGAAACACCTATATGTATGTTAACTTAGTCCTGGAGACCTGGGCTCATTTCCTCTCCATATCCCCCCGCCCCGTCCAGCGGGAGAAGAGCGGAGCACGCCCGATCTCTGCCACTGGGAGATCTTCTGATGAACATCGAGCAGTACTTTTCCACTCGGAGTGGCTCTAAAGAATATTGCTGTCTCTGAGGCACAGGAAACCATTGCCCATTTCACATTCTGTGTTTTGTCTTTGTTTTCAGGGATGCTAACTCCTCTGGTTTATGTGTAGACGGCTGTGAATAGGACGGGAGATGCCATCCAGTAGCTTTTGCTTGTGCTCTGGGTACGGGGTGGGGGTGGGGGGAGCACCCCAGCAGCCTTGCCAGGCTCCCCTCTCGGCACAGCCTTGATCCTGCTCACCAGACCAAACAAAACGATATGGGAAGCTGGTGGGAGCTTTAGTGCATACTCCCACGTGTGTTTGTAAACTGGAAATACTGCTATCTTCTTTTCAGACTAGCCCTTGTAGAAAAAGAAAAGAAACAAAACAAAACAAAACAAAACATAACGGCCTACCGTCAGAAATCACGGCCTATTTCCTTTGCCCTAATGTGTTTTCCAAGAAATGGCTGGAGGAGATTCCGATGCCAAATTGCCTGGCCGGAGATGTGGTTGAGTGGAGGGGACACAGTGAGAGGTTTTGCCCCAGCAAATGGGCTGACGTTTAGACACTGGTGAGAGTGGAGACTGAAGGATCCAGGAAGAAAAGAAGAGGCGGGGGCGGCAAATTGTGAATTGTCTTCTTTTAAAAAAAAAAAATTTTTTTTTTAATGTTTATTTATTTTTGAGACAGAGAGAGACAGAGCATGAGCGGGGGAGGGGCAGAGAGAGAGGGAGACACAGAATCCGAGGCAGGCTCCAGGCTCCGGGCCGTCAGCACAGAGCCCGACGCGGGGCTCGAACTCGTCAACCGCAAGATCATGACCTGAGCCAAAGGTGGACGCTCAGCCGACTGAGCCACCCAGGTGCCCCGTGACTAGTCTTCTTTTTTTAAACTCGTTTCCTTTAGGACCAGTAGCCCAAGTAACTGTTGAAGGGACTAGATAGCCCTTCACCAGAGGTGACCAGGGAAACCTATTTTATTCTGTCGATTTTCAATTCTTTGTAAGGACAGATATGTGTCTATTAAGTAAACACTCGTATCTGTCGGGTCCGTTTGCCCTGCTGCTAAAGCAAGGGGCTTGGGCATCTGCGTGCTGTAATTGAGCTGAGGAATGGAATTATTCAGCCCTCCATATTTAGCCTGAGGATGAAGACTTGTATTCTATAGATCCCCACTGACGCCAAGGCCCTAGATATTTCTCCTGTGGCTGAATAGTGACGGCTCTCATGGGGAGTACAGAAAGCCTCTCGTGTTTTTTTCTGTTTTCTGTATTTACCCTTATTCATTTTTTTTGTCTTAAGAAAATGTTTTTCTGACTTTGGGCAGAAATCCTGGTTCTTTGCACCCTATGGATGTACTACCACGGGTTGGGAAGGTGGATCTTCTTGGACTTGGCAAATTCTTTTCCTTCCTCTTGAACACACCAGCGCTTCTGGCTTTGAGATGGAATTGGAATTCTGCCCACACCGCGATACGTGTTTGCATGGGGATAGCTTCTCCCTCGGCGTACTGTGCCTGGGCTTGTGTCTCGCAACAACTAAACGTTTGGTCGATGTACACTTCCAAAACTGATTTCGGTTTTTTTAATCTTAGATCTCTGATTGGGAAAGGAGGACATTTGAAGCAAAAAAGGCAGCTGAGACTTAGTTTCCTACATAGTGCTGTTGCTAACACGTGATCTGTGTTAATTAATTATTTACCACTGGAATCCATCAACAGCTCTTTCAGTGTTTGCTGGAAACGTCAGTATCTACTCGGTGTGATCCCTTCTAACTTACAGCTATCGAGAGAAGAAAAGGTAGAGAGCAGGCAAGTTGTTAGGGGAAAGTACGCAAGGCAGACAGGAGCGTTTCTCTTCCGTGTGTAAATAGGCATCTTCAAGACATGGCAGACCCTTGAGTCTCTGTGTCCGTTGACCGTGGCTTTCAATGGTACTGCCCGTGCCACTGTCCTGAAGGATGAGTGGCAGGGCCGGGAGGGGGTGGTTTCCTCTGTCACTCCTCACCCCTGCCACCGTCATTCAGCCCTCTCCTCACCCCCAACCAATTTGAAGTGGAAATTTTGCATGGTCTTTAGAGGAATACTCCAAAAGCTGGTCAGTGCTATAAATAGAGCAGTGGGTTTTTAGTAATCACCACTGAATCAACCAAACAAAGAAAAACTCTTATCAAAAGGCCCCTGCCATCTGCTTGAAATCAGCATAAAATTAAGACATAAAACACAAACTTGTTCTTTATGCTGACATCTAAGAGGCTTTATGCAGAAACTCTTGATTTGTAATTCGGGTTATTATTTTAGAGTACTACGTGATTAGTATAGCATAAGTGTTCAATACAAAAAAACAAATAATCGCATTTTCACGCTCATCAGCAAATAAGGTTTGCTAGACCCTGGCTGTGCTCTTGCCTAGGGGGTCCTACGAGAGATTCCAATCTGCCAGCCGATCTAAACGCCTCACCCCACAGCCAGATTTTTTTGCCCCAGTAAGGACTATGCCTCCAGGTAAAAAGCGGCCTCCTGGCTCTCTCCGGAAACTTCATGAAGAGGAATGAATAGAAACTCCCACCCCTATACACGTTGGGAACTTAACTGCCAGAAAGCCCCCAGGCACTGCTCCTAGGTGCCTACCTACTGTCCTTGCTGTTTAAACAACGCGTGTCTAAAAAAAATTTTTTTAATTAAAAAATAAAAAAAATACGGGGCGCCTGGGTGGCGCAGTCGGTTAAGCGTCCGACTTCAGCCAGGTCACGATCTCACGGTCCGTGAGTTCGAGCCCCGCGTCCAGCTCTGTGCTGACAGCTCAGAGCCTGGAGCCTGTTTCAGAATCTGTGTCTCCCTCTCTCTCTGCCCCTCCCCCACTCATGCTCTGTCTCTCTGTGTCTCAAAAAAATAAATAAACGTTAAAAAAAATTAAAAAAAAAAAAATAAAAAAAAATAAAAAAAATAAATCATGTCTAGGAAAAGACAGAAGTTAGCTCTGGGAAGAAAAGCTTTTGGAAGCAAATTAAAGTTATACTTCCTCTCATGCAATAATTATGTACTTTTCATATGCAGATATAGTTGTTGCTCATTTAAATCCTAAATTCTCTGGGATTACTTGCACATACTGGGAATTAGGAGGTATTTGTTGAAGAAATTATGAAATTGACAGGATCTTATCTAAAATGAAAACCCTTTGATAAAGGAAGAGACACTCCTTTAACTCATTTTATATCTGCATCTCTGTTTATCTAGTAGAGACACTCTCCTGTACGTAGAATATCTCTCTTTGAGATGGTCTACCCTAATAACACCTTTTGGCTAAGCTCCAAAATCCCCAGAGCCCCAACAATCTGGATGGCTGTCCTTCCTTCCTTCTCCACTTAGCACAGCGATGATGTAGCAATGGTCAGCTTAGTACTCCTGGCCATAGCTTGACCTTTGGAAAAGAGCTTAGTTCTATGAGCCTCAGTTTCCTTACCTATAGAATGGGAGTGTTGTAAGGCTTAAAGAATACATGTAAATCACTTACAGTCCGTGGCGCCCAGTAAGGTGAGCTTTTGTTATTTTACTATTCATCTTTTTGTCTCTCTCATCTCTTGCGCTGTAATGTTCAGCTTTCTCTGTCTCTATATTTCTTATTTTCTTTTTTTTTGGATTTATTTATAGAGAGAGAGAGCGTGTATGAGTGGGGGAGAGGCAGAGAGTGAAAGGGAGAGAAAGAGAGAGAGAAATCCCAAGTAGGCTCCGTGCTGTCTGTGTAGAACCCGACTCGGCGCTCCATCTCACAAACCATGAGATGATGACCTGAGCCGAAATCAAGAGTTGGACGCTTAATTGACTGAGCCATCCAAGCACCCCGTTTCTTTTTTTTCTACCCTTACTTCTCCATGCCCTTCTTTCCTTTTTTCTATCGTCTGTTTCTTCCACTCTCATTAACTACATGTAACAGAAAAATGCAAGAGTGCTCTGGGCAATGCAAATGACATGACCGAAAACTTGGGAGTCAGAAATGAGCCAGGAGTGAACCGGGTGCTCCCTGTTCGGGAGACCATCGAGGAGGGAGGTGCTCACTTCACATCTGGGGTGGGCCAGATCCAGGGAGACGGATGACCCTGGGCATTTTCTCCACTCCTCCCACTCGGTGCTCAGCCCTCCCAGTCTGCATGTGCGCATACATCACTCCTTCCTTCTACTGAATTCTCTCCCTCCACCCAAACATTGCAGGACCACTCTTCTCTCCTTACATGGAATATGGATGGAGAGCAGAGGCCCAGAAAATTCTAAAAGTTGAAAAGCAAACCACTCGGCCCCACCCCACATTTCCCATCTCCTGTCCACCTCCCCGCCCTTGCCCCGTCCCTCCCCTTCCATCCCCTTCCTGTCCCCCACCCATCCCTTGCCCAGCCTCCTCCCAGCTTTACTCTTCTCCATAGCACTGACCACTGGCACGGTACGTATTTACTTGTAGGCTCGCCTTCCCCTTACCAGCTGGAAACACTCACCCCTGGGGCTAGGGACAGGGGTTCGGGTCTGTTTTGCTTTTGCAGAAACCCCAGTGTCCAGGACAGGGCCTGGCCCAGAGCAGGCTGTCAGTAGATATTGGCTGAAAGGACGTGTAGCAGACATCTCACGACCCTGTCTACCTAAGACTGCACGTTCTCTCCCCACTGGCCACCCCACCGCACGGTTTGCCCTTGGGCGTAGCTTATTACACTTGTGTTAGCTGTGCTCAAGCCCTCGCAGGTGTGGGCCCTTCCCAAGTCCACTAGGCTGTGCCAGAGAGACGGATCGTATCAGGGTGTGCCAGGCCAGCCCTCCTTCCCCATCTGGCCAGCGGGTCTGGCCGGGCAGGGCTGCCCAGTGTCTTATACAGGGGGGAAGGGGAGGAGACTCATGCCCGGGCTCACTGTTGTTGTCCCAGCTTCTCGTGTGGCGACTCTCAAAAGTGGCCCAGTCTGGACAGAAGTTAAATGGTTTCTCAGCGTACCCTTTTGTGTCCCCCACTCTCCGTAGACCAAGGCTACCTCAGTAGCACCCAGTTCCCACGTCCACGAGGGATACAAGCAAGCTCATTCAGCAGGCTCCTTGTGCACCTGCCTCCCCAACGCGTAAGATCATGGGATCCTGCACCAGGGTTCAGGAGTGGAGCTGTGGCCGGGGCACCTGTCCAGGGGCAGCACCACCACCTTGCCGTTGGGGTCATGTGGCCCATTCACGGTTTCTGTGCCTATCATTCCTTTTTGCATTCTCATCAGTCAGTGGTCATGTGCTTTGGAACAAGACATCTGTGCTTTCCATATGCAAACCCCTCTCTTTTCCTTGTCCTTGACTTCATAAGAACGTGTGAGCCCTTCTTTGTCCCTACTACTTTGCCTGTCTTGTGTTCCCGTGGGCACGCAGTGGCCCAGTGCCCTTTGCTGCCCGTGCCGATCCCACTTCTTTGTGCTCCGGCAACGGGGCCAGTTGGATATTACACCTGCAGGAATCAGCTTCAGAAAAGGCCATTTGGGCAGAAACGAATGTGGAAGGAACCACTCAGAGGAAAAAGGCAGACTTCATCACCTTGGATATAAAATGAAAGACCCAGGGGCGCCTGGGTGGCTCCGTCGGTTAAGCATCCGACTCTGGTTTGGGTCATGATCTCGCAGTTCATGGGTTTGAGCCCCACGTTGGGCTCTGGGCTGACAGTTCAGAGCCTGGAGACTGCTTCAGATTGTGTGTGTGTGTGTGTGTGTGTGTGTGTGTGTGTCTGTCTGTCTGCCTGCCCTCCTCCCCTGGCTCACACGCTCTGTCTCTCTCTCTCTCTCTCTCTCTCTCTCTCAAAAATAAATAAGCGTTAAAAATAATGTAAATGGGTCCTCTTGAAACCAATAGCACAGTGCCTTTATCCAATGCAATTTCATTCATGGCAGGGATTTCAGGCAAGAGAGGAAACCATTTTTGGACACGGTTCTCACATAGGCGAGGGCCTTCTCTGCCTGCCAGGGTCTGACTAAAAGCTTGTCTTATCCCTCCTTGACCTGTTTTCATGTAAATATTGGAACACCGTCATTGTAAATCCTTTACAAACCATCGGAACCTGGTGGAAAGAGGATAGATTTTGACAACAAACCCTTGCTTAGGCCACACACCAGGGCGGTGGCTTGGTCAAGCTGTTACACAAATGTAAATCATCTACTCATGAGCCTGACCCATATCAAGTGCTTAGCTGTTATGAATTTTATATTTTGTTTTATTCCAAAGAACATATCAAAGGGGCTATTCTAAATGACTAAATGGCTGATTCTGGCATTTTAAGTCCAGAGAAATACTCCTTTTGTGTTTTGTGAGGAGAAAAAGAAAAGCACCAATGATCACTGTGCATATTCGTTGGGTCTTTTTCAAAGTTCTAAGATGGGGAAACTATTTAGATACGCAGTTTCTTATTCAGCGAATATGGACTGAGGGCCAGCCCTGTGCCAGGCACTACCAGGTACAAGAAAGACCAGTGGAGACCTAAGAGTGTGAGCTCCTCTTCCACTGGAAGGTGTTCAACCAGAGTGCTTCTCGCCTAGACATCTGGCAGGGTCTAGAGACATGTCTGATCCTTATAACTGGGATGTGCTAACGGGCTGTCCAGTAGAGGCGAGAGATTCTGCTAAACTTCCTGCGATGCCCAGCACGTCCTACAAGTCCCGACCACAAAGAGTGATCTGGCCCCGACGTCCGTGGTGCTGGGACCGAGAAAACACACACTAGACCATGGAGAAGCACTAGAGGATTGGAGGGCAGGGCATTGTCACAAGAATATTGGTGCTGATACCCTGATAAACCTGGGAGGAAGTGACCACTAGCTCATGTCACTTTACGCAGTGGGGAGATACCCGAAAAACTTTGTGGCAATCAGTGTCCTCGAAATTAAATCCTTTTTTAAGGCTACGAGAACAGCTGCTGAATAGACAGATCTGGGAGGTGAGTGGTATCTCGGTTGACACACCCAGCCCTCAGGCACCTCTACTGAGCAGGCTTCCGGGGGGGCGGGGTGGGGGGGGGGAGTCCTAGTCGTCTGTCACAGACCGAGCGATTCCCCTCGGATATTTACATTACATCTGAAAAGGTTCACGTCAAGGTCATTATTTCATCTGATCTTGCAAGAGGGAAAAGTCCAAAGTTTAACCTAATTTCTCATGAGTTGATTTGTCACATGACTATGAGAAAAGCAGTAAGTAGATGACAGGAAGAACCCTTGGCTGAGCCCGGGAGGCCAAGTACAGCTGACCCCCTGGGTGACTACAGACAAGCCCTTGGGGTAACTCGGGGCAGAAGCTGGACTACCTGACCCCCAAAACCCAGCAACTTGTAGCTGGAAGTGATGTTAGCCACCTCCAGCCCCCTCTCCTATGCTGAGACAAAGCTGCCTTTGACCCAAAGAATCCTTTTAAAATCAAAAGAATAAAGTTCTCATTAAAAAAAAAAATTTTTTTAATGCTTATTTTTTAGAGACAGAATGCGAGTGGGGGAGGGACAGAGAGAGCAGGAGATACAGAATCTGAAGCAGGCTCCAGGCTCCCAGCTGTCAGCACAGAGCCCGACGCGGGGCTCGAACTCACGAACTGCGAGATCATGACCTGGGCCAAAGTCGGTTGCTTAACTGACTGAGCCACCCAGGCGCCCCTAAAGTTCTCATTTTTCATATAAACAATAAAAACAACCGGCTGAGACGATGTGGTTTTAGTTTATAGCAATGAGTCTCTATCAGGGTTATTCTGCCCCTTGGGCACATTTGGCAAAGTCTGGAGACATTTGTGGCTGTTCCAGCTGACGGGTGCCACTGGCATCTAGTGGGTAGAGGCCAGGGATGCTGCTAAACAGCGTACAGTGACGATGATTTATCCAGCCCGAAATGCCCCTAGTGCCAAGGTTCAGAAATCTTGATGGCTGACGGACACAGAAAAGCACAACTTTCTCAAGTGTAGCGCGTCACAAAAAGCACTTTCTCTTTCTTACAGTCTAGAACCTGATCTGAGCTGATTACACACTTGGATGGGGTCTGCGCTGACCCATCGAAACACACTAGTTATGAAACCACGAGGGAATACTGCCTTCCAGATTCAGCAGATGTGAGACAAACAACATCCTGCTCATTTAGAGTCAAGTCAGGGGATACTCGCTGAACGCCTGAGATTTTTCTTGACAAATCTGGCTCTTGTTTGCACTAAGTGGCCATTCCTGGG
The DNA here is from genome assembly GCF_016509475.1 of Prionailurus bengalensis. Taxonomy (NCBI): domain Eukaryota; kingdom Metazoa; phylum Chordata; class Mammalia; order Carnivora; family Felidae; genus Prionailurus; species Prionailurus bengalensis. Next base: position 120,574,118 of record NC_057348.1, read on the forward strand.
CTATTTGTCAAACATACCGTATCTCCCGTAATATCATCTTTTTCTGTTTGGTGTGGTTTTGGAATCCCAGGCAGACCATGCCCAGTGTAATGGTCTTGGACCGACATTCTTCCTGTCTGGGGTATTTTCTTCCTGTCTAGGGTATTTTAGTTACTGCCTTAAAGTTGGCAAAATGTCCTTTTTTCTGAAAAGATATTCTTGAAAATCAATAAACTTCACAGAATGGAAAAAGCTGATCAGTGATTTTTCAAGATACGGGGTATTTCGTTGGGAGAGCAGCCATCATAACTCAACCCTAAACAGAATGCGTTCAGAGAGTGACCTCAGCCTTACATCTAGTCTACTGTTTAGAGATTGCCCTTGCGGACCCAAAAGAAAATTGAACAATAGATCAGCCATGAAAATAAACAGTGGCCCATCACAAAGAGGAAATTAGGCAGTGGGCCTAAAATAATGTTTAACTAACTTTACGTTCCCCTCTGTCCCCATTTTGTTTTATTTCTGTGGGAATGTGCATTTGTGGGGACACAGAAGTTTTTTGCTATTCAAAAAATGTCCGTCTGCATTTGTTTGGCTGAAGAAATGAGATCGAAGGCGGTGGGGATGTACTGATGGGAAATATGGGCAGGGCCAATAAGCATTAAATGCAATTTTGATATGCATCATTTTTTTAAATATTGCTAAAAAGTGAAATTTTAGAAAATCTATGCCTGGGATATCCTGTATTTTCCTGAAGCATTCTTTAGGCTGGTTTCTATTTTGTCTGTGTAAAGTAAACAGACAAATTTATATAAAATTATATATATATAAAATTATATATATATCTCTATAAAATTATAGCTAGTCTCCTAATTTCTAAATATTCTATTTTCTTTCTTTTTTTAAACATTGTGTTTTCATTTTTCCCCCAAGGTATGGAGATATTTCCCACGCAATTTCTTACCCACTGGAGATATTCCAGAAAAAAAAAATTGTCACCCCTTTTTTGCATGACCTTTCAAAAACCAAGCCCACCCTCACTGGCCTCTGGCGATGCTGTTTCCTATTCTTAGAATGTCCTCCCTAAGCCATCTGCCACCCCAGTCCACACAACTTCCCCACCAGATTCCGTCTTTCCCAGTCTGGTGAAGTCTTCTCCATCCTTGAAAACTCCGTTCAAGTATCATTTTCCCCCCGGACTTCTCAGGAAGAATCTATTGTAATCTCTGTTATACTGCCATAGGATCATTATTTATGTTGCCTATTTATTCTTACAGATGAGATCTTTGAGCACAGGGAGGTCTTTCCTCCTCTGATCCATCAGACTTTGTATCTCCAAAGACTAGTACAGTGCCAGGTTCAAAGTAAGCAGTCAGCATGTAAGTCTGAGATGCACGAGTGAATGATGAGTGGGTGGACAGGTGGATGACATAGGAAATAATTCATCTCTCTGACCTCCTTTTCCCACTAATTTGTAAAGCCACTTCTGAGATACACCAGTTCTCCACGGATGTGTGACTTTGTTCTGCCCTTTCTGCTCTATGCTACTGGTCTGGTGGCCCATCCTGCAGTGTTTTACTTTTTTGTTACTATAGAAGTCTTGGTGTATGGCTAGAGGTATTTTCCTATATTCTTTTACTTATTCAAAATTATTGTGGCTAGGGGCGCCTGGGTGGCTCAGTCGGTTAAGCGTCCGACTTCGGCTCAGGTCATGATCTCAGGGTCCGTGAGTTCGAGCCCCGCGTCGGGCTCTGTGCTGATGGCTCAGAGCCTGGAGCCTGCTTCGGATTCTGTGTCTCCCTCTCTCTCTGGCCCTCCTCCACTCAGGCGCGCGCGCTCTCTCTCTCTCTCTCTCTCTCTCAAAGATAAACATTAAAAAAAATAAAAACAAAATTATTGTGGCTAGCCTTTTCGACTTTATTCTTATGAGTTTTAGGACCATCTTGTCAGGTTTGGTGAAAAGTACCATGGAGATTTTGACTGAAATTATATTGGATTTATAGACTTTTGGAGGAGAACTGACATATTTATCACACTGAGTATTGCTGTGCAAGAATATAGACTATCTCTCTTCTTATTTATGTCGTTAATGTCTTTAGTTATTTGCTAACTAGTTTAGATTTTGTTGTAAATGGAGTCCTTAATTTTATTGTTCAATAAAATGAGGTATTATTTATGTATAGTAATGCTTCTGATTTCTTTATATTGCTCTTAAATTAAGGAAACTTGATGGCCTGTTTCTTCTTTCAGTTATATATTTCTTTGTCTTACTTTATTATGCTGGCTAAATTCTTCAGGATAATGCCCAAGAGAAGCATACATAGACCGCCCTATCTTTTTGCTGACTTTGAAGGAAATTATTCTAATATTTCATCTCTAAATGTGATGACCATTATGCGTGTGTCAGAGATACCTTTAATCAACTATTTTTAGGAGAGTTCCCTCTATTCCTAGTATGCGAAGTGCTATTGTTGTGAATGGATGTTGAATTTTATTGATTGTTATATTCTAATTTTTGAAATGATTGTGTGGTTTCTCTCTCTTGTTATTGTGGTGAATTCTAGTGATGTGTTATCTACTTTAAATCCCTGAAATAAGCCCCCCTTGATATGACATTTTTTTTAAATATAACACTACATTCAGTAAGATCTTTTTTAAAGGATTTTTACATTTATGATCATAATTGAAATTGACCTATAATTTTACTTTCATGGTCTGGTATAGTTTTTGAGTCAAGATTATATTAGCTCATAAAGCAAATGCTGGACCTTTTCTTCTTTTTTTTTTCTCCTCCAATCTGGAATAGTCTATGTTAGTTAGAGATGATGTATTTGTTAAATATTTGATAAAACTTAAGAAAATCATTAGGGGGAAACCTGGGTGGCTCAGTCGGTTAGGTGTCTGAATTCAGTTCAGGTCGTGATCTCACAGCTTGTAAGTTCGAGCCCCGCATCGGGCTCTGTGCTGGCAGCTCAGAGCCTGGAGCCCGCTTCGGATTCTGTGTCTCCCTGTCTCTTTACCCTCCTCCGCTCATGCTCTGTCTCTCTGTCTCAAAAATAAATAGACATTAAAAAAAATTAAAATAAAATCATTTGGGTTCATTAACTATTTGAGGGTAGATGCTTTACTACAGATTCAATTACTTAATGGATATAATTGAATTTGGGTTTTCCATATTAGTTTGGGTAATTTTTGATAATTTACACTCTTTATAAAAATTATCCATGTCAGGGGTATCTGGGTGGCTCAGTCAGTTGGACATTGACTCTTGATTTGGCTCCGGTCGCGATCTTATGGTTCGTGAGTCTGAGCTTCATGTGGGGCTCTGCACTGACAGTGTGGCGCCTGCTGGGGATTCTCTCTCTCTGCCCCTCCCCAGCTTGTACTCACGCTTGCTGGCTCTCTCTCTCTCTCCCTCTCTCTCTCTCTGTCTCTCTCTCTCAAAATAAATAAACAAGCATTAAAAAAAAAGTATCCACATCAAAAAAGAAAATTATCAATGTCACAAAACTTTTAATGTTTTTAGTATAAAGCTAGTATTCTCAAGATTTATATTTAGTATCTTCACTGCATTTGCATTTATGTTCTCTTTAGCACTTGTGTTTTTCTTCTTGGCCAGTCTTGCCCAAAGTTTGCCTATTTTATAAATCCTTTTGAAAATCACCTTTGAGGGGCGCCTGGGTGACTCTTTTGGTTAAATGTCCGACTTCGGCTCAGGTCATTTTCTTGTGGTTCATGGGTCCAGTCCCGTGTCAGGCTCTGTGCTGACAGCTCAGAGTCTGGAGCCTGCCTCAAATTCTGTGTCTTCCTCTCTCTCTCTGTCCCTCCCACGCTCATGCTCTGTCTTCTCTCTCTCTCTCTCAAAGATGAATAAATGTTAAAAAAAATTAAAAATAAATTACCTTGGAGGTTTTTTATTCTTTTTATTGTATCTTTTCTTTCTATGATTCTGTTCGGCAATAATCTTTATTATTTTGTGTTTTACTTCATTATTTTTCTAGCTTCCTAAATAGTATGCTTAGCTTATTAATGTTAAACCGTTAAAAAAATTCCAACCTATACTTTTTAATACAGGCATTGAAAGCTTCTATACCCCCACAAGGAGTGTTTTGTCTTTCAATTCCAAATATTTGGTAATTTCCATTAAGATTTTTTCTTTGCTAATCTTTTAGAATTATTTTAAATTTCCAAATATACTGGGGTTTGGCTATTATTGATCTTTAATTTTATTGAATCATAGTCAGAATATGGCCTGTATTGGGTCAGTTCTTTTCTGTAGGTTGAGGCTTGCTTTGTGGTCAGTTTGTGCACACATTTCTTGCATTTTTTTAAACAGTACATATTCTATAAATTGTTGGATATGAGGTCCCTCTTGTATCCAGTATGTTAACCTATTTGATCTATTAATTTCTGTGAATAGATGTTAAAAACCGTTATCTGGGGCGCCTGGGTGGCTCAGTCGGTTAGGCGACTGACTTCAGCTCAGGTCATGATCTCGCGGTCCGTGAGTTCGAGCCCCGCGTCGGGCTCTGTGCTGACAGCTCAGAGCCTGGAGCCTGTTTCAGATTCTGTGTCTCCCTCTCTCTGACCCTCCCCCGTTCATGCTCTGTCTCTCTCTGTCTCAAAAGTAAATAAATGTTAAAAAAAAATTAAAAAAAACCCCAAACCATTATGATTATGGGTTCGTCAATCTGTCTTCGGTTTCTGTCCACTTTTACTTTATATTTTTTGATACCATATTGTCATGTGCATAACAGCTCAGGACTATTATATCTTTAGGGTAAAATTAAATCTCTAATCATTATATAATGACCATCTTTATCACTAATAAAAAAAAGTATAAACTTTATATCAGGACATTTGTTTGGGATTTCTGTTGGCTAGCATTTGCTAGGCATGTTTTTTCTATCCCTTTATTCTCAACATTTCTATTACATTATGTTCTGAGTGTGTTTCTTGCAAAGGCTTTTTGAATATCTGCAAATTTCGGGCTTTTATTTGGTGTTAGAGCCATATGTGTTGTGATTAGAGACAAATAAGGATTTTTCACACACCCCCCATTTACTGTGCTTTTTTTATTGCTTTGTTTTCTTCTTTCTTGCTTTTCATTGGCTTAATCAAATCTTTATTTCATTTTCCCTTAGGCATTTTATAGAATCCATTCCACCCTTTTTGTGTATACTCCAAAATCTAATACACGTGTAATTAACTTAAAATCTTCCTTACTTAGTTAATGAGTAGCTCTACGTACATATCCCAAACGATGAGAACCATAGAATGCTTTGACTTTTTAAAGCCCTTCCTATCTTCCATGCCATTTTTTCACTCTGTTTTTCAGTGCCCTGAAATTAGTCATCTTATTATTGTTTTATGTAGATGAGCTTGATTAGATTGACCCCTTGCTCACCATGGCTTCTGGAATCCTGTTCTTGCCACTAGGTTCAGTATGCTTCCTGCAGATGTATATACCCCCTAGTATTTCTCTGAGTAAGGATCTGTGCGTGAACACCCTTGGCATTTGTCTGGAAAATACTTTTATTTTATCCCCACTCTGGAGTACAGAAGTTAGGTTGGCAGTAATTTTCTCTGAGCTCTTTGATGAAATTTTTCCATGATCTTCTAGCTTCTTTGTGCTGAACAGAACCGTTTTCATCATAATTGCTGTCCTTTGGCAAAAATAACTGGGTTTTTGTGTGTTTTTGTTTTGTTTTGTTTTTAGGATTTTGATTGTTCTTTGGCATTCTGCAGTTTCTTTAAAATCTATATAGGTTATATTATCTTTTTAATTTACCATGTTTGAGATTCAGTTAGCTTTTCTGAATCTGAAGATGTTGTGCTTTTACTGATCCTAGAAAAACCTCAACTGTTGTTCTTTTTGAATATTGCTTCCATGTATGACCTAAACCTCAACATCTCTCAGCTTTTCAAGATCATCCCACCCTCACTCCCTCTGCTCTACATTTCCAGCCTCTTGTACCTATTGTATCAATCCCGTCAGCAAGTGAGCATGCCCTAATGTCTCCCATTTTTTACTTAAAAAAAAAAAATTCTCCTTGACCCAAATCTCCCTGGGGTCCCTGGAGCTATTTCGTTGCTCTGCTGGACATCATAGCCAAATTTCCGGACAAATTTGCCTATGCATTTCTCCACTTCCATACCCCCCATTTATTCTTCGTGTCACTTGAGTGTGACCTTTGCCCTCACCGATGCAGCGAGACTGCTCTCACCGAGGTTACTAGTAACTTCGTGTGTCTGAATCAGTGTTGAGTCCTCATCTAACTGGACGTCTTCCCAGCATTGAACACAGTTGACCACTCCTTCCCTAAAATACTGTTCACCCTTTGGCTTTCGAAGCACTTGACTTTCTTGGTTCTGAGTGTTGGAGCACAGAGGGCTTGGGTTGAGCTCTATTTTCTTCACTTTCTGCTCTCCATCCCTAATGGTTTTTGTCCATTTACACAATTTTAATTACCGTTTATTTGTCAGGGGTGAGCCTAATGTACGCCTCCAGCCCTTACTCCTCTGAGCTATTGAATTATGTGTGAATTCCTGCTCTCAGGAATTCAAAGGCTCCTGCTCACCTTTGAACTTAAATTGTCCAGAGCTCTGTTCTTGAATCTCTCCCCCAAAGGGGGTCTTCCTTATCTCAGCAAAGGTCATCACCATCCACCTGGTTTCTAAAGCTAGAATCTAGGAGTCGTTCTCCACTCCTCTTTTCCTCCAAGAGCCACGTTTATTCTATTATTAAGTCTTATGAATTCTGTCTTTGAAATATATCTCCAGTCCATCCACTTCCCATCTCCACCTTCAGTACCCTGATCTTGGCCTCGACCATTTCTCAACTTGAAAAACTACTACCTGGTTTCTGAATCTCTTTCACTACAAATGTTCTCCCATCCGTTTTCAACATGGTGGTCAGAACATCTTTTTTCTTAAAAAATCATCTTCCTACTTAAAGTCCTTGAAGAACTTCGTACTGGACCTAGATTAAAAGAAAATCTATACTCGTTACTAAAACCTTTAAGGCCCTTTCCTACCTTCGGCGTCATCCGAGTTCTCTCCCTCGCTCTGGTGTTCTGGCTACCCTGGCCTTTAGTCCTCAGTCACAGCAAGCTCTTTCGCTTGCAGGGCCTCCTAGCTTCCTTCTGCCTGGAATGTTCTCCAACCCTGCCCCCACCAGACCGGCTCTTCCCCTCTTTCAAGCAGCGGCGAGGTCACCTTTCAAAGAGCAGCCTTCCCCACCACTGTGGATAACCCTGGGGCCCCTCTTAAGTCTCTCCAGTCACAACCTTCTCTTTTCTTTTATAGTCCTTTCCACACAGTTTATTCTATTGATCTGGCCATTGCAACAGTATATGAACAGCCGACTAACTTTGTTGCCGTTATTAACCACAACGTCCCTTTAGAGTCTTTCTAGTAAATTATGAAGAGTCCTTGGATTGCTAAATTTAGAAAATGCTCAACTACCAATAGACCCCCTTACTGAGGGATTCTTTCAGTATCAGGTTGAATCTCAGCGAGCCTCTGAATGAACCGTGGCATTCTGGCTCTGCGAGAGGGCAGGCACTCCCTGGGATAGATTCTCTGCATTCCTACAAGGAGGCCTTGTCATATCTTAGCGTTGTTTCCTTACAGCACATTTACCCATTTTCAGTAAAAACAATTCCGAGAGGTGGTTTTTTTTTTTTTTTCATTGTTTTTTCAAAGCAGAAATAGTATACTGGGCAGTTTGCAAGTGATAAACTAAAATACCAAAAGACTGTTATAACTTCGCTTTGTTGCATAGAAACCATGGTCGTAAATTGTTCTTTTTTTTAATTTTTTTTTTAACTTGTGTGCACTCTCTCGGCCTTGACAAATCTGTGAGTTCCAGTAGAACGGAACCAGATCTGTTTTGTTTGCCATGTTATATATACCCAGTTACTGGCATAGATAAATACATAAAGATCTCAAAGTGATGCTTTTTTTCAATTTCAATTTTAATTTTAAATAAACCCTGCATTCAACATGGGGCTCAAACTCATGTCTCTGAGATCAAGAGTTGCGTGTTCTACTGACCAAGCCATCCAGGAGCCCCTGATGTTTCTTCTTCTTCTTCTTTTTTTTTTTTTTTTTTTTAAGTAGGGCTCTGATGAGCGTCTTCCCAAACCGTGTCCATAGTTGTCATCCTCCTATCTTTTCGTGTTCAATAAAAATAGCATACTGGCCTCCCAGTCTGCTAAAGGAATAATATCGCCTGCATTTCTTTTATTTGTCGATGGAAGCTTACAACTCGGAAAGTCCTTTGCAATGTCTCCTAATATTTTAATTGTGTAAAAGTAGGTTTGTATGTCTCCAAGCAGACTGCCTGTGGTGGGTTTCGGCTTACCGTGGCCACGTCTGCTTTCAAGGAATCTCCTGGTTCTGTGTCTTGAAGTTCACTGGTGTTAGAGGACAAGTATTTTTGTTTTGTCTTTGTTTTGAATCGAGACTTCATACCCGGTCTAGTCGCAAGAGGACCTGTGCCTGAATAACTAAAGATAAAACCATCCTTACTTCATCATATTCAAAATATTTAACTGTCTGGGGTGCTAACCAATAAGACTTGTGCCTTGGCCAATCAGAAAGGGCTTTCGGTTTGCACACCCGTAGGCCACACCCGGCCATGCTGAATCCAGACCCTGTCTCTAGGGAAGGCAATTCTATAGACCCTACTGGTAACCTTCATGTTCAGCCAACTCCTCTCTTTTTAATGCCTGGTTTGGGGGGTTGTTTGTTTGTGTGTGTGTGTGTGTGTGTATGTGTTTGTGGGTTTTTTTTTTTGAGTGGGAAGTGGCTCAAAGACTTCGAAGCTTTTAATCTTCCCATAATCATGTCTTATTTATACCTGCCTCGATATTCTACAGATGGAGCAACTTTGGTCAAAAGGACACAGTAATTGAGTTCTGCCTTCCAGAACTTGCTGAGCTAAATGCAGGTTACAGCTACTGGCCCCGGGCTATCTTGGGTTTGTCCTCGCGGTGCCTTGTTTGGGGTGGTGAGCCGGTGGTTCCTTAGCTGATGGCACGGCCCTATAATCTTACTGGTGCTCTACATTCCTTTCTGACTCTGGCCTAGGGCATGGTGGGTCATAGAGGATTTTCAAAGACCGAAGCATATCTGTTTTCTCCAGTCCGTTTGTAACTCCGCCTCGCTGGAAAGAAAAGGCCCAGTTAGGGATGCTCACTCCCACCGAGGTCGTCGTTTCTGGACGTCGTCCATGTGTGTCACGTCTGAGGCCACCTGCCTTCAAATAACTGAATGTCCTGACATTTTTCTTCTTTTGGGATCACAGGTCCACACGTTCCGAGGCCCGCACTGGTGTGAATACTGTGCCAACTTCATGTGGGGGCTCATCGCCCAAGGGGTCCGGTGCTCAGGTAAACAGGGAACTTCCTTCATCCTTTTCCCTGTATATAAAGGGTCGTGATGTTGAGCTGGAGATCATTTCTCCAGAGTTGGGAAACAGACTCAGGTTAGCTCCAAAGTCTAGCTTTCTGGAAGGTTCAAGGCATCTCTCTGCTTAATGGAGAGACTGTTCTAGGTGTCTGCTGGAATGAGAAGGAACATCTCATGTTTATGTAAGAAAAGAAAAAGATCCAAGCAAGTCCATTTTCTTATGCACCTACCTGCCACCCAAAATAGGCAGTAGTCCTTAAGTAGTCCAATTCCCATGGAATTGCAAGGTAGAAAAACCACATTTCCTTCCCATCCCCACTTTGCTACAAAAGGCAGGGCATAAAAATAGAAATGCTAGTGTAAACATTTACCACTTACCAGGCATTGAGCTAAGCACTTTCTGCTTATCATGCCCTGCAGCCTCACCAAAAGACCTTAAGGAGGTGCAATTATTCTCCCCATTGAATAGATAAAGACACCGAGGCTCAGAGGTAGGTGTTAACTGCTCTCGGCCACAGCGGAAGTGGCTGGCGGAAAATGGATTCAGCTCCAGAACCCCACGCTCAGTATTTTTCTGTTATCAGATTAGCAGTGCAACTAAAGAGCTCGATGGGACAGCACTCTGAAATCCTCGGTATTTTTCCACCTAGAACTGGACACACACGCCCAGTGCTGACACGTAGCTAGCGTATAGCAAGTCTTACTACAACACGGCTAACAAAAGAGCAAAGAATTGCCAAAGTAATGTGTAAGTGGGTCTCCTAATTCGTCTCGCCACACTTTTTCTGGCAAGCAGTTCTGCCAGGAGTGAGAATAGCCTCTTGTGGTATTCTGATTGGGTTTACCAACACCATGACTGATTTCTTCCTTGCTAGGGCATGAGTTTTAAAAATAAGTCTTATGGGGCATTTAAAATAACACATGCTAATGACACTATACTTCGCCATCCTGCCCATTTTGGTTCACAGGACTGTGGGACCTTCCATCCTTTCTCTCCTTTGCTTCTACTGTGTAGATACGACAATCATTGGTAGTGGCACCTGGATGGTTCAGGTAGTGTTTGTGTAAGTGGTTTAACGCTACCTGCCCCCATCAGAGATCCATGCAAGCAGCAAACAGGCTCAGACGCAGCCTCTCCAGGAACGTTCCAGATACCCCACTTCATACAAAAGTCTTACTGGGAGTTACAGAGCATCTCACGGCTCAGCCACTGAGCAAAGTGGTGGAATATCTAATTTACTCAGTGGTCATCAATTCAGGCTGTCCAGATTACACCTACCAGAAATATCCTAATTGCTGGTATTACCCAATTTGAGCAGCAAAATCCGTCCAAAGTCAGTTTTACAAGAACACAACTCTGGAATTTGGAGTAGCTGTGAATTGCAACTTTCTCTGGGATAAAAGCGTTTTTTTTTTTTTCTGTTCTTTTTTTTTTTTTTAATAAAACATATTCTGAGGTTAAAATGTTAATATTCGCCAGTGGCCACTATTTGGCCTCGTATTTCCACTGAGCTGCAGGAAAACTCAAAACTGTTCATTAAAGGTTAGGAATAGCCATCACTGCCTCTCAACTCTCTGTATTTTACATGTTTTAAACGTTTTTTAAATGAACCAGACCTTATTTATAGCATCTGGAATTGTAGTCATTTGCAAATACTGAATATTTTTATATGTTATAAAACATCTTAATTTTTTTTTAATTTTTTTTTAACGTTTATTTATAAAGCATAAACAGGGGAGGGGCAGAGAGAGAGGGAGACACAGAATCTGAAACAGGCTCCAGGCTCTGAGCTGTCAGCACGGAGCCCGACGCGGGGCTCGAACTCACGGACCGCGAGATCATGACCTGAGCCGAAGTCCGACGCTTAATCGGCCAAGCCACCCAGGCGCCCCTAAAACATCTTAATTTTAATAAAGTCTCCGTATTTAACTCTACAGAAACACAGTGTTGCTTCAGATCTTAAAAAGAAGTTGATAAGGAAATTACACATAGGATTATCATAATCCAGCAATTCCCCCTCTGGGTCTATATACCCCACAGAACTGAAAGCACGCATTCAAACTGATATTTGTACACCTGTTTTTATAAGAGCATTATTTACAATAGCCAAAAGGTAGAAGCAACCCAAATGTCCATCAAAAGATAAACCAAACGTTGTGTGTCAAGACAATGGGAGAGTATCCAGCCTTAAAAAGGAAGGGACTCCTGTCTTATCCTGTAATATTAATAAACCTGAAGGACATCATGCTAAGTGAAAGAAGCCGGTCACAAAAGGACAAATGCTAAGGATTCCACTTATATGGGGCATCAACAGTAGTCAAATTCAGGGGCACCTCAGTGGCTCAGTCAGTTAAGCATCCGACTGTGGATTTCAGCTCGGGTCATAATCTCACAGTTTGTGGGATTGAGCCCCTTGTCGAACATCATGTTAACAGAGCAGAGACTGCTTGGAACTCTCTCTCTCTCTCTATCCCTCCACCCTGCCTCTCAAAATAAATAAAATCAACTTGAAAAAAAAGATAGTCAAATTCATAGAAATAGAATGTGGTGCCAGGGGCCAGGTGGAGGAGGGTCTGAGAGTTAGTGTTTCACGAGTACAGAGCTTCAGTTTTGGAAGACGGAAGTTCTGGAGATGGGGAGTGGTGACAGCTGCACACAGTGTGAAGGTACTTAATGCCCCTAAACTGTACACTTAGAAATGGTTAAATGGTGAATTTATGTTACGTATATTTTATCACAATGTTTCGACATTGTTTTCTTTTTTTTTTTTAATTTTTTTTTAACGTTTATTTATTTTTGAGACAGATAGAGGCAGAGCATGAACAGGGGAGGGGCAGAGAGAGAGGGAGACGCAGAATCCGAAACAGGCTCCAGGCTCCGAGCTGTCAGCACAGAGCCCGACGCGGGGCTCGAACTCATGGACCGTGAGATCATGACCTGAGCCGAAGTCAGACGCTTAACCGACCGAGCCACCCAGGCGCCCCTGGACATTGTTTTCGATGAAATTTATAAGAACATAGCAAAACTTACTAGTGAAATAATAAGAGCTGGCCAGGTAGCCTTGTATTGTCTCTAACACTTGCCATTTCTTTTATTTAATTCACATGTAGTGTTCACCACACTTTAGAGTTTACACAGATTAATTTAGGTGCTTCTAATGATAATCCTAGGAGTGGGTGCTATTATCATCCTTATTTTATAGAAGGGGAGCCAAAAAAGAAAACAAACCAATTCTGTTTGGTTCCATTTGCTCACATTTACATCCAACTAAATAGATCTGTCAAAATATTATTGAAGTTTACTTGAGCTTTGATGAATTTCTCATGCTGATAAAGCTAAGATGATTAAGAACTGGTTTTTTTCTTTGGAAGGAATGTAGATAGCACTCAGCCTAAAAATTACATGAAAATCATGTAATGCTTTTCAAAAATCATTTTTTGATGATTTTATCAAAGTTCAGATTTTCTCAAATCCTTGGTGTGGTTAAGTGCTTTTTTTGTTGTTAAACAGCTGATTATAACATTCATTATTATGTATGTGTATAACATATATGTGCTTTGACTAGACAGCACATCAACTTTGAACAACTTCAGCGTTAGATTTTTATTTTCCAGAATGTAGACTGTGTCTTGTTAGAGAAATTCTGTCAGTGGATACCAACGGCTAGCAAAGATTTTAATGTGTTCATTGAACTTAAAAGTACCTTTTCAGCTTTGGATCTTGATATGAGCTTTATAAATAATTACTCTAATCATCACATTACATGGCATTGTTCTAAATTGTAAACTCTCAAGTACTCCCACCGGTATCTAGTTAGACATTATTTCTACTCACAGATGTCAAAATAAGGTAAGTAGAAAGAAAAATGGCCTACCCAAACTCCCAAGAAGGGGAAGGTACTAAAAGCTATGGGCAACTCTCCAGGAAAGGGGAAGAAGTTGCCAATGGCCATGGGTCCACAGACCAAAGATCAGAGATTCCTTCAGAGAGAGTAATCATGTCTTCCACAAAAGGAGCATCCAGAACTTTAGGAAAACAACCTAGCACAAGTCCTAGGTGCCCTTTATGAGCCAAGACGAGCTCTGGGAATTCAAACCCAGAAGTTCACACATGGACCCAAAGGTTCCAGCCCCAAAAAAGAAAAAAAAAAAAAAAAAAAAAAACCACACACACACACACACACAAACAACCTAGCTAATCACCAAAACTAAAGAATCTCAGCAAAATGTTCTATTCTGATGGTCCAGCAACAGAAAGGCTAAATGAGAAAAATGGAATTCTCTAAGAGTTTTGTGAGTAAAGGTGGATTTCATCCTCATGTTGTAGAGAATATCACCTCCAAATGGGATGGGCGTTCCAGAAAAATACGCAAACCCTTGGGTGTTTTCATTTTTATTTTTGGTAACATATAATTTGTGTCGGGCTTTTACAAAAGGGCCAGGCAAGGCTAATGTGGCTTCTTTGTTTACAGACTGTGGACTGAACGTGCACAAACAGTGTTCCAAGCACGTTCCCAACGACTGTCAACCTGATCTCAAGAGGATCAAGAAGGTGTACTGTTGTGACCTCACAACACTCGTAAAGGCTCACAACACTCAGAGGCCCATGGTGGTGGACATATGCATACGGGAAATCGAAGCAAGAGGTTTGGAAAAAATTCCTTGTTATGTGATTTTGTTTTCACTGTTTGTTTTTACTGTTGTCAAGGAAACCTTCTTATAGTTGTTAAATTGACTCTCTCTCCACTATTGAGAGAGCGTGTTGGTGAAATGGCCTACCCCAGCACACACACACATACACGTGCATACACACGCACACAAATAAGCCAAATCCAGCCAACCACATCAGTGCTGTTTTGTACCCAAACTTTGTATCTATGCATTCAACATGTTTGCTAAGCCATTTGTTATGTACTACACATTGATATAAAAGTCACAGTTCTCACCTTCCGGAAACTGACACTGTAGTATGCAGATCAGAGGGGTAGGGGCGCCTGGGGGGCTCAGTCAGTTGAGCGTCTGACTTTGGCTCAGGTCATGATCTCGCGGTCTGTGAGTTCGAGCCCGACACAGGGCTCTGTGCTGACAGCTCAGAGCCTGGAGCCTGCTTCAGATTCTGTGTCTCCCTCTCTCTTTGCCCCTCCCCACTCACACTCTGTTTCTCTCTCTTTCTCAAAAATAAATGTTAAAAAAAAAAAAAAGAATCAGAGGAGTAAATAAATCAATGTTGCAGGTGTGTGTATTCAAAACACCATGTAGTCTCAGAAGACATTTCAGTGTTATTTGAGGACAGTCCAGAAAGGGTTTATGACAGAGGTGAAGTCTGAATGGAGTCTTCAAAAGTGACCCCATTAAATAGGTAAAGAAACTGTTGGTCAACACATATGTTTCTTACCATATAGAAATTCACCGCTCGTATTGCTTCTGTTTATTTTAAAGAGAGTGAAAAGATTAAAAAGATCTATGATCTAAAAAGATCACTCGAGTGAAAACTCAAGAAGGCAGAGAAGATAGAAACATTTCCGTGAAAAGGTTTTTCATAGTATGATTGAGTCCTATTTTCCTTTATTTGTGCTTTGTTGGGCTACTCTGCAGTTACCAAAACTTCAGTGATACGGTGGATCAAGTCTGGTTGGGGAGAATTTGGACTGCTGGGTGTAACGTGGATAGTTGGACCAGGTGTAAAGCCCAGAGGCTTTAACCATTTTTGCCATGTAGGGGCTCTGCTATCATTGGGATCCGTTATTGTGTCCAAACTGGCTTAATGTAATCTACAGATATTTATGCATTGGCCAAGTATCCCATTCTTTCCCAAACCAAACAAAACAAAACAAAACAAAAGAGGACATTATAGATTGTTCTCCCAAGCCTTTTAGAAAGAGGAAATCATTCCCTTTTCCACGCAGGATGAAAACTATAGCTACTCTGTTCCCTTAAGACTAGCTCATTTAATCTCACATTGTTATGAAATGGCTCCTGCCTTTGACTGCTCTAGCTGTCAGAGTTCACTGGGTGCTTTGGGACCTGGTGAAGGTATTGCTGCAGGGGCTGATCTGGATAAGAGTTGAGAAGGGGGTGCCCTGACTCTGGATGAGTAGCTGGGAAAAGCATCCTTGGGTCCTGTTGTTCAGAGGGCTCTGCAAGTTGGGGTCAGAGCACCAGCCTCTCTGGAGCCCGGACTCAGGACCTCAGCTTCTCTGGAGAAGGAGGTATCATCCCGTAGTGATCCTCGTCAGAGGCGACTGATAACACGGGCAGAGTTACTGCCATGTCTGATGTCTGAGGTGTCCGTGGGGAGCACAGCACTGAGCATGCCTCGTACAAGAGTTACAATAGCACAGATTAGGACTGTAAGCCTGGGGAGCCACAGCAAAGGAATTGGAGCCGCAGGCATTGGCATCCTGCACGTGTGAACAGAACCAGAGAACGGGCTGGAAGAAATTCACATGACTCCCATCCCCCGCTTTGCTCCCACCTCTGCCAAAGTCTCATCTCATGCCCCACCCGTAGCAAATTCCATATTGCAAATCCTCTTTCGGGGCCATTTGTTTCTGCGTGATGTGGCCAAACAAGAAGGCCACGTGTCATCGCCTGTGTCACGTGCAGATTACAACCACAGTGAGGCATGCTAACCTGTACCGCCAACTAGAACACGATGACTCCAGTTCTCTCTCATCTTGTGGACCAACCCGGTTAATCAGTGTGGCAACCTGGGCAACCGTACTGAGTCAAGTTCTGAGACTGAGTGGGGTTCGGTGGGAGGCGGAGCTGAGGTCAGTGAAGAAGGTCTCTGACAGTCCGGGGAGAAGGACCGGCAGGATACATGTCATGCATTTGTTGTCTCTGATGCAGACCTGATACAGACCCTTATATATGGCAGAGAGCATATACTTGATAAATATTTCCCAAATGAAGAACAGGAAAGTACATACTCATACGCGGCCAAGGTTCCTGTTATCAAGAGCTTGACAGAGTATATTGCAACAGCTGTAGAAGCTATTTGTTCGCTTATTTTTGCTGTAGTTATAGTTTGATAGCAGCTAGTTTCTTACATGCAAGGTCTGAGATCTGGCCCTCCCTCCCTTTGGATACTTTGGGGACCTGGCTGGGCCTTAGAACATATCTTAACAAATCAATAAGATCTAGGAGCAGAAGCCACATCTTTTTCTTAGCCCAAATATACAGTGATCAAGTTTCCAGAATCATCACTCAAATTTTATTTTTCGGCATCTGTGCGTATGATCCTTTATTTGAAGGTATAACGATGAAATCGATCATATTTAGTTAAACATTGAACATATGATATTTACGATTCAACACAAAAGGCTATAAAATTTAGACCATTTCAATAAAATCAGGACAATATATATCACACAGAGGTGCCCGTGGATGTATGTATACCTAGCACAGCACTGCACGCAGTATGGCACATGGGTTAAGATGATGCTGGGGAGACAGCGGGTTGCCGCCAGAAGCAGTGAAATCAAATCCACAAGTCTGATGAACAAAGGAAGCACCAAGGTTGATGAGAATCTGAAACAGGGGTTCACTTTGTGAAGCCAGGCAGGAAGAAGACCAGATCCCTGGGAGGTTTCCACTGCAGCGCAAGCAAACGAAGACAGAGTTGCCTGGAAACTGAGATGGGCAGGTCCGGCGACAGCATCGTTCAGTGTGACAGTGTGTAATGTACAAGAGCACTGACTGTATTTTTATCATTTATAGCACACGGTGTATATATGAAATTAGAGTCCTCTGTAGATGTTTCGGGAAGTTAAAGTCTCTCTGTTTCCTTTTCCCCCACAGGATTGAAGTCGGAAGGTCTTTACAGAGTCTCTGGGTTCACCGAACACATTGAAGATGTCAAAATGGCATTTGACAGAGGTGGGCTTTGTCTTTCTTGAACGCCAAGTGACACATCCTTAGCTCCCTTTCTTTTGGAACCACATTTTATTCATGGTGGGAATGGGTTTCAGAGCTACAGAGAGTTGTTGCTCAAGAAACCAAGGAGTAGTCGTTTACAGATCACATAGTTCTCTGCCTTGCTGGGGGAAGGGTTTCCTTAAAAGTTGTGGACTAGTGATCCCACGAGTTTAAAATCTTTCTTGAATGGGCAGCCAGCATTTGGTGCCATTATGGCTCTTGATTTGATGTCCAACATTCACAGACAGTCCACATGGCACCAGGCTGTCCCTCTACATCCCCAGCCAAGGATCTCAGTGGCTCTTCTCTTTCTCCCAAAACTCCAAAGAACAGAGCATAGGGATGCAGATGTGCCCAACACTGAAATAGGGGAAGCCAGTGGAAGTTTAGGAGGTAACCCCTTTTGTTGTTTATAACTGTGACAAATGTTCTCTAGGCCACATTCTCTCTTAGGTCGGAGAACTTGGGAGCTTGTTAAAAGTACGGATCGCCACGGTCCACCCTGGGGACGCACTGAGAAAGCTAGGTGAACCCATGAATCTAGATTATTAATTTTTATTCATTCTACTGAAACAGACAAACAACAACAAAAAACCGTTCACCCAGTTTTCCCACCCCTCACTGCTCGTCTCCTCCAATCACCAATCTGTTCTCCGTATCTATGAGCTTAGTTTTGATTTGGTTTGGTTTATATCCCGCGTATGAGAGAGACCGTAGGGTGTCTCTTTCTCTGTCTTATTTCACACAGCCTAATCCCCTCAGGGCACATCTGCATTGCCACAAATGGCAAGATTTCATTCTTTTTTATAGCTGAATACTATTCCTTTTGCTGTAAGCCACATCTGCTTTATCTGTTCATCCATCAGTGGACACTCAGGTTGCTTCCGTGTCTGGGCTTTTGTGAGCAATGTTGCAGTCCACGTGGGGGTGCGCGTTGCTTTCTGAATTACGTTTTCATTCTACATTTCTACCGAACAGTCCAAATAATTGTAGTCAAGCCAGTCAACGGCTGGAACCCCTAGCCTACCAGAGAGAACCTTCTCTCTGTAGAACAGACAAGGTCTCTGATGATCCGGCTGCCATATCTGTTCAGGCTCATGGCCGGTTGCTCCTCCCTGTATACTTTATGCCCCAGCAATACTGAAGTGCACCTGTTTTCACGAACAACTGCCTTGACTCACGTGGTTCTGTCCATCTAGAATGCGTTCGCCCCTCTGCCTGGCAAACGCTTACCTATTAATCAGGTGTCAGCTCAAGGGTTTCCTCTTCCATGAATCCTCCCTGAGCACCCCATGCTGACCTAAGAGTCTGACTGCCCTTTCCTGGGCCCCACCCACCCCCATGTTTTCACATGCCTCCAGCCGAGCAAGCTTCCCACTTCCTTGTAACTACTGAGTTGCATGCCTGACTCCCACTCCAACTTAGACCTACAGAAAGGGAATATGTGTCTTTTTCTCTGTGACTCCCCAGGGCCTAACAGTGCCTAGCACATGGCAGATTCTCAGTAGATATTTGTTAAATCTGTAAATAATGGGATCAGGTGATATATCTGCTACATTCCCTGTTTTCTGTTCCTTAGCAGCTTTTTTTTTTATCCTCAGAACCAAATGTGATGAGACATTTGTTCTTTCGGTTCTCTAAGTAAACGAAAATGCTAATTGTCTCGAAATGATTGTAACTTTAAGTTAAAAAGTGTCTTCAGAATGATTGTCAGAAGGGCACTTGGGTGGCACAGTCAGTTGAGCGTCTGACTCTTCCCTCCCCAGCTTGCACGCACTCGCTCAAAAAAGAAAAAAAGAATGATTGCAAAAAAGGTTAAAATATAACATTACCTATACATGAAGGAAGGTCAGAGTTTCCCAGATTAAAGTCCTAGGGGCAGAGGAGACAGAACCAAGAAAGAAGAAACGTCACGAGCCTGAAAGAGACAATCGAAACTGAAGATATTCAACTCTTCCTGTTGTGTCTGTGATCTTCAAACCCAAATCCAAAGAATCCTGGTGCAGCTATATAAAAGCTTCTTGATTTTTTTTAAATTATTATTTCAGATTAGATTGCTATTCCATTATGGACTTTTGTGTCTGGAATATTAATTACTATGTTAAATTTCTTTTTAGCAAATTACCAGAGGCTGGGTCCAAAGAACGACTTTCGGTCAATTTTACTACCCTTGGCTACACTTACGCTCAGACCCAAAATCGCTCTTCCAAAACTTCTGTTACTTCCTGCATGTCAGTGTTCTTAGATGCGAGAGTAGTCAGCTGGACTTGTACGGGCACGTTGCATCCACGTTGGATCGTTTCTTTGTGGGCATGCGTTAACTTGGCAAAATAGGTCCTAATTAGGAATTGGATCGTTGATTGTTTTTCAGACGGTGAAAAGGCAGATATATCTGCCAACATCTATCCAGACATAAACATCATCACTGGAGCCCTTAAACTGTACTTCAGAGACTTACCCATTCCTGTTATCACCTATGACACCTATCCCAAATTTATCGAAGCAGCGAGTAAGTATCGAGAGCTAATCTTTTATTCGTATCAAACCATTAAGTATCATGCTTTTCACTTCGAGAAAATCGAGACTCGGAACTCTTTAAATTACTGCCCGAGCACCTGCTCTGCCAAGCGAGGGCACAATGGTACAGTTAATAGAAAACCAGGCATGGGGCGCCTGGGTGGCTCAGTCGGTTGAGCGTCCGACTTCGGCTCAGATCACGATCTTGTGGTCCATGAGTTCGAGCCCCGCGTCGGGCTCTGGGCTGATGGCTCAGAGCCTGGAGCCTGCTTCGGATTCTGTGTCTCCCTCTCTCTCTGCCCCTCCCCCGTTCATGCTCTCTCTCTGTCTCAAAAATAAATGTTAAAAAAAATTTTTTTTTAAAAGACAACCAGGCATAGTTCACCAGCTGAGTTGAACCAGTACGAAGCCAGCCACTCAGCTGAGAAATGGTGCCAGGCAGTTGTCTCTCCACACCGTCGTCACTTCTCTCCTGGGCACCCGCACAGTCAGGGGCTGTTCTATGTTGAAAGCAAGAATGTTCCAGTAGTAAAAGATCCGGTGTTCTTCAGTGAGGACTGTACGGATTAGCTACGTTCATCCGTGAAGCAGACCCCCACTGCTAATCGATCGAAGTCATGCCCCCAGTTTGACCCGCTGGTGTTGTTCGAAACTGATCATACACCGAGAATCCACTGTGTCAAGTATCGTGCCGGGACCTCTCGATAATAGCCTCTAGTTTAAGCTTCTCATCCACCCGATGAGGCACACTTCATAATCCCATTTCACAGAGCAGGAAAGCTAGGCTCAGAGAGCTGAGGTCACGGGGCCAGGGAAAGAACACCATTGTCCTTGGTCTCCCTTCAGCCCACGGTTGCTCATTTAGCGTGTGGCACGCGAGTTGACTGGTGTCAGGAGAGAGGACCATTCTGGGGGGAGGAGGGGTGCTGCCCTCTGCCCGGCAACATAGTGAGGAAGGGGAGGTGCAGATGCTACAATGAGTGACATAGAACCCAAACACACCGTGAGGAATTGCTCATAAAAACTGTAACATCTAAAGGTAAGTATAATAATAAGATGCCTGACGGGCACAAAAGTGGGCAGGCTGGGATTAGTGCAAGATGTCCTTTCCTGGGGAGCTATGGCCCTATTTCCTGGTAGGAGCATTCTCCTACCCAGGAGAATTCTCCACGCTTACCCAGGAGCATGGGTCCTGGTGGTCCTAGGTGGAGAAGGTTCTGGCAACAGAGTGCCCTCTGCCCCAGGAGGAACGGCAGGGGAACGTTTCTTTGAATGGCTGCCAGTACCTATTCGAAAGCAGAAGCATGCACGTTTCCTCCCTTTGCTGATGGACCTAGTATCTACTTCCTCACCTGGACTGTCCAGCGGGGTTAGCCACGTCAGCGCTTGGGTGAAAAGTGCCATTGGTGCAGGCTGAGCCGTCGGGCTCATCGGCCAGCGCCCTTGTGTTGTTGACTGTATTCAGTTATGGAAGCCTGCCAGGAAGACACTGTCAGACAACCTCAAGAGAACACTACCACGGGCGATCCGGCTTAAATCAAAGCTCGTGACAGCGAGCTCTCTCGTAAACCCAGCTTTCAGAGGACGGGCAAAGCGCCGTTCCTGCCACCAGGAAACACGTACCCGACTGCAGACTTCAGGTCCGGCCTCCTGTCCCCCACCCAGTGCACACTGAATACCTGTGTGGTTCCCAACCTCCAGGCCTTTCTGGAATAAGGCAAGACACGAACGAGTCGCTTAGTTTAAGTGAAACGTTACCTGAAATTGCATGAACTTCTTAGACTTCCCCTCCATCTCCAACCAGAACAAACCAGTCTTCTGGTTACTTCTCTGAAAACGCGAATGTCTCAGCACTGCACTAACGCCTCATATGGGCTGTTACAGAAATCTCCAATGCAGACGAGAGGCTGGAAGCCGTCCATGAAGTGCTGATGCTGCTGCCTCCTGCCCACTATGAGACCCTCCGGTACCTGATGATCCACCTCAAGAAGTAAGCCAACACCCCCTCGGCACGTCCTCCACAACCCCTATCTGCCTGGGATGGTGAATGCATTAGCAAGGATTCATAACCTTTCTCCCCAACCCACTGAGGGGACGGACCCTCTTTTGGCGGGGGGCGGGGGGGTAGGGTCTAGCGAAGGCAGCCCCATCTGTAACTGCTAGAACCCTCACTCTGTGCCTGGAAGTGCTCTACACACTTTACGTGTGTTATCTCTGTGAGGTGGGGGTTGTTAGGGGCCTCAGGTTACAGATGAGACTGTGGACGCTTAAGGGGGTAAAATAACCGATGTGAAGAGGTAACGTGAAACCGGACTGAAATCCAGGCAGGCTGATCCAGAGCCCACAGTCTGCCTTAGCCATTTGTCCACACTGCATCCACAGCTGCACGGGGCCTCCCACACCAGCCCTATCCTCTGCGTTCTGTTCTTTCTCTTACAGCTTATTCTAGTTCTGGACTCCTGAACTGCCTTGCTTCTGGGCAAGCCCATTCCCACCCTGATCCCTTGTTTTTCTTGATGTATTAGTGACCAATCACCAAGTAACCAATCGCCCCAAAAGTTGTAGGCTTAAAACAATAGAGATTTATTATCTCACAGCTGCTGGGATCAGGAATCAGGTGTGGCTTAGTTGGGTGCCTCTGGTTCAAGGTCTAGAATGAGGCTATGGTTGAACTGATGGCCATGCTCTCTAGGGGAGCATCCACTTCCACACTCACTCACAAGGTTGTCGGCCGGATTCAGTTCCTCAGAGGCCTTGTGACTGGAGCCCTTTCTTGCTGACTGTTTGCCGGGGGACCCCCTCAGTGCCCTGCCACGTGAGTCTCCCCATGGGCAGCTCAAAAATGGCAGCTGGCTTCCCTCAGAGCAAGCAAGAGCCCCCAACATGAAAGATACAGTCTCTCTGTAACCTCATCTCAGAAGTGACATTCAATTGCTATTTGTTGGAAGCCACTAGGTCCAGCCCATACTCCAGGGGAAGGGATTAGACAAGAGTGTGAATTCCAGGAGGCAGGGATCATGGGCAGGGGGCCATCACAGAGGGTATGCACCACAGACAGCTAGGCACTGCATTATCTGTGTGACAGCACATAAGACAGATGGAGATGTCTGGGTATTTACAGGACACTAGAGCTCTGGTTCCAGACTCTTTTACTTCAACTGTGAGGCTCTTTCCTTCACTGTACGTATATAGCAAGGTCAGTGAGTTGGTCTCTGAGATGTTGGAGAGATCAGGGCATTTCTGTGTGCCCTGTGTGTTTTCGGAAGACCCGTGGCAGTGTGCCCTGTGCGCCCTGTGTGTTTTCGGAAGACCCGTGGCAGTGGCTCGTTCACGGATAAAATGAACCACAAATTGTCTACGCTAATTTACAGATCCGTTCAGTAAGTGAAAGGAAGCAAGTTGAGAATACTGTATAAACACTGGGTGGCGTTTTTATTTTTCTACCTTATAAAACATATAAATAGTGTTGCTCAGATGCATGGTGATCAGAGATGTAATAACATTTAGCTCAGAAGGTTTCTGTTTTGAGTAATTTGAGTATGAGTAATTTCTGGATAAGTAAGACTATGAAGGCCAGCCTGGTCTTTAATTAGCTAGAAATTACTTCTTTAGAAAGAAATTAGTTCTAATTGTTGTCGTTTGGAAGGCAAAGTATCATTATCAGGAAAAATGCTGATATGTCCCCTTTGAATCTTTAATGCCAATAATTTAGTACTTTTATCATGGAGGGTTTGCTAACCATCTTGTTTGGCCGGGCATGGTGCCTGACTTAATGGGAAGATGTGAGCAATATGATAGTGAAGAATGTTCCTCTTTCCTACCTCCTTAGCTTTGTAACATGAAAGTCATACAAGCTGAGTCGGCCTTCCTAAAATGATGCTAAGTGGCCGACCTCATTGGCTCCAAGAGAATAAAAATAAATGCATGGCCTTCTGCGCAGAACCTAAACAGGGTTTAATCGTATTTTGCCTTCTTTCGAGAACCTGTTCTCTTTTAGTTCCATTATGAACATCCCAAAACCTCAGTTCCTTAAAGGAAGAATCCAGGAGACTGTAATTTTATTCTAGGAAGATAGCGAGCCAACTCTGGAGTTTGAATTTTATTCTGAAAGGCTTTGCTGTTCTCATCTGGATGTTGAAATGATGATTTTCAATTCCAACAATAATTACTGCTCCAGACCTCATCCTGTGGGAACCAGAAATAATGTCCAAGTGCTTTCCTGTCTGGCCACATTCCAGCCTTTCCCCTATCCCGTGATAATGGTCTGGCTATTCCTACACTCATGGCAGCCCCATCCTACAGTAACCTTGCTCCTCCGACACTAAGCCTGCCAGCAGGCCAGGAATCTGCCATCAGCTTCCCTGATCATGAGCATACAGACCAGTAGGAAGCAGCTACAGGGGGGAAAAAGACTTCCATACAAGCCTAGACTAAAATCTGCATGCACTGTGGGCCAGCTAGAAATCGGCTGCCCCTTCTAACCAATATTCCCTACTCCGTTGCCACATCTGTTTAGTAAGAAGGACTGATTTTCTAATTTTAAAGATGTGTCTGTACCAGATTCGCTAAGTAATTCACGTCCACCGGCTGCAGGCAACGCCAGCAACCTAGAAAGAAAAGCAAAAGCAGAAAATTACCTCTCTGAAAACACTTTTCTAGAACTCTGATTCTCAGTTTCCTTTCACAACTTGCCAAAGCAGAGACATTTCTGAGGGCGTATGTGCACAATCAGCATAACATCCGTCTGCAAGTCTGTGTAACGTCTCTGTGTATATGCTCGTTCCGCAGGGTGACTTTGAATGAAAAGGACAATTTCATGAATGCTGAAAATCTGGGGATCGTGTTTGGGCCCACCCTGATGAGGTCCCCTGAGGACAGCACCCTCACCACCCTCCAGGACATGCGGTACCAAAAGCTGATTGTGCAGATTTTAATAGAAAATGAAGATGTTTTGTTTTAATCCACCGGGGAAATGAGCTGAATGGCCCCGGCCCCATCTAAGTTGATAAGGCTAAAGGAATAAAAGCATTTCTTACGCTTGATTTGTTTTCCAAACAAGTGGCAGAATTTCCTGGACCGCAGCGGGTTGTCAAGTCGGCTCCTGTGTCTCATAGACACTTGCCTCGTCCACGTGAGAAGAGCAGGGGTGAGAGTGACCAAGGCCCTTGTCTTGGGTCTTTGCCGTGCCTCCTACGTACATCTGTTTTGCTGGAAGAGTGATTAATAAATCTTTAACTTATTAAAAAACAACAACGTAGACCTTTAAGCTTCAGTCTTATCAGTAATAAAAGGGAATTTAATTCATAGAGGTACTTGATACAGTTATGTTTTCCACTTACAAAAAGAAGACAATTCTATGTTAAATGTTAAATGAGACTTCTATTGTAAAACGTATTTTTATTTTAGCTGCGAGAATGTTACTTTATTTCAGCAAATAGAACTCAATGCAGTGCATTGATTATGACCCTGTGTACTTTGTCCCGCTTCTTGCTGTGATCCCTGAAAACGTTTACCATGAATGCAGTATTATTTTGACATACCTCTGTCCTTATCAGTGCTTTGCAGTGAAAGTTCACCGGCCACCTGTGTCCCTGCTTCTGATAGTTTTTGCTGTTAAGCACACTGGCAGCTTGCTGTCGTATGGTATACGTTTATAGCAATGGTAGGATGGCCTGATACATCCATGCATCTTCTTTCCATAACAATGTTGTGGAATCCCAGAGTATTGTTTGGCATTGGCTGTAGTCTTTCCATTATCGTGTGTGAATATCCCAGAATATGCAGAACATGGTCATTTTACATAAAATGATTTGGGAACACTGGTTGAATCTGGGCCATGTAAAAAAGTGAGCACTTTCCCTGTTGTCAGGCCAGCATTCTGACTTCATCGATCAATGGCAAATTGTATTTTTGTCACACTTCTGTATTTATGAAAAGTGAATCTGCAGAATAATTGTTGATTTTTTTTTTTCGTTTTCGTTTTATAAACAAGACTATTTTTAAAAGTAAGAATGAGTAAGTTGGGTTTTTACAAATATTCCTCCTTGATAAGGGTAGCTGTGTATGGATCATAATTTAATATGACTTTATTACTATAGCTCCATCTTATTGGTGATATTTATCTTAGCATGGGCTTTTCACGGCAAGATTTCTATATTTTGTAACATAGGTAAAATATTGGAAGCATCAAAACCTGTAAATCTAATTTTTTTCCCTGCAATCCACCTACAGCGTCTTTTCCTCTGATTGAGCTGATCCACGTACTTACTCGGTAGTCTGGTTTTGGAGTGACCGGAAGAGAATTACTGTGTGAGAAGTGAGCCGGGAGGAGGAGGGCGGTGCAACTGTTGTCCTGCATGGGCTCTGTTGGCACACGGCGGGGTCAGAATGGTTCTGCTGGGTCCCTGCTCTATTGTTCCTCCCAACTGTACAGATTTGTTTGTTGTAGCTTCTGTACTTCTGGATACTGTCAAAAGATTATCTGAAAATGGTTTTATTTTGTGAAGTGAATAATACTTTGTAATTTATGATAGCGTAAATGGAAGGAAAAGCATTAAATGTATTAAATTCTTCTGTCTATCGTTTCGGAGTGTGCGAAGAAAACTGGTGTTGGGGAGCGGCAGGGTCCAGTAGGGGGAGAATATCCAAAACACCGTTCCCGGATGGGTTTTGGCGACAGTTTCTGTCGTCACCAAAACATGGGGAGGAAGCAAGACACGTCCCACTGGGTCCCCACCCTGTTGCCCACCCCTTTTCCAGTGTCCACTCTGGAGGGCCTGCTTGGGATTCTAATGCTCCGCCTTCACTGTCCTTAAGACCTGTTGCATTTATGTTTTTCATTAAAAGACGTAGGGTTTATGGGCGCCTGGGTGGCTCAGTCGGTTGAGCGTCCGACTTCGGCTCAAGTCATGATCTCACAGTCCGTGGGTTCCAGCTTCGCATCAGGCTCTGTGCCAACAGCTTAGCCTGGAGCCTGCTTCAGATTCTGTCTCTCCTCTCTCTGCCCCTCCCCCGCTCACGCTTTGTCTCACTGTTTCTCAAAAATAAATAAATGTAAAAAAAAAATTAATTAAAAAAAAAAAAGATGTAGGGTTTAGAGCATATCCCCCCTACGTCATCCTCAGGAGAACAGAACAAGAGTTTCTGAGCCAGAAAGACCTGAGTTTGAATCCCAGATCTGTCTGTTCTCAGCTGCATGTGACCTTGGGAATGCGTTTGCTCATCTGAAAAACTGGGCAAAATGTTCTGGCTGTGACATCTTAGATGAAATGACCTAAAGCCATTAGTAACAGTTATTTCTTAGTATTATCATTATTAAGAGTGATGACTTCACAGGGAAAGAGCTATAACCTAGGGTGGGAAGGCAGAAGCAGGAGAAGAAAAGGGTTCGTCCCAGGTTAAATCCAAGTTCGAGTAGTAATAAGGGATATTATAACAGGGCTCTATACTATGTAATGAGGGTCACCCGACTCCTTTTCTTGACTGTGATTACAACACCCGATCCCCTCTCCCTTGCTTTAGTCTGAAGCTTGCTCGCCCACATTTATCTCCCCCACCATCTGGCAGCCTGGCATGGCTCCTCTTACCCGGCTTGAAATTCCTGCCATTAGAATAACTCTAGTAGTGATCACCTGAGAAGAGGCAGCACTGTTTCCAGAAACCCACTGCTGTCTACAAGTGGGTTGTGGGAGGTGCGACAGGGGCAGAGTGGGTGGAAGAAGATAGTTCTCAGGAGGGGAGAAGACCCCGTTTCTTTCTCCCATTAACATAAATGGGCACCTGGTCTCCAGAACTGGGAGGGGGCCCGTGCTGAATTTCAAGGATAGCAGTCTGGAGGGCAGAGACAGGGAGGAGAGGACAGCATAGGGCAGTCGCATACCACACAGTTGAAGCATTGCCTAGGCTGTCCTGATTCCTACTAAAAACCCAACTCTGGTTTTAAAAATGTTCATTAATTTTCAACAAATATTTATCAAGCATTTATTAATGGGCCAGACACTGCGAATACCTGGAGGCAGGGAAGAGGCTTATCTCACTGGAAGAATTAAATAAGTTTAGTCTGGCTAGAGAGAGAAAGCTGGTCATGTTGAAGATTTGGTACTCTGACCTCAGGGAAATCGGTGCCACTCATTTTTTTTTTGAATAAACTTAATTTTGGAATAGTTTTACATTTACAGAAAAGTTGCAGAGGTACTACAGAGAGTGCCTGTGTACTCCTGACCCACTTTCCCCTAATGTTAACGTCTTATGTAACCACCGTCCATTAATCAGAACTAAGAAACCGACACTGGCACATTACTATTAACTCCAGACTTTATTCAGATTTCATGGGTTTTCCACCAATATCCTTTTCCTGTCCTGGGATATGGTCCAGAGCACCCCACTGCATTGGCATTAATGGGTTGTAAGGGACAGATGACAGAATCTAGTTTACATTTTTAAAAGATCACTGACCTGACCGTGGATCCATCGGAGAACACGTGGGCAGACTGGGGTAGTGAAGGTTGATGTCGTTACATGCTCTCCTTGTCATGCAGGACTGCGGTGATGTAGCCTGCATCGGTGGTGGAAAGGCAGAGACAGCTAGAATAGTCATCTCGAGGAGGCAGAGTTGAAAAGGTTTGGTTACAGGTTGGATCAAAGAATCGAGGATGATTCTCGGGGGGCTGAATTTGACAACCGGACAGGATTTACAGAAAAGAGCACAGAGGAGCTGGAGGTCTGCAGGAGGGGTGGGGAAAGAATAGGGAAGATGGTGAGGTCTACTCTGGACATGGTGAAATAGAGATCACTGTGAAATTGCCAAGCAGAGATGTTTCACTGGCAATGACAGGGACAGATCCCAGCTAGAGACACGGGTCTGGGAGGTAACAACTGAAACCGTGGGAGTGAATGAAAGTACTCAAGGATACAGAACAGAGAAATAGGTGACAGTCCCCATTCGGAGTTCTGTGGAGCACCAACATTCAGGAAAGAGAGGAGCAGGCAAGTGAAGTCTGTTTTAATGTAGTAAAATAAAGAGGGTCTCAGAGTGCAGTTCAGAAGGACTCTCTCCCTTGTGTTCAGGTTTGTTCCACAGTGTCCTAATCCATTTCTTTGTCCCACTTAGATTTTTTTGCTACACGCAAGGTACCACATTCCACCCTGTGCATTGGAGGAGTTGCTTCGTTATTCTGTAAATGCAAATGAGCTGGCGTCATTTTGTTCTTCTGAGTTGAAAAGATGTTGTCATACTCACAGACCTCCTTCACTGCCTTCCTGCAGTTTGTACAAAGTGCTCATCCAGCAGGCATCACAGAGTACCTCGACTGTGTGTATGTCTGTCTCCATTGAAATACAAACTCCCTGAGATTGGGAGTCGAGGATCCCACTTGGCCAATCAGGCACCCTCCTGCACAGCCTGCAAGTCTCCACGCAGGCTCCCCTGGCTGAGACCTCCCCTAGCTTCCCCAGACAGAGAAAAGAGCAGATACCAGCCATAAATATGTGGAAGCACAGGAAATTTAGAGAACTGCAGATTTGGATTTAACCAGAACACAGAGTGTGAAGGAAGAGGAGGGGAGTGAGATTAAACAAGCAGGACTGTGCCAGGAAACAAGGAACCTTGCAAGCCAAGCATAAGCCAAACTCAGAAAAGTCTGTCTAGGGACACAAGAAAGACCAGAAGACATTAAGACTAGGAATATGGGAGCTAATCAGGAAACAGGCATTGCCCGTGTGGCTTGGCTCCCCAGAGGAGGGATGGAGAAGAGTCAGGGATAGGAGAGAGATTTAAGAGGTTGTTAGGACCCACTGATTTGATGCCAGAATTGAAAGGAAGGAAAGTGTCACAAATGTTACCCTCCATGTCTGGTTTTTGCAACTAAATGAATATTTAAGGAAGATACGAGAATATGAGAAAGGGAGCAGGTTCAGCAGGGGAAAATCATGGGCTCAGTTTGCAGGATGCACTATGATGCTAATAGTTCACCCGTGTGGAAATGTCCAGTAGGCAGTTGGACAGGTGGTTTTGGAGCTCAAGAAAGGGGGATGAGCTGGTAGATATGACCTGGTCAGATTGCATGGCCAGTTGAAGCAAAGAGAACCAATAGTAGGTCCTGACTAAGAACAAAATCCAAGGGGCAGATAGAACTAGAGAACATTGCAAGGAAGGTCAGGAATGGCCAGAAGAGGAAGGTGAGGGTCGGAGCCTAAGATGAAAGGGAAAGACAGCACGTCAGGGACAGACAGAGAGGCCATCAGGGTCAAATGCTGTTCCAAGATAAGTTAATGAATCCCCTTTGGATATGGCAACTAAGGAGTCCCCGGTAACTTAACAGAAGACGTTTCAACGGGACAATGCGATGAAAGGCAACTTGCTGAACCTTACGGAGCGAATGGGGGTGAAGAATGAAAATAACACCTACAGTCAGAAAAACAGACCAAGTTCTCTTTCCATGGGCTTGTGCACGTCCTATGTATGATAAATCATGTATGGGAGCACATTTTTTCATTGTCGCCAAAAAAATTATTACCTTAACATACTTTCCTGAAAAATTATATACTTCAAAATCTTCATAAAGAATTAAGCAAGTATTACTGGAACAGATTTTTGGTCACTCCAGTTACCAAGCATGAAACTTGTTTGGGTTTTTTTTTTTTTCCCTACATCCTAATTTGTAAAATGGGTATAATCCTGGTTTTGTTCTAGTTCCCTAATCTGAAAATGGGCATAACATAGTATCTGCTCTCCCCTCCCTATCAGAGTGGTTCTAAAGATCCACTGAGATCCTGAATGTGAAAACAGAAGGCTCACTATAAACTGTATGGCAATGTACAAATGTTAATTACCGTACGCAGGACCATGGTTCCAAAACCAATCCCCTGCCAGGCGGGGCAAGCTCACGTTAGTTCATTAACTGGCAGGGCTAAAGGATGTGGAGGCATGGGATGGAGTGGAACATGTCCTGTCAGGGGCAACATGGGGCTGCAAGAATCAGAGATGCAGGCCCAACAGCCCCTCAAGGAAAGACTTGTAAGACCCCAAAGTCTACGAGGCTCCAGAGGACTTTCCACACCCATAGACCAAGGTCCCTCCGAGCCTCACCCCCGTAACCATTGAACCAACTCTATCTCTAATAAAATATTATCTGAACTGAAAGATTCCTGAGGGCAGAAATCTGGTCAACTTTGCTCACCACTCTACTCCAGCCCCCAACTGGCACGGTGCCTTGCATACAACAGGCACTCCAACCTTTTTGAAATTAGTGGCAGAATCCTCCCACAAATCCTCAAATGTCCTATAATATTTTGGTGCAATGGAGGAAGGGGTAACTCCAGAAGCAGAAGAATCTGCAAATGCATTTTGATGGGCTTTTGTCCACCATTTGGAGCTCTGCCTAATATCTGAAACTTTTAATTACTGAAGCTTGCCAATTATCCTTAACTCACCTAGTTTTTACCATAGTCTTTCTTCTGGTACGAATCATTAAGCATCAAAATAATTCAGTTTGGAGAATCTGAAGATCTAAGTCTCTAACTCAATTGTGGGTTACACAGCAAGTGATAGCTCTATTGGGCTAGGATCGAGTACAGTGTAGACTAGAAGAAGGTCAGGTGCTGGATCCCCATGCCCCCCGTGGTTACATCCAAGCGTTACCACTTTCTGAGAGTGTAACTTAGGGAAAGTTATTTTACTGATCAAGCCTGTTTTCCTTGTCATTATAATGACCTAATACCAGTACCTCTTCCATGAAGTTTATGAGGCTTAAGATAATCTATATACAGCATTCAATACAGTAATTGGGGCTCAGAGTAGGGATACAAATGTTTGTCTAGAAACTCAAGAGCTTAGGGAAACTCTTACAAGAATGCTTAGACCATCGGTATTCTTTCATCTATGCTATCAGGCATCACCACTTACTGCTGCCTAGCAAATCAGAGTTAAGGAGTTTTACCCATTTACTGCCCGGTGGGTTTTTAAAGCCAAGCCACACCCGGCCCATGGTGGGATGTGGTGGGAAGGCAGCACGGTAGCCCTGCAAGAGCCCTGGATTTAGAGCCACAAGACCTGGCTCGGTCACAGATCAAGGCTTTTCACATTTCTGAGCCTCAGGTTTCTCCCCTTTGAAACGTGAAAACTAATGCCTGCCTGCTTGGCCCGCCAACCTCACAGGGTTATCGCTGAGGCCAGATGGCGTGGGAGCAGGTGTGGGGGTGCCGTCACACACCTTTCCACCACTCTGTCAGCTACGGCTGCTGCTGCCCCCGAGTGCTCCCCCTGGAGCCCCGCCGACCGTCCTGCGGCTTCAGGTCTCCGCTTACTTGGCTTCTCAGTTGCTGGCCCAGCGGACCTCCCCTTTCTTCTCAAACCCCTCTCTTTCTCGGCTGCTGGGACACCACCCACCACACCCCCATCCTCTGCTCGATGCCTCTGCCCATTGTCCTTCCATACCTGTCCAAATCCCCTGGCACGCTCACCAATGCTGTTTCTTGCCCTACTTTATCCACAGGCGATCACAACCTCTGGCTCTGAATGCTATCTGTCAACAAATAAAATAATCCCTAAGATTCAATAAGCTACCCAGTGCCCTGTAACAGATCCCTTCTGCTAAAACCAGCTAGCACGTG
The DNA here is from genome assembly GCF_016509475.1 of Prionailurus bengalensis. Classification (NCBI taxonomy): domain Eukaryota; kingdom Metazoa; phylum Chordata; class Mammalia; order Carnivora; family Felidae; genus Prionailurus; species Prionailurus bengalensis. Next base: position 120,606,560 of record NC_057348.1, read on the forward strand.
ACCTACTGCCCACAGCCAAGAGTCCTGATGAACACTCCATGACTCCACCACTCGGCTCTTTAAAATTTTCACATCTACCATATTTGCACTGCATCAAGAGAATTTAAAACTTCAGAATGATGTGTACAATATAGTCCTTCAACAATTCTACATTACTCTGGGGCGCCTGGGGAGGGGGGGGCTCAGTCGGTTGACTTCGACTTCAGCTCAGGTCATGATCTCGGGGTCCGTGAGTTCGAGCCCCGCGTTGGGTTCTGTGCTGACAGCTCAGAGCCTGGAGCCTGTTTCGGATTCTGTGTCTCCCTCTCTCTGACCCTCCCCCGTTCATGCTCTGTCTCTCTCTGTCTCAAAAATAAATAAATGTTAAAAAAAAAAAAAAGGTTTTTTTTAACGTTTATTTTTTGAGAGAAAGAGACTGAGTGTGAGCAGGGGAGGGGCAGAGAGAGGGAGACACAGAATCCGAAGCAGGCTCCAGGCTCTGAGCCATCAGCCCAGAGCCCGATGCGGGGCTCGAACTCACGGACCGCGAGATCATGACCTGAGCCGAAGTCGGCTGCTTAACCGACTGAGCCACCCAGGTGCCCCCCCCCTCAAAAAAATTTTTTTTTAAAAACCACAATTCTATACATTACTCAGGGCTCATCACGATAAGGGTACTCTTAATCCCCTTCGCCTATTTCACCCATGCGCCCCGCCCTTTCAACCTCTCCTCTGGTAACAGTCTGTTCTCTGTATTTAAGAGTCTGGTTTTTTGTCTCTTCTTTGCTTGTTTTGTTTCTTAAATTCCACATGTGAGTGAAATCATATGGTTCTTGCCTTTTTCTGACTGGCTTATTTCACATAACATCATACCCTCTAGATCCGTCCCTGTTGTTGCGAATGGCAAGATTTCATTCTTTTTTATGCCTTCATTTTGTATATATGCCACATCTTTTTTATCCGCTCATCTGTTGATGGACACTTAGGACACTTCCATAATTTGACTATTATACCTAATGCTGCAATCAACACAGGGGCGCATGTATCTTTTCAAATTAGTGTTTTTGTATTCTTTGGATAAACACTCAGTAATGGAATTACCGTATCATGGGGTAATCCTAGTTTTAATTTTTTGAGGACCCTCCATAGTGTTTTCCACTGAGGCTACCTATATACTTTTCGGAAAACTTTTATCTAGTCATACCCAGTACGCTATTTAGTATGGTGCCTTAAAGAATGGTGCGTTAGCTCACTCTTTGATTTTGTAGAATCTTATGTCCAGCTTTACATGTGACATGGAAATCGTCTATAATTGTCTTTGCCTAAACAGTCCTTATTCAGTTTGTCTCGTAAGTAGAGTGACACCGCATTCTCTATTCTTCTTGTCTCTGGAAGCATCTGAATAGGATTGGTAGTTAGGGTTGGTTTCAGCTACAAGTAGTGGAGGACCCAAATTACGATAGATTAAACAAGGTAGAAGCTTATTTCTTGCTCATTTAAAACTCCAGGGGGGTGGGGGGAAGCTATGGGTCTAATATGGTAGTTTCATACTCGCTGGGGTCCCGGGTTCCTTCTGTCTGGCTGTTCCAGTGGGGATCTCCCAGTGCTTCCTTCACAAACCACTGCCTCCTCCTATAGGCTTCATTAAACTCTGCACAGGCCTGGCTTCCAAAGGACGGCCCTCCCCCAATATCCGTCTCTGCTGCTGGGATCACCCAACCTGGCTTGGGTCCCCTGCACGTCTAAGCCTTCCTGGGGTCCCGCTTGGCTCACAGTAATGCATGTACGTCTTCCACTCATTGATAGCAGCTCAGTCAGTCCCCCGCCACAGTCCTCTCCTTTTGCCTCTAGCATGAAAATAATTTTAAGTCCCCAGACTCTAGGGGACACACATAAAGCTCTCAGAGGGGTTCTGTGAACTAATCCCCACCCCCCGCTCCCGCCCCGCAAAGCTTAGGCTTTCCTTCACCAAAGAACATTCTTACAGTACTCAAAAACTCTCTAAAAAGAAATCTATTAAGCGTCTTGCTCAATCCTCTATATCCCCCCCGTATTTAACCCCCAAGGTGGGCAGTAAACTAAGGGTCACAAAAAAATGTCATACTCTTAGCATTCTCTGCACCTTCGGGCTATTAGCTATTGTGCTCAGTCTTTGGGGCCTTGTTTGAAGCTTGGTGACAAGAAAAGTCTCATTTAAAATCCTTAACATACATACATACACACACACACACACACACACACATATATATATGTGTGTGTGTTTTTTATGTTTTTTTTTTTTGAGAGAGAGAGAGAGACAGAGTGTGAGTGGGGGAGGGGTAGAGAGAGAGGGAGACAGAATCTGAAGTAGGCTCCAGGCTCTGAGCTGTCAGCGCAGAGCATGACGTGGGGCTTGAACTCACAGACTGCGAGATCATGACCTGAGCCGAAGGGACACCCAATGGACTGAGCCACCCAGGCACCCCTGTAACATATATTTTTTAAATAAAGAGTATTATTCTGGCAATCAGGAAGAAAAAAGTAGGTTCTGAAAATAAATATTTAGGCAGTTTACAATAGACTATCTAGCTGTAGGAAATGAACAGAAGTGCAGACTCACCTGATAGATTATTATCTAGTGGCCAAGGCTATCAGATCATTCCATTTGTTCCAGAAAACCAAACGGAAAAATAATACAACACCTATCAACAGTGGATTTCTTAAATGACTCATGGTATTGCCACATAATAGATACCAAACATTAAAAGGAATATGTTTCTATATTAACTTGGAAATGGTTCACGGTATGCCGACTTTGAAATAGTTCTCAATACTGAGTAATGAAAGAAAATACAGGTTATGACCCTGTAACTATTGTTTAAAGGTCTACCCAGTGCGTCTGGCTCATGCAGCACGAAGGAGTAGGCTAACACCGTCATCCTCGACTCCTCCATTTTTCTTGCCCATTACCAGATGAATAGCAGTGAAGCCTGTTGGCTTTACACACCCATAAACACCTCAGAACTCAGCCTTTTCTGCCCTTGCCTGCCCCCCACCAAGCTCCCAGAAGTCAATCCCAACACAACAGAGGGATCCAGTCAAAATACAAGTGAGATCTGGTCCCCACACTGCCTAGAACCTTCCATTGCTTCCTCATATCACTCATAATAAAATCCAGCCTTCACAGTGGCACACGAGGCTTCCGTACGTGACTTACCTGAATTCCTGTCAGTGCTCTGATCACCTCTCCGGCTACTAACGCCTACACTCAACTGCATTTCAGACTCCAACACGCTGGACACACTCCTGCCTTGGAGAGTCTTGGCAGTGGCTCTTCCTTCTGCCCCAATTATCTACCTGGTTCCCTCCCTTTCCACCTTCAGGTCGGTTGATCAAAGGGGTTGGGCACACACCACCATGCCTCACCTGGAATGGCCTGGAACTCATGGTGAGAAGGATTAGCAGGCACAGGGTCACCTTCTTCAAGTACTCAGTAGACAGCCATCTTGAGCAGAGGTCTAGATGAACACTCCAAAGAGGCTGAGCTGCAAGACACCTTTTAATAGGGAAAAGGTGAGAGCGGCCTTGCAGGAGAGGAATGAAATTTTTAGATTCAAGGTCCAGCTTGCCCAAACCTTGGACTTCTTGTAGGCCCCTGGTCCCATGAGAAATGGAGTCATGGCAAAGTCCCTCCCACTGCAGGAGAGAGAAGGAGCCCAGGAGCCATCAACCCGACAGTCCTGCTTTTCACTCCACTGGACGGAGTTTAACTTTTTAAACTTAAGTTTAACTGTAAACTTTTTATTTTGAAATAATTAAAAGTTAAGAAGAAAGTATAAAGACTCCAAAGTGTCATTCACTCTTCTTCCCCAATGGTGACATCTTATAGAACTGTAGTACATTACCCAAACCAGGAAACTGACCAGTTAAAAGACTACAGACCCTATTCAGTTTCCACAAGTGTCTAGGCCTACATTCATAGTCACATATGCATGGATGTGAATGTTGTTGTATGCAATTTTACCCCATGTACAGATTTGGGTAACCACCACCACAATCAGGATACAATCTATTACCACAAACTTCTTCCCATGGTCTCTTTGTATCCATGCCCATCCCTACCCCACTCCCCATCCACGTCCCCTGCAAATATCTGTTCTCCAGATCTATAATTTTTGAGAATGTTATATAAATGGTATCAAATAGTATGTAACTTTTTTTGACATTGGCTGTTTCCACTCAGCACAACTTTCTGGAGATACATCTAAGTGGCTGCGTGTATCAAGAGTCAGTTCCATTTTGAGGTTCCTCAAAAAATTAAAAATGGAACCACCCTGTGACCCAGCAATTGCACTACTAGGTATTTATCCAAGGGATACAGGTGTGCTGTTTTGAGGGGCACGTGCACCCCCATGTTTATAGCAGCATTATCGACAATAGACAAAGTATGGAAAGAGCCCAAATGCCCACTGATGGATGAATGGATAAAGAAGATGTGGTGTGTGTGTGTATATATATATACAAATACACACGCACACATATATGTACATATACATATGTGTATATATACATATGTGTGTATATATACGCACATATATGTGTATATACACATATATACATATACATATGTGTGTGTATACGCATATATATACATATATACACACGTATATACATATATGTGTATATGTATACATACACACGTATATACATATATGTGTATATGTATACATACACACGTATACGTATACATACACACGTACATACATATACACGTATATGTATACATATACATATATACATATACGTGTATATATATATACATATACATATATACATATACATATATACGTATACATATACATATATATACATATATATCGCTAATACTCCCATCATTCATATATATACATATACATATAGCGATCAAAAGGACTGAAATCTTGTCATCTGCAACATGGATGGAACCAGAGTGTATTACACTAAGACAAATTAGTCAAAGACAAATATCCTATGACTTCACTCATATGTGGAATTTAAGATACAAAACAGATGAACATAAGGGAAGGGAAGCAAAAATAACAAAAACAGGGAGGGGGACAAAACGTAAGAAACTCTTATTTTTTTTTCTTTTTCTAAATATAATCTATTGTCAAGATAGCTAGGCTACAGTGTATACAGTGTGCTTTTGGTTTCGGGAGTAGATTCCCAAAAAAGAGGCTCTTAAATATGGAGAACAAACTGAGGGTTGCTGGAGGGGTTGTAGGTGGGGGGGGATGGGCTAAATGGGCAAGGGGCATTAAGAAGGACCCTTGTTGGGGGGCGCCTGGGTGGCGCAGTCGGTTAAGCGTCTGACTTCAGCCAGGTCACGATCTCGCGGTCCGTGAGTTCGAGCCCCACGTCGGGCTCTGGGCTGATGGCTCAGAGCCTGGAGCCTGTTTCCGATTCTGTGTCTCCCTCTCTCTCTGCCCCTCCCCCGTTCATGCTCTGTCTCTCTCTGTCCCAAAAATAAATAAACGTTGGGGAAAAAAAATTAAAAAAAAAAAAAAAAAAGAAGGACCCTTGTTGGAATGAGCACTGGGTGTTATATGTAGGGGATGAATCACTGGATTCTACTCCTGAAATCATTATCACACTATGTGCTTGGATGTGAATTTTAAAAAATAAAATTAAAAAAAAGAGTTGGTTCCATTTTTATTGCTGAGATGTATTCCATGGTATGGCATTCCCATGGTTTTACCATTCACCCAAATGAAGGACATCTGGATTGTTTCCAGTTTGGGGCTATTATGAACAAAGCCATATGAACACTCATGTACAGGTTTGTGTGTGAATGCATGTTTTCACTTCTCCGAGATAAACGCCCAGGAGTGCAACCGCCGGCTCGTGTTTGCATGTTTAGCTTTTTAAGGAACCACAGAACTGTTTTCCAGAGAAGCTGAACCGTTTTACATTCTATTACCGCCAAACGTTTTCTTGTGGCCTTTGTAAATCTCTCTCCCATCTCCCTCCCTATCCACCTCTACCTCTGTCCCCGTACAGTATGTTGCATTTCCTAGAGTTTTCGATAAATGAAATCATATATGGTATGTATACTTTTTGGTCTGGCTTCTTTCCCTCAGCATCGTTATTCTCAGATTCATCCAAGTTGTAGCATGTCTATAGGTCAATTCATTCTATTGTTAAGCAGTAGTCTATAGTAAGGATAGGCCACAGGCTGTTTATACGTTTTTACCTATTGATGGACAGTTGGGTTGTTCCTTCCTTCCTTCCTTCCCTTCCTTCCTTCTGGCTATTACCAATAAAGCTGTTATAAACATGCAAAAAAAAAAAAAAAAGAAAAGAAAGTGATTCCATTTCTCCACATTCTGACCAGCATTTGGTGTTACCATTATTTTCTATTTTAAGCATTCTGGCAAGCGCCTGTTGGGATCTCATTGTGGTTCTAATTTGCATTTTGCTCATGGTTAATGATGCTGAACATCTTTTCGTGTGCTCATCTGTCATCTGTAACTCCGGTTGAGTGAAACATCCATTCACATCTCTTGCTCATTTTATAATTGTATTTGTTTACTGGTGAATTTTGAGAGTCTCTTATATATTGTAGGTGTAAAACCTTTGTCAGGTATGTGGTTTGCAAATATTTTCCCCTCGTCTATAGTTTGTCTTCAGCTCCTCCTAACAGGATCTTTTCCAGAACAAAAGGGTTTTTTGGGGTTTTTTTTAGTTCTGATGAAGTCCAATTTAGCAGTTTTTTATTTTATAGATCATGCTTTAAGCCATGTCTGAGAATCCTTCACCTACCCCTACATCACAGAGGTTCTATCTTTTATTCTAAAAGTTGTATCGTTTTACATTTAAAATCCGTGATCGGGGCGCCTGGGTGGCTCAGTCAGTTGGGCGGCCGACTTCGGCTCAGGTCACGATCTCGCGGTCCGTGAGTTCGAGCCCTGCGTCGGGCTCTGGGCTGGTGGCTCGGAGCCTGGAGCCTGCTTCCCATTCTGTGTCTCCCTCTCTCTCTGCCCCTCCCCCATTCATGCTCTGTCTCTCTCTGTCCCAAAAATAAATAAACGTTAAAAAATAAATAAATAAATAAATAAATAAAATCCGTGATCCATTTTGAATTAATTATAGTGCCATGATTAAGGAGAAGTTTACTTTGTTCCTTTGCACAAAGGAACTCTCCAGAATAAGGGTAAAAGGAGGTCCCAGGTGGATAGCCGTGTGCCAGTCACGGAGGATAAACAGCCCAGACTGGAACTGCGTGATGAAAGAGACAGCCACACTGGGGACTGCCACCACCCAGCCCTCTGCTGCAGCACCTTGTCCAACAAGAAAGGGGGAGGCTCAAATCTAGGAAATGCAGAATCCGACTCAAGGCATTCCCAGGAAGAAGCTATGCAGCAGGCCAGAGAGAGAGAGAGAGAGCAGTCCATAAGGAAGGAGAAGGAAGTGTCTGGGAGTAACACTTGGGGGAATGGAGCACATATATATTGGTTTGACTGAACTTGTAGAAAAGTGTACCAAGAAGCTATTGGAAGGTGTAAGAAAGAACTCGAAAGGGGACCAGTTGAAAGAGGGGAAGAGGGTCATTAGTAACTTCAGGAAAAGAAAGCAAATATAGTGATCTGTACCCTATAATGCTCAGTCTGAACAATATTTATACGGGCACAATATAAGCATGGAGCAGTCAACTGAACAAAGGCTGTAGTATGACTCTAGCGGGAAAACTGGAGGGGGAAGCAGAAGGCAGGGTATAGGAGAACCAAATCCTCAAAGACCGGAGTAGGTAATTAAAAGAGAACGTCTAATATTGATCAATCAGAGGCAAGTCTAATACACATTTCTAACCTACGTGTGCATACATTGCCCTCATAAAATAAAAACTAACTTTTGAAAACAAGGAGTGCCATGTTGTCTAACACGGCAGAGACGTGATGCTCTCGTTCCTTCCCTCCTTTGGGCACCATTCGCTGATGCAGGTTATGTATTAAGATTCCAGGAACTAATGGGGCAGCACATGGGAAACCTATTCCTTGGCTTGCGCCCTAGCCACAGTCTGCTAGTGACCTTACTTCCAAGGATTTTGTCTTATGATTTGTTAATCCTTTTCTGGTAACATTGCTTCCAAGCTCAACTGAGTACACTTCCTCCTTAACTCCAGGTAATGCAATTTCAGTGCAGACTGGATAAAGAGCGTTCTTGAATCGCATGCAAAAAAACTTCTGCTTGATTTGATTTCATCATTAAGTGTGTTCCTGAAGAAAAGTCAGATTCATAGCAAATTGTTGTGTATTAGATACTCTCCAGTAAATTTTAACTTTATGTTCTTGCAGGGAAAAAACTGACCCCAACCAACAATAATGACAGTGCTCTCTTAAGACTCTCTATCATTATTTTCAAAAAGCCCTTGGAAGTGATTGACTTGTACAGTTTGTTCGCATAATTTTCCCACACAGCCAATGAAAGAAATTAGTCAAGGAGAAGCTAACATTTACTGAGTGCCTATTATGTGTCAGGCACTGTGCTAGGGACTTTGACAAATGTATTGTCTACTTTAATCTTGGCGACCTCCCAGAGAAGTGGTATTATCCCCACTTTACATTTAAGGAAACCAGAGCCTAAAGATATTAAGTAATTTTCCCAAAGCCACACAGTTGTAATTCAAACCAACCATCAAGTCTTTTCACAAGAAATGTATGTAATTACAATTCCCAGCATTATTTTGAGCTTTGAGTGCTCTGTGATTCCATAGGGTTTTAATATTTAAACAGCCACATATGATTTAGCATTGTTCCAAGGAGGAAACTGAGAAGACACTGACCTCATCAGAATTTTTAAAGTATGACGATCTCTTTTGATATAACGGTTGTGAAACCAACAAATGTTTATTGATCTAATGATTAATTAAAAGGCAATATGAGATTCAAATAGCTACATGAGAAGAACACTGTATTAGGGACAGAGTAACTAAAACTAAATCTAAATAACTCCACCTCTTAAAAGTCTTGTGACCTTGAGCAAATTGCTTCAGCTTTCTATGATAAAACTGTCAGACTTACAGTAGCTGTCTCTCTCAGGGTTCTTCTACCATTAAAAAAAGTGAAAAGAATACGATTCACTTTTGGATAAGCCCACAGAAAAGTGAAAAGCACATAGTAAGAATTTTAAATTTGCCATTGTTATAAAAGGTTTATAGCTGCAGCTGAAGCAATTTCTCCCACTATGTAAATGAAATTACATCAAATAGATAAACCTAAATGTTCATTAAGAATGTACAGGGTGGGGCGCCTGAGTGGCTCAGTTGGTTGAGCGTCCAACTTCGGCTCAAGTCACAAGTCACGATCTCGCGGTCTGTGAGCTCGAGCCCCGCTTCAGGCTCTGTGCTGACAGCTCAGAGCCTGGAGCCTGCTTCTGATTCTGTGTCTCCCTCTCTCTCTCTGCCCCTCCCCTGCTCATGCTCTGTCAAAAATAAATAAACATTAAAAAAAAAAAAAAAAAGAATGTAGAGTGTGAGGGTCGCCCAGGTGGCCCAGTGGGTTAAGCGTCTGACTTGGGCTCAGGTCATGATCTCATCGTTTGTGAGTTTGAGCCCCATGCAGGGCTCCCGTGCTGGTGGCCTGGAGCCTGCTTCAGATTCTGTGTCTCCCTCTCCCTCTGCCCCTCCCCTGCTCTGTCTCTCTCTCTCTCTCTCAAAAATAAACATCAATTTAAAAAAAAAAAGAAAAAGAATGTACAGTGTGAGATTTACCTGTGGTTACACACGAGCAGAGCTGAACACCAAAACTTTGGTGACCTCCCCTGACAGACTAACACCAATAAAAGCAGCTATTTCTTGGAGATTTCTAACTATGTAAGTTTGACATTGGCCTTGATGCAGGTGGGGAAACCAAAAGATTCACTTCCTGCATTATATTACCCTCCCATTAGATATCCGCCTTCTACCTCTACACACGTGACGTAACAAACGGACACACTGACAAACACAAAAGAGAAAATATAACCTGGCAAACGGAGCATAACCAAACGCACCACCCCTTGAAACGAGAAATTGACAACTGCAGATAGGAGGCCGCCTTTTAAAGGAGCTGGTTTACTGGGGCACCTGGGTGGCGCAGTCGGTTAAGCGTCCGACATCAGCCAGGTCATGATCTCGCGGTCCGTGAGTTCGAGCCCCGCGTCGGGCTCTGGGCTGATGGCTCAGAGCCTGGAGCCTGTTTCTGATTCTGTGTCTCCCTCTCTCTCTGCCCCTCGCCCGTTCATGCTCTGTCTCTCTCTGTCCCAAAAAATAAACGTTGAAAAAAAAAATTTAAAAAAAAAAAAAAAAAAAAAAAAAAGGAGCTGGTTTACCCCAGCTCTGACCCGGAACCAGGTGGCCAGCCAGAGAACATTACCTTGGATGGGAACACGTGACTTTTCATTTCCATCGACGACGTCCTAACAAACAATAAAGTTGAATTACCTTTGTTTCCGGAGTCAGGACGTGCCGTGGAGACTGGTTTCGAGATGCCGTGTCCTCTGGATCACTCACTTATTCCCTAAATACAATATTGAATAAAATCTCAGCAGCCATCCTCTGCCATTACGTTATTCCGCCCCCTCCACGTCTCCCCGCCTAATGTATCTCCTTCGTAGGGCTGAGACAGGATAGTATTCCTTCCAGTTTCGTAACAACAAACACAAAAACCTATCAGTTAATTTGGTCCACTTACTGTACCCGCATCTCAGAATTAAAATCTGGCTATTACATGTAATGACAGACTGAAATTTTAGGTCATTGCCATTTTCATCACATTTCTTTTTATAAGCCAGTCATATTATAACTAACAAAGCATTTATACTTATGTATCGGATGGTCACTTATTCAAGAATATTGAAGAACTGTTATCTCCAGGTAGCATGCCATGTCCTAAGGATTCATCAATGACATGTCTTAGCACTCATGGAGAGCCACACCCCAGAGTGGTTAGTTAGGTCCCTGGACTCTCAAGTCAATTTCCCTGGGGTCAAATGCTAGCTCTTATACCAACCAGCTGGGTGACCTTGGACAAGTAACCTAAGTTCTTAGTGTCTCAGTTACCTTAATAATAACATAACAGTGCCCATTTCACAGGGCTTTTAGGATTAAATAAGTTAATATTTATAAAGCAGAACTGTACCTCATCCATAGGAAGTGTTACGATCATTATATAAAACATCATTCAATAAAATGGAATTCACTTTCTAGTGAGGGAGTTAGTCAATAAACAAATAAACAAGAAAATTATAGCTAATCGTGGGACAAACACCAAACAATTTACACTCTTAATTAAAACACACCCATTCCTGTCACTGGCAGGCTAGGTTAGTTGGATGAACTCCCCTGATGAAAACAATTGGGAATCAACACAATTTCAGTTTCTGAGAGCCTCCTGGAACCAATGGAGGGATTATAAAGCATCGGGCTCACCAGAAAAAGAGGGATCCTTCCTGGTTCACCCAAAGAGCCATACCCTCAAGCTTCAAAGTAAGTTGTACCCCACCCCCCCTTCCCACCCTCCACAGGTCTGCAAGGACAATTAAGTTGCTTTAGAACAGAAATGGTCTGGAGTTTGGGAGAATAATGAGTGGATTTGTTCCCGGAGGGTGCGGCCAGGGGTGGGTGCTCACATACATCTCGTTTTCATTGTCCCACACTCCTCAAGCCATGAATGTAGTGTATATAAAGTGATCGTGTGTGGTAGTGCCCATAAACTCTTGAAAATCCTTTCTAGAGTAAGTTAACTTTGCTTTAGGCCTTAAAACTTCATACAGTTGGTTTTTTTTGTTTGTTTGTTAAGGAAAAGGAGTAAAATACAATGACATCCAAGAATATGAAGAAACACATCGACAGTAGGGGCAGGACGTTAGGAAGAGTCAGCTGGTCTTGCTTGAACGTCAGAGAGAGGCTGCACTGTACCAATCAGCCTTGCTCAGGTCAAGTGTAAAACCAAAATGATTAGCAGTATTTTGTCACTTGCAATTTGTGTACTTGTATACACGCATTCATGTTAACCTGATGTGGGTTCCGGATGTGATGCTATAAAAAGCGGATCCCAGATTCAGGCATGGGTGTAATGCTCAGTTATGAAGTTTATAAACTAAATCCAGCAACATGATGTGAAAACACAGAAAGGAGAAAAGGAATATCAAACTACCCATACATTGATGACAAGAAAGGAAAAGGACACTGGAGATCAGCGTCTAATTTGCAAAGAATGGAAGCATCTATAAAAGAGAGGAATAAAGGAAGGGAGGAGAGGAAGGAATGGAAAAGACGAAAAGAGTAAATGTAAAAATAGGGGCAAAAAAAATAGAAAGACTAAATAGGTATCCCTGGGTGAAAAGAATATAAATGATCTTTATTTTCTTCATTTTGATTAGCTGTGCTTCTTAAATTCTCTCAGCATGTGTTTTCTATTGCCCAGTTCCCACTATAAATGCTTTAAAAGAAAATAATCTATTTCCCAGACTCCAAAGAAATGCCAGGTTTAACCTTGAAAGTTCTTATTTTAATTTCTAGTATGCAAATCTTGCCCTCTAGGAATTCATTCTCTTTTGCCTTTGAGTGTTATCATTTATTGCACTTAAATGTGCACCTAAGAGGCCAGTGAATTAGGAAGGAAGGAAGGAAGGAAGGAAGGAAGGAAGGAAGGAAGGGAGGGAGGGAGGAAGGAAGATAGGAAGATAGGAAGGAAGGAAGGGGGGAGGAAGGTGGGGAGGAAGGAAGGAAAGAGGGAAGGAAAGAAATGTTCTAATTCAAACTATCTACACATTTAAAAAAATAAAATATGACAAGAAAAAATATTAAGAAATGTAAGCACTGCCCAATCTAAGCATATTTAAATTCTGTAACATTAAAAGTCACCTGGTATTCACTGGATAGATAAATCAACTTTTCAATGTAGATGGCTTACTTCTATAAACTTTCCCATCACTTAAACATTTCACTAAATCCTCCTTCAGTGAAGAACTTTTCAGATTGGTCAGAAAAAAAATGTGGCCATACTACCTTTTTTCCCTTTTGAACAATATATTTTTCTATAACTCTAATAGATTGTATCAAAGGGGAACACTTTTGGCTGCTAGTAAAAGGAAACTGTATTTAAATCTGTGATGAAATCATAGGAATATATATTATCTCACTCAACTAGTAGTCTGGAGGCAGATGGTTCCAGGGTTCTTTCAGGGGCTCATCAAAATCATCAAGACCCAGACACTTTTCACACTCCCATGCCATCATCCTTAGCATGTTGGTTTTTATTCCCATGCCTGTTGACTCACTGCTACAATATGGCTGCTGCAACACCAGACATCATATCCTCATGCTGTGTTTAAATGTAAAAATCAAGGGTACAGCAAAAGATTTTCTTCTCTCAGAAAGCTCTGTCCTTTATCCACGGAGGAAACATTCCCAGACATCTTCCTTATGGCCCCATAAGTCAGAACTGGATGGGTACTCCTAATTACCAGAGGCTGTGAAAGTATCTATGGTTTAAGCCTTCCTCCTTGATCCAGTGTCTTCATCTGTGATGGAATAGCACTATGAGGACTTGTCCTGTCCTCGCCTCCCAGGGGGTGGGTGGCCTGTCTTTGTTCCAGTCCTGGTGCGCTAATTCAAAGTTTACTCTCTAAAACTAATCGCAACAAATAAGTGAAATTACACCACTTTCAAATACACAGTTGTGCATTATCATTTAAACATCCACGAATGCTAAATTAAGAAATTAATGATATAAAATATTCATTTTATATTTCATGCATTAAAACACTCTATAAAAAATTCTTTCCACTAATTCTACATTTTAAGCTGAGACAGGCATCATGTCTTTCACTATTTTTAGGCTTCAGAAAGGCCTGGGTGGCTCAGTCGGTTAAGCGTCTGACTTTGGCTCAGGTCACAATCCCACAGTTTGTGGGTTTGAGCCCCATGTTGGGCTCTGTGCTAACAACTCAGAGCCTGGAGCCTGCTTCAGATTCTGTGTCTCCCTCTCTCTCTGCCCCTCCCCCGCTCATGCGCGCGCGCGCGCTCTCTCTCTCTCTCTCTCTCTCTCTCTCTCTCTGTGTCAAAAATAAATAAACATTAAAAAAAAAAAGTCCTAGAACAATGATGCTCAGATGTCAGTTGCTCTATGCCCACTCCTTCCGTAGAGTTATTCATGACATCAAGGAACATCAGAATAGTTCTTTGAAAAAGAAGAGCATCCTGCAAAATGAAGCAGGTTGGAATTCTGCTTTCATTAGTGAAAATGGCCTATGGCAACTCCTTTCTACCCAACCAATAAAAAGCACGCATATGTTCCCAGGAGCACAAGCCTGAACCTGGCCGAAATCCACTGGTTCACATCCTCTAGTGGCTCAGGGCTGCACTGGTACTCCCCAGGTGGAATGCCTGTCCACTGGACCTCCAAACTTAAGGGAAGGAAATTCACATCTTCATTAAGTCCCTTAAGGGCCCAAGACTGGCAGGTTATGGTCTCACGTGCTAGTTAAGACCCTGGGAACTGGAGTCAGACCTCCTGGGTTCAAATCCGGCTTTGCAACTTACCAGGCATGTAACTTTGAGCAACCATTTACCTTTCAGTGCTAGGGTCTCCTCGCCTGTCAAATGAGGAAACAACAGCACCTACATACTTGGGTTCCTGTAAGGAGTAAATGTGTTACCCCCAGAGAGCGCTGGAAACCGCGCCTGGCAGGCACACAGAGAACTTGTTAATATTACGCCTTTCAACTAAGGGTGCCTGCAACTCTGCAACATTTTGCCTGGATATGAAACAGTTCCTGTGAATTACAAAACTGGACCCCTGGGAATTGAGTGGCCACGGCTGGGGACCCGGACAGAAAGAGAAAAAAGAAATCAGGGCAGGGGCAGAGGAAAAGCTGCGGCAACATTTACCCTGCGGATCCCACCTAAAGCCTCGGTCTCCTGGCCAGGGTCTCCTCTACTGTTTCTTCTTCTTCCAGAAGGAGTCCGGCCGGCGTGCGGCGCAGCTCAGCCTTTCTCCAATCAGACACCCCCAGGCCGGCGCCACGTACGTGACCTGATCCAATCTCCTGCCCTGGAGGGCGGGAACGCAAAGTTCCTACCTGCACCTGCGGCAGCTGTGGCCGCCTCCTGGGTTGGTGTTCCCCCCCGCCCCCTTCCCGGGGGTTCTGGTTTCTCGAATACTTGGCGAATGACCAGCAGGTGGGCAGACAGATGTCTTTCCCGTGCAAAGGACCGATGTGTAGGAAGGTTCAGTACACCAGAGTGAGCAGCCGAGGTCCCATCTCCCGCGGCTGCCGGGGAGTCGCTAGCAGGGAAGAGGGAGGCGCGCGAGAATGAAAGGCTACTAACCGGGAGAGCCTATCTGGGTATTCACCTGGGGCAGTGAGCCTGGCACCTGTTCCGCCGCGGGGCCCTCACGCCGGAGCCGAGTGCGCTGCGAGCCCAGAACTGCCGCCACCGCTGCGCCGAACAGAAGTTGGAAGCGCCAGGGGAGACGAGCAGCAGCAATCGGCTTAGCTGGACTGCAGACATTTCGGCAGGCACACCTTCCAGAAAAAAAAGCCCGACCTCCCCAGGTTGTCCCAAGCGCACCTCCTCCGTTCTCTTGGAGGTGAGGTCGGCTCAGAGTCTTGGGATCTTCAGAAGCCCGAACAGGTGAGCAATCAGGGTGGTTTTGCATCCGCCAAGACAAAGCTCATCCCAAGGTGTCAACCTGGGGTGCTACCCCGGCTCCGGAGAGGTTTCGAGCCACAGGCGCTCTGCGTAAATTTGCGTAATTTGCAGTGTTTTCCTTGCGCAATTAGTGCTGAGCCTTTCCGCGCACACGTCGGTTGTGGAAAAGAGAATGTAGGGTAGAAGACAGAAGGCAGCCATCGGCACACCCCACCACCCATGAATAACTTGGGGTGCTTCGCTGATCCGTAAAATACAGGGAGCAGGAGGTTTGCAGACCCAACTGCAAACCGTGCCCTGGGGAGAGGGTGCCGTTTTAGGGGAAGAACTTTTGGCGGCTTCATCTTCTATTGTTTTGAAGTCGTGGCCCGAGTGTGCCCTCGGGGCATCCTGGGGAGGAGCCGGGGCCCGGGTCTCGGCTGCGGAGGCCGCTGCGCCGCCTCGCGTAGGCGCTCAAACTTTCCCGGCGGTTCCGAGAGCAGAACTTTTCCAACAACAAACACCGCTCAAGTTTTGCTCCCCGGCGCGCCGGCAACTCCCGCGAGCACCAGGCGCGTGGGCTGGGACGGAGCCCAGAGGAAACCTGGAAATGCTCCCGGGCGCAAGCGAACCCTGCGCTTTCGTACAGTTAGTGCCGAGCGCGGAAGGCGCGCACAGGTGTCTCGCTCCCCATATTAGCACCTTAAGTGCTAATAAACAGTCTTTTCGGGCCGCAGAGCGCTGCTTTAAAAGCTGGGGAGAAGCAGATGGGTTTGGAGTTCCTGATTGCGCGCAGCAGGTTTCTCTCCTTTGGAGGAAGGAATTGCGCAAAAAAGAACAGACGCCTTTAATTTGTAACTAAAAATCTCAAGAGTTGCGCTGCCTGGTACAAAGTCGGTGCATATGTTGATACAGAACTAAAAAGAAGAGGACGTTTGCCGCTTGGCCTCATCTCAACCATCGGCTGGGGTGGCTTCGAAGAGACGTAAGATTGGTGTCTGGGGAATAAAAGGAAGAGTGGGACCGCGGTTTTCAAGGGAAATTAAGTCTAGACCAGTTTCTCTGAAAGCGGCAAGGCAGAAGTTCTGTCAAAAGCAGAATTTAAAAGAAACAACACATCCTGAGCTTTACCTCGCTCTTACCGGCATGTAAATTCCCCCCCAAAAAATCACATCGAAGAGGATTCTGGGACAGAAGTCTATGGAAAAACACCTTTAAGGGAAATTTCGGAACTGTTGACAGGAGTCTAATATTCAGTGCTCACCCATAGCACACCCCCTTCCGAGCGCCCTCCGCTCAGATGCTCATCCAAGAGGAGGCCCCGCGGGGCCGCGCTGGGTCACTTTGGGGCGTCCCTCTACAATCAGGGTAACAGACCAGGCCAGCTTCCTCTCGGGCCGGCTTAATCCGCATGCCCGGGAACCTCCCCCGGCGGCCCCCGCGCAGACCACCGCACCGGCCCTGGAGGCCAGGCGAGGGTTGAGGCGGGGGAGTGCCAAGGTGTCTGGAGACCAGATGGTGGCGCCCTGGAGGCCACCACTCGTCCGCCCGCGCCCCCCGGGGACGCGGCGGTGCCCTCGGAGGGCCGCGTAGCTCCCGGCCTGCGGTGCTCGGACCCGGGCCGATCCGGTGACGGGCGGAGCGAGGGGAGGAAGTGGGGTTGGGGGCACGTGACTTGGTCAAACCCATAACCACGTTCTGTTTGCTTCCCGGGTACAGGCCGCCGCCTAGGCTCCCACCCCGTAGCCTGCTGTCCTGCCGCGGACCGCCGGCCCCACCGGGAAAGAGGGCCCTTCCCCACCTGCCGCGCCCCGCGCCGCCCGGCCATGGCCGACAGCGGCGGCACGGGCAGCTCTGGGTCCTGGTGGAAATCGCTAACCAACAGCAGAAAGAAAAGCAAGGAAGCCGCGGTAGGGGCACAGCCTCCCGCCCAGCCTGCCCCCGGGGAGCCCGCGCCGCCCGCGCCACCCAGCGCCGACTGGACTGGCAGCTCCCGGGAGAATCAGCACCCCAGTCTCCTTGGGGGCGCCGGCGAGCCCCACAAGCCGGACAAGTTGTGCGGGGAGAAGTCAGGCAGCAGCCGCCGCAATTTGAAGATCTCGCGCTCCGGCCGCTTTAAGGAGAAGAGGAAAGTGCGCGCCACTCTGCTCCCCGAAGGAGTCAGGTCCCCTGAGGAGGCGGGCTTCCCTGGTGACCCCCACGACGACAAGCAATAGCCACAGCGCGGCGGGACTGTCTTTCTCCCCACCACTCCTCCCTACCCTAGCCCCCGAGAATTGCGGCCCGCCCCAGTACCTGGTTCTAATCCCACCAACTTCTGAGTATTCACAAAGGCCTCCACGATTTTAATTTCCTGGAAATTGAAGTGTCGGTTAAGTTTTCAATATTTCATGGCTCGAGGAGGCACTGAATATGTACTTGTGGTAAGCGAAGATACCTGCCACAGAGGAAGTTGGCATAATCCTTTTTTTCCCCCAAGAGTGGCCCCTTGTGCCACCTGGGGAGTGAGAAGGGTACCTCTCTGAGTGGGTCACTCACCTGGAATTGCACAGCCCCTCCAAGGAGGAAGCAGTGCTCCGATTCAGGACTCGCTGTTGGAGAGCACTGCTGTTTTTAACGCCAGAAAAATGCACTTTAGAAGTACTTGTGTAGACTCGTACCTAAGGGAAGGGCTGAGAGGGAGCAGGAAGCATTCTTAGGTAGAAGCATTAGAAGTAAGGCAAGATTGCTTTTAATGTTGAACTACAAAACTGTACTGCCTGTTTTAGTGTGGACCATTAAACCCGCTGCACCCTAAGCCTTAAGGTGACATTTGTGTTTTTTCCATTGCAAGACTGAAGTCTGTCATACTTAAAAGCAGGCATACGAAATCCAAAGTGACAGAGTTAATCATTTGCCACACAGTACAACAGCTACTCCTGGAAAGCTAGGGGAGGGGCACGTTTCTCAGAACTAGCAACACCCCGACTGGCACCAGTTAGCCGGATGTCTCTATTTACTAATTAAATTTGAGGAAGGGAAGGAGAAGTACTAAATAATTATTCCTAAATTTTCTTTGTTACTTCGGTACATCTTCAGACAGTAGAGTCTCACAATGCTAGTAGTAATTCTTTTTTGTATTGTTAACCATACTAACAATTCTCTGAAAATCCTTAAACAAATGGACTGGACCCTTAGTTTGTGCAAAGCCGTCTTCTTTTCCCACCCCTTTGCTGCAAAAGCTTACTTTAGTCTGATTTATGCATTTATCTAGTTTCACAGCCTTTAGATGTACTAATCTGAAGATTCTGAACAAAAATCCACCTGTTTGCTTTTGTAATGAACTTCAAGAAAAGGAGTAAATGAATACCGCTTGCTTTCAGCAAATTACAAGGAGTTATTGTAGTGGTTAAGGGCCACTGGGCTCTTTACACCACAATTCAGTTCATTTATAAACATCCAGAAATACATAGGGAAATTGTAGTGGTCAAAGTGTGTGTGTGTGTGTGTGTGTGTGTGTGTGTGTGTGTGTGTGTAGAGTTTAGATAATTACAAGCAAGAACTTGATTGGAGCTTCTAAATGTGTTCTATAGAAAGAGGCAGATTTTTGTTTCTCTCAAATTAGTAATTTATAAAATACCAAAACATGTTCATTGGCTAAAGAGATTGAGCAATGAAACTTGATGAAAATGGCTAACCTCATGAATCAAACTTGGGTGCCAGCACAATAATAGAGTTTACCATTTGATATATGAGTTTCCACATACCAAAGATTACTCCAAAGGAAATTTTTTATATGAGGATTATGAACACCTTACATTAAAAGAATGTTTGAGCTTCTTTTTTTTTTAAATCTTGAAAAGACTTTTTTGCTGTGTATTTAGAACTGGGAATACGTAACCAAAGAGTCATCAGGGTGAGCCTCCTGGATGAGGAAGACTTCAAATCTGTTTTAAGTGGGCCTCCCCTCTCTAGACTCTGATGCAAAAGAGGGAGAGGAGAGCATGCTGGGGAGATTCATGCTAAGAAGGGACACGTGGGCTTGGCAGATCACTGGGAGTAAAGCAAGTAGAAACTGTCAAATAAAGCCTTGGAACACCCTCATAAAGCATTTTGATTTCACTTTGTAGAAAGTAGTCAAAATCAGAATAAGCATCCCAAATAGTTTTCCCCTCCCAGGAGGACCAATAGATTAGGACTATACCCATTCACAAAATTAAGCCTGCAATTGAATAATTTAAAAATGTTACACTCATTCTTCCATCCGTAGTTTTATTGTTTTAAAAAACATTTTTTCTTCTTAAGAACTTTTGCGTTCACAAAACATTGGCATCTTCCCAGGTTCTGCATCTAGCTTGGGATCCCATCCAAGTCTAGAATTGCTGCAGATAATCAATAGCAGACCTATAGCATGGAACTTATCAGCATGGTATCTTTACCTCGCTGTTCTAGAAGAATCGAAAACCATGCTAATGGCAGTTATGACAGCGAATGCAATTCACAATCTATGGTTGCGGTTTGTAATTACAGAGTTTTCGAGCAGTCCTAATTGTGCAGTGGGAGGAATGCACTGATTTAATCCCAACTCAGTGAAATCAGAAACCAGGCAAAATTGGTGGGATAAAAAGATCATGGGTAAGATGAGATAATTTGACAAAGTGTCTTACTGGGATTTATACGCTTTACAGATGATTAATTACATTCTCATATATACAGACTTACATTTTTTTTTAAACCTCATGATAATGTATAGTAAATCAAGGGAAGGTGTTGAATTAAATTTGGAGTTAATTAGATTGGAGACTTTTGCTTTCTTTAAACCCCTTTACAAATGAAATTTCAACCACAAGTTTGGAAACCATTAAAAAAATGTTAATACCACGCTTCCAAATGATATGGGGGGAAAGGGACAAAAATCTCGTTGTGTGTTTGCTAAATTCTTTCACAACCATGATAGTTTTATGCACAGGATGGTTTTCTCCTCTGCGACTCTCCTTGCAAAGTCAGTAGCCGAGCAGTGACTCATATCATCGGTCACCTGAACGTCCCTTTGTGTTCATGCTTTCATTGTTCAGCCCATTCTGACTTGCATCTCGAGAGCGGAGATTCTGTTTTGTATATGCAGTCAGGATTTTCTGCTTCAGTGTGACACTGGGAAGTATTTATTGTGCTTTGAAACATAATGTGAACTCAGCAAGCCTGATTTTGCCACATCCTTAGAAAGAAAGTGTAAACCCAATGAACAGTAGCATTGGCTAAAGCGTTGTCAAAAATCACACTCCTGAGATATTCAGAAGAAAAATTTTGCTGTCTTCAAATAATAAATAAATAAAAATATACACAGAAATCATTTCAAAGAAAGTGAACCAGAAAGGAATAACTCAGAGTGGGATAATAATATCCAGTGACCACCGGACCCTTTTATGAGGAAAAGAGAGCAAGATTTTTACTTCTCCCTGGCTGAGTAGTGTCAGCCAGACTAGAAACTAACACACAAAAAGCTGGCCTGATAGATCCAGTAAGGGAAACTGATCTTCTCAAAATCTATTTCAGGGGCACCTTGGTGGCTCAGTTGGTTAAGTGTTTGCCTTCAGTTCGGGTTGTGATCTCACGGTTTGTGAGTTCAAGCCCTGCATCGGGCTCTGGTGCTGACAGCTCAGAGCCTGGAGCCTGCTTTGGATTCTATGTGTCTCTCTCTCTACCCCTCCCCTGCTCATGCTCTGTCTCTCTCTCTCTCAAAAATAAATGAACATTTAAAAAATTGTTTTAAATCTATTTAAAAATAATAATAAAAGTCCATTTTATTCGTGGAGTGTTTTATTATAATTATACAGAAATGTAGAAGATTCTTTCTTGGGATAAGCTCAAGTGTATCTCCATGGTAAGTAGAAAGTGGGACAATATTTTATCCCCTTCCAGTCAACATACAAGTACCTTAGACTAGAAACAAGTGTGCAGCCCCAGGCAAACTTTGTCACTGATGAGCAGGGTGGCCATTAGGTATTTTTTTTCCCACCTCTTCTCTGTATTCCCCACTCTCACCCCATTCTCACTTGCCTCAGAGCCATGGCACATGCATTCCCATTAAGCTCAGAGTTGAAGAAGAAGGGGTACCAGGAGGCACAGAGGCCTTCCCTGGCCTCCTGCAGGCATGGCATATTCACAACCACTTTGTCAAAAGATGGCCCTGCAGACTGGGAATTTGGGAAGAATAGCATTCGTGATAAGAGAAGATTATCACTAAGGAGATAGGACATAAGGAAACAGCACAGGCCTTCCCTAGCAGAGGACAGCTGACCATTTGTACAGAAATGGAAACAGCTATAGACCACAAGAAATAAGACAGAACGCATAAGCAATCCTTCTGGGTATTCAAAGCAAGGAAATCAGCTGTGCTTCCAAACTGAACTGTGCTACAGAGGACAAAATCATGGGCTCATAATTGCCATGTCAGAGTTGTTGATAAACCTCATGCAATGAGAAGATCCATGAGGGAGAAAACACTGATCAGAGGAGGAGCTAAGATGGCAGAACAGCATGGAAGTTATTTTCTGTGTCTGGCATTGATGAAATACAGCCAGATCAACACTAAACCATCCTGCACACCTAGAAAACTGATCTGAGGATTCACACAACAATCTGCACAACCTAAACCACAGAATTCAGCAGGTACGTGGCACGGAGAGGTGAACTGGGGAGAGAGAAGCCACAGAGGGCAGGGAGCTGTTTTTGCTTGTGGAGAGAGGACAGAGATGGAGGGAAAGTATGGGAAAAGCACCCCCCCACACAAAGCAGCTGGAGAGAAGTGGAAAAGTGGAAACAGCCACAGGGACTGAACAAGAAAGGGAGAAAGGAGAGGGTTTAAATTCCATTAAGTCTCTATAAATAGGGGGAGCACAGAGTCTGAAACTGTGCAGCTGAATACCTTGTGGTGCTCTGGTGGGAAGGGCAAATACCCAGGAGCAGAGTGGAGTTGGGGGGGGGGGGGAGTCCTCGGGCCACACAGGGAGAGGGAGTTCCCCTGCTGGGACAACATGTGGTAGAGCCCTTGTGGCCACCTCAGCAGACCCCAGAGGTCCCAGAAGACCCCAGAGAACAACCACATTCACTGGTTCTGGAACAAGGTCGTTAAGGGTGAAGCCTGGCGGCAGATGTGTGTCATGATTTTCCATAATCCCTGAAACACTTCTGCTACATGATCATGTGAACTTTTCAGGGGCGGGCTGACACCCAGCTGCAGTATCTGGGCCTTGGCAGCAGCACGGACCCACAAACGTTCTTGGGTGTGGCCTGCATGCAGCCATTGCTCAGTGAGACCCTCCTATGGAGGGTCAGAACAGGTCAAAACTGCAGTCCCTCAGAAGTCAGGGATCGGGCAACACAGCCAAGTCTGAGATAAAACTCAGGAGGGAGGTGGCACCTGGCAACCTGATGGCTTGGTCACCAACAGTGTAAAAGTGGGGAGTGGACAGAAGCCAGAGACAAAGGACGGGTGCACAATTACTGATCAGAGAGAACAGAGTTCTGATAGTAAAGACTGGGTAGCTGGGTGATGCCATTTTCACCACTCCCGCACGTGCGCATACACACCTACAAGTGCCACAACAATCCACCCCAGTAAGCTAAGCAGCACCATCTAGTGGAGAATGGAGCCATTACATGGAGACACGCCCGACGGGACCAACCTCAATTTTCAGGAACAGAAGTCTCTCCACCTGCTTAGTTTACTGCTATCAAGTGCTTCACAGTTTGACTTCTAGGGGAAAATGATGTAATTTCAATCATATTTCAGTCTGTTCACTCTTCTTTTTTCTTTTTTCTTTTTTGTCTTTTTCTTGAATACAGGAAGAGAAAAAATTTATTTTTATTTTCAATTTATTAAAAATACTTTACTTTTTCCTACTATATTTTTTACTTTTTTAAAAAATTTCAAATTCTATTTTACTTCCATCATTTCATTTTATTCTATCTATTTCATTATATTCATTTTTTCAAATTTTCAAACTTTTTCCTTTTTTTTTCTTGTTCCCCTTTTTTCTCTAATCTAACAGGCCCCTTTCAACACCCAGACCAAACACACCTGGGATTTAGCATCACTTATTTGATTTGTGTGTGTGTGTGTGTGTGTGTGTGTTGTTTTTAATTTTTTAATTTTATTTTTTTTACCTTATTAATTCCTTTTCTTCCTTCAAAATGACAAAACAAAGGAATTCACCCAAAAAGAAAGAGCAGGAAGAAACGACAGCCAGGGATTTAATCAACACAGATACAAGCAAGATCTCTGTACCAGAATTTAGAATCATGATAATAAGAATACTAGCTGGGGTCAAAAATAGATTAGAATCCCTTTCTGCAGACATGAAAGAAGTAAAAGCTAGTCAAGATGAAATAAAAAATGTGATAACTGAGCTGCAATCTCGAATGGATGCCACAGGTGCAAGGGTGGATGAGGCAGAACAGCAACTCACCAGTATAGAGAACAAACTTATGGAGAATAATGAAGCAGGAAAAAAGAGGAAATCTAAGGCAAAAGAGTACAATTTAAGAATTAGAGACACTGGTGACTCATTAAAAAGGAACAACATCAGAATCATAGGGGTCCCAGAAGATAAAGAGAGAGAAAAAGGGGTAGAAGGGTTGTGTAAGCAAATCACAGTGGAAAACTATACTAACTTGGGGAAAGACCCAGATATCAAAATCCAGGAAGCATGGAGGACTCCCATTAGATTCAACAAAAACTGACCATTAACAAGGCATAACATAGTCAAATTCACAAAATACTCAGGCAAGGAAAGCATCATGAAAGCAATAAGGGAAAAAATCCTTAACCTACAAGGGAAGACAGATCAGGTTTGCAGCAGACCTATCCACAGAAACTTGGCAGGTCAGAAAAGAGTGGCAGGATATATTCAATGTGCTGAATCTGAAAAATATGCAGCCAAGAATTCTTTATCCAGCAAGGCTGTCATTCAAAACAGGAGAGATTAAAAGCTTCCCAGACAAACAAAAATTAAAGGAGTTCATTACCACTAAACCAGCCCTGCAAGAAATTTCAAGGGGGACTCTCTGAGGGGATAAAAGATGAAAAACAAACAAACAAACAAACAAAAAAACAACAAAAAACAAAAAGACCAAAAGCAACAAAGACTAGAAAGGACCAGAGAACACCACCAAAAACTCCAACTCTCCAAGAAACATAATGGCAATACATTCATATCTGTCAGTACTCACTCTAAATGTCAGTGGACTAAATACTCCAATCAAAAGACTTGGGTAACAGAATGGATAAGAAAACAAGATCCGTCTATATGCTGTTTACAAGATACCACTTAAAAAATTTTTTTTAATGTTTATTCATGTTTGAGAGACGGAGACAGAATGTGAACAGGGGAGGAGCAGAGAGTAAGGGAGACACAGAATCTGAAGCAGGCTCCAGGCTCCAATCTGTAAGCACAGAGCCTGACCTAGGGCTCGAACCCACGAACTGTGAGATCATGACCTGAGCGAAGTCAGATGCCTAACCAACTGAGCCACCCAGGGGCTCCTAAGAGACCCACTTTAGACCTAAAGACACCTTCAGATTGAAAGTAAGGGGATGGAGAACCATCTATCATGCTAATGGTCAACAAAAGAAAGCCAGAATTTATCAGACAATCTAGACTTTAAAATAAAGACTGTAACGAGATGAAGAAGGTCATTATGTCATAGATAAGGGGTCTATCCACCAAGAAGACCTAACACTTGTAAACATTTATGCTCCAAATGTGAGAGCACCCAAATATATAAATCAATCACAAACATAAAAGAAACTCATTGATAATACTACCATCATAGTAGGGGACTTCAACACCCCACTTACAACAATGGACAGAGCATCTAATCAGAAAATCAACAAGGAAACAATAGCTTTGAATGACACACTGGACTAGTGAAATATATATTCTTTTCCAGTGCACATGGAACTTTCTCCAGAATAGATCACATACTGGGACATAAATTAGTCCTCAACAAGTACAAAAACATTGAGATCATTACCATGCCTATTTTCAGACCACAACGCTATGAAACTTGTAATCAACCACAAGAAAAAAATTGGAAAGGTAACAAATAATTGGAGAGTAAAGTACATCCTACTAAAGAATGAATGGGCTAACCAAGAAGTTAAAGAGAAAATTAAAAAGTACATGGAAACCAATGAAAATGGTAACACCACAACTCAAAACCTCTGGGATGCAACAAAGGCGGTCATAAGAAGGAAGTAATAGCAATCCAGGCCTTCCTAAAGAAGGAACAAAGGTCTCAGATACACAAACTAACTTTACAACTTAAAGCTGGAGAAAGAATAGCAAATAAAACCCCAAAACAGCGGTAGACAGGAAATAATAAAGATTAAAGTAGAAATCAATGCTATCGAAACCCCCCCCAAAAAAAAACAACCAGTAGAACAGATGATGAAACCAGAAGCTGGTTCTTTGAAAGAATTAACAAAATTGATAAACCACTAGCCAGTTTGATCAAAAAGAAAAAGGAAAGGACCTAAATAAATAAAATCAAGAATGAAAGAGGAGAGACCACAACCAACACAGCAGAAATACAAGCAATAACAAGAGAATGTTATGAACAATTATAAGCCAATAAAATGGGCAATCTGGAAGAAATGGACAAATTTCTAGAAACATATAAACTACCAAAACTGAAACAGGAAGAAATAGAAAATTTGAACAGACCCATAGCCAGTAAAGAAATTGAATTAGTAATAAAAAATCTCCCAAAAAAACAAACGTCCAGGGCCAGATGGCTTTCCAGGAGAATTCTACCAAGCATTTAAGGAAGAGTTAACACCTATTCTCCTGAAGCTGTTCCCAAAAATAGAAATGGAAGGAAAACTTCCAAACTCTTTCTATGAAGCCAGGATTACCTTGATTCCAAAACCAGACAAAGACCCTACTAAAAAGAAGAACTATAGACCGATTTCCCTGATGAACATGGATGCAAAAATCCTCAGAAAGATATTAGCCAGCCGGATCCAACAATACATTAAAAAAATTATTCACCACGTCCAAGTGGGATTTATACCTGGGAGGCAGGGCTGGTTCAATATTTGCAAAATAATCAATGTGATTCATCACATCAATAACAGAAAGGACAAGAACCACATGATCCTCTCAATAGATGCAGAGAAAGCATATGACAAAATACAGCATCCCTTCTTGATAAAAACCCTCAAGAAAGTAGGGATAGAAGGATCATACCTCAAGATCATAAAAGCCATATATGAAAGACACAATGCTAATATCATCCTCAATGGGGAAATACTAAGAGCTTTCCCCCCAAGGTCAGGAACAAGACAGGGATGTCCACTCTTGCCACTGTTATTCAACATAGTATTGGAAGTCTTAGCCTCAGCAATCAGACAACACAAAGAAATAAAAGGCATCCAAATAGGCCAGGAGGAGGTCAAACTTTCATTCTTTGCAGATGACATGATACTCTATATGGAAACCCAAAAGTTTCCACCAAAAAACTGCTAGAACTGATCCATGAATTCAGCAAAGTTGCAGGATATAAAATCAATGCACAGAAATTGGTTGCATTCCTATACACCAACAATGAGGCACCAGAAAGAGAAACCAATGAATCAATCCCATTGATAATTGCACCAAAACCCATAAAATACCTAGGAATAAATCTAACCAAAGAGGTGAAAAATCTGTACAATGAAAACTATAGAAAGCTTATGAAAGAAATCTAAGAATACACCAAAAAATGGAAAAGTATCCCATGTTCCTGGATAGGAAGAACAAATATTGTTAAAATGTCAATACTACCCAAAGCAATCTACATATTCAATGCAATCCCTATCAAATTAACACCAGCATTCTTCACAGAGCTAGGACAAACCATCCTAAAATTTAGTATGGAACCAGAAAAGACCCCAATAGTGAAAGCAATCTTGAAAAAGAAAACCAAAGCAAAAAGCATCACAATCCCAGACTTCAGGCTGTATTACAAAGCTGTAATCATCAAGACAGTATGGTACTGGCACAAGAACAGACACTCAGATCAATGGAGCAGAATAGAGAACCCACCAATGGGCCCACAAATGTATGGCCAACTAATCTTTACAATGCAGGAAAGAATATCCAATGGAATAAAGACAGTCTCTTCAGCAAGTGGTGCTGGGAAAACTGGACAGCGACATGCAGAAGAATGAACCTGGACCACTTTCTTCCACCATACACAAAAATAAACTCAAAATGGATGAAAGACCTAAATGTAAGACAGGAAGTGATCAAAATTCTTGAGGAGAAAGCAGGCAAAAACCTCTTTGACCTTGGCCGCAGCAACTTCTTACTCAACACGTCTCCGGAGGCAAGGGAAAGAAAAGCAAAAATGAACTATTGGGACCTCATCAAAATAAAAAGCTTCTGCACAGCGAAAAAAACAATCAGCAAAACTAAAAGGCAACCGATGGAATGGGAGAGGATATTTGCAAACGACATATCAGATAAAGGGTTAGTATCTAAAATCTATAAAGAACTTATCAAACTCAACACCCAAAAAACAAATAATCCAGTGAAGAAATGGGCAAAAGACATGAATAGACACCTCTCCAAAGAAGACATCCAGATGGCCAACTGACACATGAAAGAATGCTCCACATCACTTATCCTCAGGGAAATACAAATCAAAACCACAATGAGATACCACCTCACACCTGTCAGAATGGCTAACATGAACAACTCAGGCAACAACAGATGTTGGCAAGGATGCGGAGAAAGAGGATCTCTTTTGCACTGTTGGTGGCAATGCAAGCTGGGGCAGCCACTCTGGAAAACAGTATGGAGGTTCCTCAAAAAACTAAAAATAGAACTACCCTACGACCCAGCAATTGCACTGCCAGGCATTTATCCAAGGGATACAGGTGTGCTGTTTCAAGGGACACGTGAACCCCCATGTTTATAGCAGCACTATTGACAATAGCCAAAGTGTGGAAAGAGCCAAAATGTCTGTCGATGGATGAATGGATAAAGAAGATGTGGTATATATATATGATATGTATCATATATATATATGGTGTGTATATATATATATGGTGTATATGTATGTATATGGTATGGTGTATACATATATATCACATATATATGGTGTAAATATATCATATATATATGGTGAATATATATATGGTGTATATGTATGTATATGGTATGGTGTATACATATATATCACATATATATGGTGTATATATATATATGGTGTATATGTATGTATATACACCATATATATATGAGATATAGATATAGATATCGATAAAGATATAGATGTAATGGAGTATTACTCAGCAATAAAAAATAATGAAATTGTGCCATTTGCAATTATGTGGATGGAACTAGAACTAGATGGTATTATGCTAAGGAAAATTATAGAAAGATAAATATCATATTTCTTCATTCATATGAGCACTTTAAGAGACAAAACAGATGAACACAAGGGAAGGGAAGCAAAAATAATATAAAAACAGGGAGGGGGACAAACCATAAGAGACTCTTAAATATGGAGAGCAAACAGAGGGCTACTGGAGGGGTTGTGGGAGGGGGGATGGGCTAAATGGGTAAGGGGCATTAAGGAATCTACTCCTGAAATCATTATGGCACTATATGCTAACTAACTTTGACGTGAATTTAAAAAAAATCATAATAATACATAAAATATCCATGAGGAAGTGGTTTTGATTCTGAGATGTATAACAAGATTGTTACCCATAAGACAAAATGTCTGGCCCTAAAACTAGAGAGGGTAATATTGAAGAAGCTAAAGGTACCTAGCCATGAGAAGAGCCACTGATTGACCTGTCCATTGAGTGGGCAATATGGGACCCATCTTGGACCTCCTGGGACATGCTTTTTTTGACGGGATCTTCCTTGAGTTACAATACCCTAGACTATTAATTTCTTTCTAATGCCAGCCAACCAGTGTAACTGCTGATTCATACCCTACAAGAATGGCAGGAAAAAGTTCCCACACAGTTTTCCATGACACTTGATCATCGTTCTCTCTCTGACTTGTTCTTGCACGAGTCTTTGCAATCTGCTGTCCGTTGATTATTCTGTAAATTATGGGATGGAGTCTATATTCCGGCTTTAAAACTCTCTGAGCATTCTGCAATTTTGAGCAACTGATTGTAAAAGTTAGTTCACATAATGCTCCTTGTTTACTTTAAAACACAAAGGCACCACCTATTCAGTACTGATGGTCACATGGGTGCCAGGGAGGAGAATTATAAACTGCAATAAGGCTACAACCTTATGGTGTGGTGCTACCAACACCATGTTGTCATCTGACCCAACAGTTGGGGTCATTCTGCTCTACAGGAACATCAGGCTCAATATTCATGTTAGAAACAAATAGCTAACAGTTTGCCCTGTTACCTCTGCTTGGTGTATTCTTGGCCCACCTGCCTGGAACAGCCTCAATCTACCTTCAAGATTCAAGAGTCTCCTCCCGGGTAACTGTCAGGGACCTCTTCTCCCAAAACATAGCTACTGGGAACATCTATGAGCGGTACCTTCAAGCCTGTGTTACCCACCACCACTGGCCATGTTATGTGCACATGATCCCATGTCTCTCTGTCCCTTTTCTTGGGGAGCTCAGGGGAATTGGAGGGGGCAATGCTTATTTTTCATTCCCCTGCATGAACTCCTGGCTAATCTACTAGGATATGGACCCTCCAGATAGCACATGCAGCTAGAATGCAACTCCTCTAGGGAAGCAGGCTATGGCTGGCTGATAGAGAAATGTCTGAGGGTTGTGAATCAGCCACAGTCTGATCAGGAGAGAGAAAACACATAGTAATTTGAACCAGGAACACGTTAATATAAAGAATTATTATCCATAACAGGGATGCCTCGTAAGAAGTAATGAGAGACTGGCCAGAAAGAAGTAAAGAGAACCTGAAAAAAAGAGGTATAGAGGAAGATAAGGGGTAGCCACTACCCTGGAGGTGAGATAGATCGCTCAAGGAAGGCCCTCTCTTGCCTCAACTCCTCCAACCTCGCTGGAAAGGGTACAGCCATGAACTGCTGATTGGCAAAGAAGTCACTGTGGTGCCACACCGACAGGACTTACTGGAAATGTACCTTCTAGAACTGGAACCATGTGCCAGTGGGCTCTAAAACACTAACCACTAAATTATTTGAAGCCTGTGGATAAAAATATAGGAAATATCACTGCGTGAATAAGAATGGGAAGAAATTTAGATTTCTGTAGGTTGGCAGTGTTAGTTTCAAGAGGGCAATTGCTTGCTATAAAGTACTTCTGCAAAGTGGGGAAAAGGTGCTTCTTCCTCTGGGTGGACTTCAGCCCTGATCCGTTCCCACAGCAGATACTCTTGCACAGTAAACACCCTACACAGCCTGACGCAGCAGGTGCGAGTCCATGAATAGATGGAACTATGCCCCAAAGGTGATAGGATTCAGGAAAGGACAGACTGGCCTGCCTGCCTGAAAACCCGGGTTCTAGACTCAAGTTTCTAACCAGTAGTTGTGTGATTTCAGGCAAATCACTTACCTGCTCTGGGCTTTCATTTCTCACTTATAAAAGTTCAGACACTGCAAGGTCAAAAATCCTATTACTGTAACGTATATGTAAAAGAAGCAGTATCTACCTTTCTATTCAAAAACACACCAGATTTCCAATACCTGCAACAAACTCCAGAGTAGCATTGCAATCAGCACGGTGCCCCTCGCCATTGACATATTCTGGGGAGGCTGTGATCAGATCCACCCATAACAGCTCTTCTAGCTACTGGAACTCTCTTTCTTTGTATACAGTACACATCATGATATAACTCCTACTCTTCCTTTCAGTTTCAACGATGACTTTGGTTGCTCCAGTAAGAGCCTCCAGATGGAGTGAGGTCCCCCTCGTCTGGGTTCCTGCAGTGGACTGTGCAGGAGCATTGTCCCTTCCTCCACCAGCAGATGGTAAGTTATTTCCGAGAACGACTCTGATTCCTGCCGGCTCTGCTGTGCCCAGCACAGTGCTCACTGCTGGACCAATGAAGATCTAAATCCAGTTTCTGACAAGAATAGTTTAGTAGTTAGGACAGTGGGCTCTGATGTCAGATGGGTCAGATTTTATTTTAATGTTCATTTGTTTGTTTGTTTGTTTAGAGGGAGCATGCATGAGCACAAGCAGGGGAGGGGCACAGAGGGAAAGAAAGAGAGAATCCCAAGCAAGCTCTGTGCTGACAGTGCAGGGCCCAAGGTGGGGCTCCATCTCACAAACCGAACCGTGAGCTCAGGACCTGAGCTGAAATCAAGAGTCGGATGCTTAGGTAACTGAGCCACCCAGGCACCTCAGGTGGGTTAGATTTAAACTCTGGCTTTTCCATTTACTGTCTGGGAAGCTATCTGAGTCACAGAACCTAGCTGGGCTTTAAGATTTTGTTCGTTTGG
This sequence comes from Prionailurus bengalensis, assembly GCF_016509475.1. Lineage (NCBI taxonomy): Eukaryota > Metazoa > Chordata > Mammalia > Carnivora > Felidae > Prionailurus > Prionailurus bengalensis. The sequence goes on from NC_057348.1 coordinate 120,638,609, forward strand.
TTTTTTGTTTTGTTTGTGGGGTTTTGTTCTTTGTTTTTGTTTTTCCCCCGGTTGTATTGAGACATAACTGACACCTAACATTGTATTGGCTTAAGGTGTATAACACGATTCAAGATATTTGTATGTTGTAAAATGATTACCACTTGAAGTTTGCATAACCTTTTTTTTTTTAATTTTTTTTTCAACGTTTTTAATTTATTTTTGGGACAGAGAGACAGAGCATGAACGGGGGAGGGGCAGAGAGAGAGGGAGACACAGAATCGGAAACAGGCTCCAGGCTCTGAGCCATCAGCCCAGAGCCTGACGCGGGGCTCGAACTCACGGACCGCGAGATCGTGACCTGGCTGAAGTCGGACGCTTAACCGACTGCGCCACCCAGGCGCCCCTAAGTTTGCATAACCTTAATACCTCATACTGTGACAGATTTTTTTCTTGTGCTGACAACTTGTGAGATTGACTCTCTTAGCGACTTTCAAATGTACCAGAGAGAAATGTTGGTGATAGTCACCATGCTGTACATCGTCAGAATCTATTCATCTTATAAGTGGAAGTTTATACCTTTTTTCCCACCCATCTCCCCACCCCTTACCTCTGGAAGGTAATCTGTTCTGGAAGCCACCAATCTGTTCTCTGTGAATTTGATTTTTTTTTTTTTTTTTTTAGATTCCACATCTAGGTGAGATGATATAGAATTTGTCCTTCTCTGTCTGATACTTCCATTAGGCTTTAAATTTTTTTCATCTTAAAAAAAATACAATTATTTGGTTTGTTATGAAGGTTTGATATGAAGGTTTCATGGAAAGTATATAAAATTGCTCCACACATGGTAAACCTTTAATAACTATTAGCCATGCTTATTATAACCAAGCTTCAATTCTGTTTATGCAATATTTGTGCAGAGGGAAGAAGGGGGGGCGTAAAAATGTGACTTGCCCCAGGCCCTGTACAACTTTGAAGAAGACCCTGAAGCAGTTTAGAAATTCAAAGCCTTTCCCATAAATTTTATAAATCTCGGGGAGCTCACACAAGCTCACTCTGACGGCTGATCATCTAAAACAGTGGTCATCTTTAGAACTGTTTACGTGTCAGGAAGAAGTCACAGGTGTAACGGACCTTGCTGTTCTATAAGGAAAAGCTGTTCTCAGAAGGCAACTACAGTCTTATTGTGCAGTCTTCAAAGTTACTATTTTCGTTCTGCTGATTTTTCTTATCATGCTATTAATATAAATTCATCACCAATCCTTTGGAAAATACTAAATAAAATCGTCTCATAACACTACCACCTCTGAGTGTATTTTCTTTTTTTTTTTTAAGAGTTACTTTTATTTATTTATTTATTTTTGAGAGAGAGATTTGAGCAGGGGAGGGGCAGAGAGACTCTTAAGCAGGCTCCACACAAGGGTTCGATCAGACAACCATGAGATCCTGACCATAAGATCACGACCTGAGCTGAAATCAAGAGTCAAACACTTACCCAACTGAGCCACCCAGGCTCCCCATCTTCCAGTTACTTTTTAAAGCATATTATACGTATGAGTCTGTACGTGTGTTTAAAAGCCCTAAGTAAATCTTTATTGTTAATTTTTCCCCCAGCTGGGGGAGGGGTGATAGGGAAGGAGAGGCAAGCATCAGCCTAAAATGACTGAGACATGACCGTTGCTTTGTCCCTCTGGAGACGAAACCGTACGAAGCATCTGAACAGCACTGAACCCTAATGACACGTCCCTCCTGCCTGCAAACCTCGTGTTAGCACCTGTCACTCAGCCTGCTCCAGAATTTCCTCCTCCCAGTCACTTGTGCCAGAAAACTGGAAGTCGTTCTTGGTTCCTCCTTCTTCCTCACTCATTACCTCTCTTCACCAAATTCATCGGTCTGTTCTGTATTTCTAATGCACTTTTTCAGACCGGAACCCCTCTCTCCATCTCTCCTGCCACAAAGTGAAACCGACCACCAGTTTCTCGTGGCTGGCCCAGCCCAGCGGCCAGCTCTCCGGCCATCTGTCTCCACTCGTGCCCCACTGCAATCTGTCCCCCAACCCACCACCAAACTGAACTTTCAAAAAAGCTGAACACTTTTTAAAAATCTTTAAAAAAGATTTCAAAACATTTCAAAATGGAAAGCTAAATTGAGCATCCCCTTCCTCTGTTTAACGCTCTCTGCTGAGTCAATATCCTCAGGGAGCCATTAAAAGTGCCTTAAAGGGGCGCCTGGGTGGCGCAGTCGGTTAAGCGTCCGACTTCAGCCAGGTCACGATCTCGCGGTCCGTGAGTTCGAGCCCCGCGTCAGGCTCTGGGCTGATGGCTCAGAGCCTGGAGCCTGTTTCCGATTCTGTGTCTCCCTCTCTCTCTGCCCCTCCCCCGTTCATGCTCTGTCTCTCTCTGTCCCAAAAATAAATAAAAAACGTTGAAAAAAAAATTAAAAAAAAAAAAAAAAAAGTGCCTTAAAGCACTGGCCCCACAACGTCCAGCCTCTGTCACCTTCTCCCACTCTCTTTCCTGCTGTCCCTCCAAAGTCAGCCTGTTCTAGTTCATTGAGCACCATTCTCTCTTCTACCTCCACGTCCTGGACCATGTTCTCCCTGCTGCCTGGAAACCCTTCTGGGGATCAGGTTGCTCAAGAGTCCATGAGCTTAATGAACCCTCTTAGACCTGTCTTTTCTTTGCAGACCTCCAGTGCTTTGGAGGACACTTCTGCTGCTTGAGTGGCCACATCGAACAGAAGGTCAGTGGGGTTCTCTTCCCTCTCTGGCTATTTTCCTTATGAGTATATGGAAGTGACAATACCACTTCATGGGGTTTTTGCGTGAACTAAGTACACATAAAGCATGTCACTTGCAGATAAGTTGCATAGCCCAGAGGAAGGCCTCAGTAATACCAGCTGTGTTATTCTTACTGCTGAATAATGTGTTGAGATGGCCTGAAGGCCTTACTGCAGTGGTCTTTAGCAATTGTCTGAAATGTGGAGGCTCCATTCCCTAGGGCAATCCTAAGAAGTCTGAATTTTAGAAAATTGTGGTTATGCCTTGTTCCAAAAACTCAAGGACAGGTGGACATGGCGGGGGGGGGGGGGGGGGGGCAGGAGATGGGGAGAAAGAGAGGATCACAGGTCCAGACCCTGAGGTGGGGACTCTGTGTCACCATCTTTATATTCAAGGATGTTCCCTCACCTGAGATTATTTAGTGAATGCATGTAAAGTATTGCCAGATCCCCCAACAAGGGAGGTAAAATTGGAAAAATAAAGAAGCAGTTAGCTTGGTAGTTAGATGCAATGGTAAGTTTTGAGAATGCCTATGGTGAGGCAACTCTGGAGACACCACTTTGTGAACACAAAGTCTTTAAAGCCTGGGGAGCGACCATTCTCCCTGGGCCTCTGATCTAGGAGACTGGTGGAAGATGAAGAAGAAGCTTTGTCCTCATGTGCCACATGGTTTACTCAAGCTGTCCTCTGCTGTGCGGGGTGGGGTGGGACAACCTTTCCAGAGATGACGATGCTGGAAATTTAAGGCAGGCCTCAGGTAGCTCCCTGGTAGTTCCCTGGAGGCTTTCAATGCCTCTGGGCCTTGTCAAGAGGTCTGTCCCAATCTGATTTGCAGAAGGATGTATTTTGATAGAAGGCAGCTAGCTGTTCATATGTTCACCTTTGAACATATTCTAAGTTTCTTTTACACTGAGGCCAGTTCTGAGGAATGAGATGGAGAGACTGAGGGGGAGAGAGGCAGAGACAGCCCCAGATCAGGACATGCAGCCTGATGAGGTTCCCAACTGGCATAAGACTTCTGGAAGGAAGTGCCCTGACATCCTCCAGTTGATCACGATAAGAACACTGGCTGAACCCACCTCTGATCAAGGCATCACTGAGACTACAGACACCAGGAAGTGTTTGGAAGGAGGAAGGCAGTTCTTCATCTACAGGGGCACAGAGCTATGGCTTTTCGGGAAAGAAAGGTAGAATTCTACCCATTGGACCCTCTGATTGTAAGGGCACTTAGCTGTCTTATTTTTGCAGTGTAATATTTAATCGAGGGAATCTGTAACTTCAGCACAAAGCAACAACTATTTATTGAGCACATACTACATGCAAATTTCTGTATAGCCCTCGGGACAAAAAATGAATAAGACACAGATGTTTTTAGTGCTTTGCATACTTCATAAGTGTAAGCCCTGGTTGTGCCCTTTCACTAATTAGTTGGTTCAACAGATATTTATTGAGTTCATTCATTCTTTTATTCATTCAGTGTGTCTGTTAGGTACCAGGCAGTGACCCGCAGGAGAAAATAGGATCTTAATCTATACCTATTTATAATCTTACTGTAATACAGTGGAACACAAACAGTAATAGTTTGGAGACTGGTGTTGGATCATTCAGGAGCCATGCAGGATATTTTGGTGAGTGAATTCTCAGGGATTGCGGGCGACCTGAAGGCGTTAAACACATTCCCAATCCTGGGCAACTAACCCCCTTTGTGTCTGGATTAACATGTCTGCTTACTTGAGCCGATACATAGGAGATGCCACCAGCAGAGCGTGATGGTCTGCCTCCTAACCCCTCAAGTGGGTAGAGCTCCGGAGAGATCAGAGTCTGAAGCAGTCTTTGATGGGAGGGGGTCTTCTGGGAGATCGCATCCCCTTTGCCTTCTCGAGATGCGCGAACCCGCTTCCTGGGAAGCCGTACGCCTCTCCACCGGAACCAGAACCCACGTCTACTCTGACCAATGAAGGAAGATGAGCTGTGACGTGTCGTATGGTTTAACCTGTTTCCAGTTGGACCGGAAGCGCCAGTCAGCCAGACCACGGGTTTTGACAGAATGAGCTCTCGTCACCGCAAGTGTCAGTAGAGGCGCTGCCTTGTGGCTGCGCAAGGACAAGAGACAGCTAGGGAGATGACAACGTGCTCTTCCCTTGGCAGTCGGTCTTCATGGGTGAGGGCTCATGAGCCCTGATGCAGTCTGTGGGACCCAGGGGCAACTGCTGGATGGGAAGAGAGTCAGAGGCTAGAGCACAGAGCTGCCTGCCCAGGCCCCGGCCTGCCTGACTCCATAGCCTCCTTTTCCCCTTGGTCTCTCAGGGAGATGATGAGCATGGCTAAATTCCCTGAAGCCAGACTGATGCTCATCTTTCCTTTGTGCTATTCATCCAGCCATCAAACTCCGTGTCCCTCAACTCATTGAGTGGGGTACTCCTTCAAATATTTATTTTCAGGCTTTTCAAGCCAGGCAAGTGCCATCTCGCTTTCCCAAACCATGACCACTTCTCGGGTTAATTGTAAGAATGACAGGACTCATTCCTTAGGCAATGGCTTTTACTAACTCCCCAGGAAAAAAATGTACCACCCGGACACATCTACATAACCACATGACCTCGTACTTAAGAAACAGTCGCAAGTGCTGCAAAGCAGGACAAGATGCTGGCGATAGCTAGCATTTATACAGGGCCTTATCATCGAGGAAGTGCTTTCGTATCCATAAATTTCATGTGAGCCGTACAAAAACTGTGTGTGGCAGATGGTTTAGATTATTATTCCCATGTCCATGCCCCTTTGATATGTGACTTTGCAGCTCCTCCCATCAAGGTGGGGAGTCTGTTTCCTGCTGCTTTGTCTTTGGGCTCATCTCTGGTGTCTTGTTTTGGCCAATAGAATATGGCAGAATAGAAACTCTGCCAACTCCACATGCATTAGCCTGCTCAGGCTGTCTTAACAAAATACCATGGCCTGGGTGGCTTCAACAACAGAAATTTATTTTCTCACCCTTCTGGAGAATTGAAGTCCATGATCAAGGTGCCATCAGGGTTGGTTTCTGGTGAGATCTCACCTCCTGGCTTGCAAATGGCTGCCTTCTCACTGTGTCCCCATGTGGCCTTTCCTCTGTGCTCCTGTGAAGAGAGGAAGATCTCTGGTATCTTTGCTGCTTCTTATAAGGATAGCAGTCCTCTCAGAGGAAGACCCTTGCCTCATGAACTCACTCAACCTTTATGGCTTCCTTATAGGTCCTATCTCCAAATATAGCTGCACTGGGGATTTAGGGCCTCAACATATGAATTTAGGGGAATGTGATTTAGTCCATAGCACCAGGACTACACCACAAGGGGCCCTGTGAGCTTGACCCTCTCTCAGGCCCTGTTGCCAACTTGAAATTAGTCTGGGATAGCCCATTGGAAGAGACACGTGACATGGAACAGAGATAAGCCGTCTCCCTGAGGCCACCCGAAACCAGCCCGCCACCAGCCAACCTGGCCACTAACTGTAGATGCAGGAGGGACCCTGGATGAGACCAGAACCACCCAATGAGCCCAGTCCCAAGTGGTGACCTACAACTGTGTGCAAACTAATTGGCAGTTGTTTTAAGCTACTCAGTTTGAGAGTGGTGTGTTAAGCAGCAAAAGCTTACCGATTTGGCAGGTGTCACTTTTGTCCCCAGTTTGTTGAAGAGAAATGGAGTTTCAAGGAAAGTGACACTCAAGGTTTTACGGCTAGTAAGTCCTAGAGAATAATAGAATCTTCTGAATTCAAATCCTATGTTTTCTCCATGTCCTCTGATTCTACTCCAGGAAGGAGGGACTGAGTCTGGAAACACAGATATACTGATGTGGGCTTTTCCTAATAAATTAGTTTTTAATGAGCTGAATTTTAGAGTGAATAAGCATGTGTGTGAATGTATGTGTAGTGTGTATGTGTGTGTGTGTGCCTAAATATACCTGTAGTTCCTCTGAAGGGTACAGACTGTTTATCAGGGGTTCTTTTTTTTTTTTTTTTTTTTAATCCCAACTGAATAGCTTTATTAGCTGCGATGAATCTAGGCCCTGCATATTTATGTCAGCCTGACCAGAATAGCCTCTGGGTAAAAGTGGGCATGTGCTTCCGTATGTCCCTTTTCTATGGACTTCAGAGTGTTTTGTGACCCTTTCCATGAACTACTGGAGACTGTTGTAGAAATGGAGGTCAGAAAGAGAGCAGGGCTGAAGAGAAACACTCACTGGGGTGGAAGATATTTGCCGTTTGAGAATGATGGGCAAGGGCCTTGAAGGGGGGACTTGACTTGTGGGGCCCCCATGAGGACTTCCTCAGTGTTGAGCTCTGTCCCTTCATTGACAGCAATATTCCCCAGCTTTCTAATACAAAATCATTGGTTTCTTTCCAATATTTTGCTCTTTATGACAATGTGATATAGGATAACATCAACATAGATCATTTCACACCTGCATAACTTTTTCTGTAAAATAAAATCCTAGAAGTAGGCATTCTGGGTCAAAGAATATGTATTCCACAATGTTTTTATAGACAAGTTTTACAGATGTTGTCAAATGGCCACTGTAAAGGTTGTACCAATTTACACTTCACCAGCAATTATGAACTGACTGCTTCTCCATAGCCTCGCCAAGAGAACATTGGCTAACTTTTGGGTTTTAGCTAAATAGGTAAGAAATGACATACATATCAAAGTAATTTTAGTCTGAATTTCTTCTATTATGAGTGAGCTTAGCATCTTTTGGAATATTAATTTGCATATTTTATGTGAACTCTCCGTTCATATCCTTTGCCCATTTCTCTATCATGTTATTGGTTTGACTGTTCTTGAATCGTGAAACATGCTAGTCCTGTATCACTAACCAGATTGCCTTCATTTACATTTTCACATGATATTATTGAACTATTGTATTATTTGATTGTCTTATGTTGGGTTTTTGTGGAATTGTTGTGGGGTTTTTGAGCATTTATTGTGAATCTACAATCAGACTATCAGTTCGCTAAATACAGGACCCATGAACTGCATTTACTTCTCACTTGCTCTGTTCTAGTGTAAGGCTAAGTAATACTTCATCGCCAGGAAGTGTTTGTCTTACTGAATGTTGTCTGGAGCTTGCAATTTCACCTATCATGAGTTGAATGGTGGCCCCTGCAAAAGGTATATCCTAACTGTCAGGATCTAATGAATAAGACCTTGTCTGGAAAAAGGGTCTTTGTTTTTTAAAATGAGATCATCCTGGATTATCCAGGTGGGCCCTAAATCCAATAGCATCCTTGAGACACACACAGGAGGAACACACAGGGGAAGAAGGAAAGGGCCACATAAAGAGGGAGGCAGAGACTGGAGGTGGCCACAGCCCAAGGAATACTTGGAGCCTCCAGAAGCCAGAAGAGGTAGGGAAGGATTCTCCCCAGAGCCTTCAGAGTAAATGCAGTCCGGCCACCATTTTGATTTCAGCCCTTGGCCTCCTCAACTCTGAGAGAATAAATCTGTGTTACTTTAAGCCACCAACTGTGGTAATTTGTTAGAGCAGCCACAGGAAAGTGACCCGCCCACCCTCACTTCTTTGATCTGCTCTCTGCCACATTCAGGAAGGGCATGTTCCTCAGCAGACTGAGACAGGAGAGAGAGGACTGAAGGGGACAGAAAAGCACAGGAAAAGAGGGAGCACGCAGGGCTAGCAGTGGTGGGTAGAGAATGAAGAGAGGGCAAAAGAAGGAAGCGCGGAAGGAAAAATGAAGCAAAAGAAAAAAATGACATGAGGATGAGTTGGCCTCTGCTCTCAGACACTTGCCTCTTTCCTCGTCCTTATCTTTCTCCAGTCCCTCCTCCTTCCCTCCGTCAGCAACTCCCAGCCTCCTCACGCATCCTGCCACATTCACGAAGCATGCTGCTTAGATTTTCTATCCTATCCCACATTTCTGGTTATAGTCTGCAGGCACCAGGGAGTGGGTTAGACGCCTGAGCAGAGGCCCATGCCCACCCAGAGAGCTCCCCCTCCTCCAGTTCACGCTGTGAAGCTGCATGCCTGCATTCAGGGTCTCCTGGGCCCAGGCAGGGCCTTCAAGCACCCACTTGGAATGCTTCTGGAGTCATGCCGGCCCCGCCCAACATGAGTGAGTGAAACAAAGGCAGGAACCCAGAATTGCAAAATGTGCCCTCTGAAAAAATTCCAAAGGCTGGAAGGAGGTCGTGATCATTTTTGCTCTTTATCTTCAGGGTTGGACTCAGGGGCTTTAGTCGTCTCTGTGCTGCCACTAGTGGTCACCAGGAGTAATGTCCTCCTGAAGGACCTCGTACCCAAATTCCTCGGTGTTTTTTTGTTTCGTTGGTTTGTTTGTTTCTGAGAGAGAGACACACACAGAGAGACAGCAAGCAGGAGTGATGGAGGGGCAGAGAGGTGGGGGGGGACAGAAGATCCGAAGCAGGCTCTGCACCTACAGCAGAGAACCTGATGCAAGGCTTGAACCCATGAGCTGTGAGATCATGACCCGAGCTCAAGGCAGATGCTTAACCCACTGAGCCACCCAGGCGCCACTTCTCACCCCTTTTTGAAACATTCCCTCCGTTGTTTTTATTTAGGATTCTTATTTAGGATTATTTTTACATAGGCAAATTGCTTTGTTTTGTTTTGTTTTTTTCAATATATGAAATTTATTGTCAAATTGGTTTCCATACAGCCCCCAGTGCTCATCCCAAGAATGCCCTCTTCAATACCCATCACCCACCTTCCCCTCCCTCCCACCCCCCATCAATCCCTAGTTTGTTCTGTTTTTAAGAGTCTCTTATGCTTTGGCTCTCTCCCACTCTAACCTCTTTTTTTTTTTCCTTCCCCTCCCCCATGGGTTTCCGTTAAGTTTCTCAGGATCCACCTAAGAGTGAAACCATATGGTATCTGTCTTTCTCTGTATGGCTTATTTCACTTAGCATCACACTCTCCAGTTCCATCCACGTTGCTACAAAGGGCCATATTTCATTCTTTCTCATTGCCATGTAGTACTCCATTGTGTATTGCTTTGCTTTGTTTTAATAAACTTTTGATTTTTGATATTTTAGATTTATAGAAAAGTTGCAAAGGTAGCAGAAGGCGTTGCCATATACTTTTCACCAGATTCCTCTACATTACCTTCTTATATAACCATACATAGTACGTTCATCAAAACTAAGAAATTAACGGCGGCACATTACTATTAACTAAACAATAGACTTTATGTGGGTGTCACCAGTTGTTCCCTTAATGTCCTCTTTCTGCTTAGGATGCCACTTTGCATTTAACAGACTTAACAAGACATAGACTGAGGTGGGAAGGAAGCTGAGGAAGAGGCTGAACAGTAAGCAAAGTGAAGCAAGGGTGAGCAAGGTCAGAACTGCTCCCAAATTTCCCGTGGGAAGAGAGACTCACTGGGGTGGTCATCTTGCAGGTGGCACGTTCATGACTCCCACCATTGAGGCCATCGGCACAAGGGTCTATCTCTGTGCGGCTGTGGCCATCCTCCTTGTAAGCCCTTCTGGCAGCTGCAGGAGACCTTCGTACCCTCCTGGGATACTCGGCGACCTTTGCACAGCCCCCGTTATTCTGTGTGCAGAAATCCACAACCAGGAGCAGAGGGGAGGGGGCTCATTTAAGCACAGTCTGTGTAATGGGGGCTTTGGATGGGAGGTATGGAGCACCCTGGGATCAGTGGCACTGGGAAGTCAATGGGCCCCAACATGTTGGGGTCTTCTCTCCCCACACCCTGTGGCCTCTGTGCTAGCCTTTGCAAAGACTACTATCCCGTGGCTGATATCCTCATAGACCAGGCCTGATGGCATCTGTCCACCTCTGAGCCCCTTTGTCATACATATCTAGGCTCCGCTTCAGTAGTAGTTTTGTTTTGTTTTTCAGTTTTTCAATTTTTTTTTTTTTAGATTCAAGTTAGTTAACATATAGTGTAGTATTGGTTTCAGGAGTAAAATTTAGAGATTCATCACTTATATATAACACCCAGTGCCCATCCCAACAAGTGCCCTCCTTAATGCCCATCACCCATTTAGTCCATCCCTCTGCCCACCTCCCCTTCATCAACCCTCAGTTCGTTCCCTGCATTTAAGAGTCTCTTATGGTTTGCCTCCCTCTCTGTTTTCATCTTATTTTGCCTTCCCTTTCCCTGTGTTCATTTGTTGTGTTTCTTAAATTCCACATATGAGTGAAATCATATGATATCTGTCTTTCTCTGCCTGATTTGTTTTGCTTAGCATAACATACTCTAGTTCCATTCACATTGTTGCCGATGGCAAGATTTCATTCTTTCTGATTGCCAAGTTAATATTCCATTGTATATGTATACCACATCTTCTTTATCCATTCATCAGTCGATGTACATTTAAGGCACTTGCCATAATTTGGCTATTGTTGATAGCACAGCTATCAACATTGAGGTACACGTGCCCCTTCGAATCAGCATTTTTGTATCCTTTGGATAAATTCCTAGTAGTGCAACTGCTGGGTTGTAGGGCAGTTCTGTCTTTTATTTTTTGAGGAACCTCCACAGTTTTCCAGAGTGGCTGCACCAGTTTGCATTCCCGCCAATGGTGCAAGAGTGTTCCCCTTTCTCTGCATCCTCGCCAACATCTATTGTTGCCTGAGTCGTTAATGTTAGCCATTCTGACTTGTGTGAGGTGGTATCTCATTGTGGTTTTGATTTGTATTTCCCTGATGATGAGTGATGTGGAGCATCTTTTCATGTGTCTGTTAGCCATCTGGATGTCTTCTTTGGAAAAGTGTCTATTCGGGTCCTCTGCTCATTTCTCACTGGATTATTTGTTTTTTGGGTGTTGAGTCTGATAAGTTCTTTATAGATTTTGGATATTAGCCCTTTATCCAATATGTCATTTGCAAATAACTTCTTCCATTCCATCGGTTGCCTTTTAGTTTTGTTGATTTTTTTCCTTCTCTGTGCAGAAGATATTATCTTGATGAGGTCCCAATAGCTCAATTTTGCTTTTGTTTCCCTTGCCTCTAGGGACATGTCTAGTAAGAAGTTGCGGCAGCCGAGGTCAAAGAGATTGTTGCCTGTTTTCTCCTCTAGGATTTTGATGACTTCATGTCTTACCTTTAGTTCTTTCATCCATTTTGAATTTATTTTTGTGTATGGTGTAAGAAAGTGGTCCAGGTTCATTCTTCTGCATGTCGCTGTCCAGTTTTCCCAGCACCATTGGCGGAAGAGGCTGTCTTTTTTTGGTTGGGTATTCTTTCCTGCTTTGTCGAAGATTAGCTGGCCATGCATTTGTGGATCCATTTATAGGTTCTCTGTTCTGTTCCATCGACACATAGAGAAATTTTAAAAGCATCTTTAGAACCAATTCCGCTTCTTTTCTTTTGTGATACCCCATTATCTTTAAAAATTATTTTTAAATTTACATGAGGTAAAATTCTCCTCCTTTGGTGTTGACAAAGTATAACACGCTATAACAGACATCACAGTCAGGATACAGTTCTGTCACTCTGAAAAGCTCATCCATGCTGAAACTTTGTAGTCAAAACCTTCCCCCCCCCCTTAAATCATAGTAAACAACCTTTGATCTTATTTCTATCCCTACAGGGTGGTTCCCTTCAGAATTTTATACAAAAGGAATCACACAATACTTTTTGAACTTTGCTTCCTTCACTTAGCATAATATATTTGATTAGCATAATGCATCCATGTTGTTGAGAGATCAGTGTCTCATTCCCTTTTATTCCTGAGTAGTGTTTCATGTAAGGGATGTACAACTGTTTATCTATCCATTTACCCAAAGTAGGATATTCAGGTCTTGGCAATTATGAATAATACTGCCACAATTATTTGAATACAGGTTTTCGTGTGAACAGAAGTTTTCATTCCTCTAAGATAAATACATAGGAATAGGATTGCTACATTATATGGCATATGTCTGTTTAATTTTACGAGGAATTAACAAGCTGTTTTCCAGAGTAACTACACCATTTTCATTCCCATGAGTAATGTATGAGACGCTCTACAGTCCTCACCAGGACTTGGTACTATTAGTTTTTGTCTTCGTATTAAACATTTTAAAAGGTAGGTAAAGATATCTCATTGTGATTTTAATTTGGATTTCCCTAATGACTAGCAGTGTTGAGCATCTTTAATGTGCTTATTTACTATCCATATACCTTCTTTGGTGAGGTGTCTGTTTAAATCTTTTGCCTATCTTTTTAGGGTTCATTTTCTTCTTGTTGAATTCTGAAAGCTATTTTTATATTGTGGCTACAATTCTTTTGCAGAGTTTTTTTCTCCCAATCTTTAGCTTGTCTTAACAGTATCTTTCACAGAGAAAATTTTTTAATTTTGTGAATTCCAAGTTAGTTAGCATTTTTTTTTTTTTTTTTTAGTGTACTGGACCTTTGATGACTTATCTAAGAACTCTTGACAATCCAGGGTTATGAAGGTTTTTCTCTTATGTGCTCTTCCAAAAGTTTAATAATTGTATGTTTTACCTTTAAATCTATAAATCGTTTTAAGTTACTTTTTATGCATTCATTTTTTTTAGCATATATATATTCAATTGTTCAGCACCCTTGGTTGAAAAACCTGTGCTTCCTCCAGTGAATTGTCTTTTCATCTTTGTCAAAAATATATTGGACATACTTGTATGGATCTATTTAAAGAATCTATATTCTGCTCATTTGTCTATGTGTTTCCCTTTGAAAATGCCACATGGTCTTGATCACTGCAATTTCATAGTAAGTTTTCAAATCAGGCAGCATGAGCCTTCCAATCTTGTTTTTCTTTTACAAAATCATTTTGTCTATTCTAGTTTATTTGGCTTTTCATATAAAGTTTGATATATAAACCTCTTTACATAAATAATTATATCATCAATAACTAAAAGCGATCTTGCTGGGATTTTTATTGGGATTGTAATAAATCTATACATCAATTTGGGGAGAATGAACTTCTTAATATTTAGTCTTCTAGTGCAAAAACACAAAATATCTATTCTTTATTCCTCTCTGATTTCTTCCATCAGTGTTTTATAGTCTTTAGCATGCAGATTATGCAAATATTTTATTATATTTATACCTAAGTATTTCATTTCTGGGAACCATTATAAATGATTTTTTTTTTTAAAATTCAACTTCCACTTGTTTGTTGCCAGTATATAGAAATACGATTGATTCTTTAAAATACTGACCTTGTAGCTTGTGACTTTTTTTTCAACTCATTTACTGGTACTAAGGAGTTGTTTGTTTTTTTTAATATACACTCCTCAAATTTTCTGCATATAAAACCAAGCTGTCTGCAAGTATAACAGTTTTCTTCCTTTTTAGGATATGTAAGTTTTATTTCTTGTCCTTGTTTTATTGCATTGACTAGGAATTCTAATATGCTGCTAAATAGAAGTGGTGAGAATCTTGGGTCAGTCTTGAACTCGTTCCGATCTAAACACAAAAGTGTTCAGTCTTCATTATGCATAATTCATAATATAATTTCTAATGTCTAGTAATAACTTAGCATAAAATTTTTAGTAGATGGGGGGCGGCTGGGTGGCTCAGTTAAGCGTCTGACTTTGGCTCAGGTCACGATCTCACGGTTTGTGAGTTGGAGCCCCATATTGGGCTCTGTGCTGACGGCTCAGAGCCTGTAGCCTGCTTCAGATTCTGTGACTCCCTCTCTCTCTGTCCCTCCCCTGCTAGCACACTCTATCTCTCAAAAATAAACACTTAAAATTTTTTTAATTTGTAGTTAGATGCCTTTTTATTAATATTGAATAATCATTTAAAGAAGTTAAGAATTTATTTAAAATGTTATCCTATATTTGTACCTATATTTGCCATTTTCAATGTTTCCATTCTATTCTGTAGGCCTGGATTTTCATCTGGTAACATTACCTTCCACCCCACTCTAACAAAAAATGTTAACTGGGGTTCCAGAAGAAGGTAAAAAGGTAAAAGGAACAGCTTTTATTTATTTGAAAATACCCCTATTTCACCATTGAAGGGCAGCAGAACAGCCTGCCCCAAGATGTGCCACTTTGGCATGTGGATTGTTCTCAGCTGAACGCAGTCAAGACCCATCAGATTCAAGGAAAACTTTCTCCCTAAACTACCTAAAAGAATTTAGAGAGGGGACCTGGCCCAGAAAGGGACCTGAGGGTAACTTTTTATCTGAATGACCTATATGTACGGCAGGGCAAACGTCTGATTTCCAGGCACCTGCTCTTTTTCCCTCCTGTGAGTCACCCTCCTTCCCTTTGAAGCCACAGGACCCTAACCCATTCCTTAGCTCAGCATGGCATACAAGCCTCAATGGCCTGGCTTGTCCTTGAGTCTCATGTCTTAGAGCTCCTGTATATATGTAATTAAATATGTTTTTCTCCTGTTAATCTGTCTCATGTCAATTTATCAAAGCAGCCAAAAAAAAAAAAAACCTAGAAGGAAAGAAGGGAAACTTTTTTTTCTCCCTTACACCATCATTTTAGAAAAATATTTTCACTGGATATAGTATTCCAAAGTCTAGTTATGGGTGGTTTTGTGGTTTTTTGTTTTTGTTTTTGTTTTAGTTCTTTTTCCCTTTCCTTAAAGATGCCGTTTCATTATACTTTGACTTACATTTTTAAAAATTATTTTTTGGGGCACCTGGGTGGCTCAGTCGGTTGAGCGTCCGACTTTGGCTCAGGTCATGATCTCACGGTCCGTGAGTTCGAGCCCCGCGTCGGGCTCTGGGCTGATGGCTCAGAGCCTGGAGCCTGCTTCGGATTCTGTGTCTCCGTCTCTTTCTGCCCCTCCCCCATTCATGCTCTGTCTCTCTCTGTCTCAAAAATAAATAAAAAACATTAAGAAAAAAAATTTTTTTTAATATTATTTTTTAATTATGGTAAATACACATACGTTAAATCATTAAATTTACCATTTTAAACATTTTTATGTGCACAGTGCTGTGGCTTTAAGTACATTCACATTGTTGTGCAACCATCACCACCGGTTAACCACCTCCAAAACTTTTTTCATCTTCCAAAATTGAAACTCTGTGCCCAACAATCACCCTCCATTTTGCCCTCCCCCAAAGTGCTCCCCCACTCATGGAAATGGCCATCCTACTTTCCGTCTCTACAAGTTTGACTATTCTTAAATCCCTCATACAGCTGACATTAGATGTATTTGCTCTGTTTTGGTTGACTTACTCCACTTAGCATTTGCTTTGTCTTCTTGTGAACTGTTAATAACCATTCTATCTCTGTCCCGTGTGTATAATGCCTTCCCCTTTTCCGTGTATGCTTGGTTTTCAGTGCTTTGACTCTGATGTTCCACTTGGGGTTCACTGAGCTTCTAGAATCTTTAAGTTGATGTTTTTTTATCAAATTTTGAAACATTTAGCTATCGCTTCTTCAGTTCCTTTTCGTGTTCCTTTCTCTTTCTTTTCCCTGCTGGGACTTCAATTTCAATTTGGTGAGACTGATTAGGTCCACAGGTTACTAAAACCGTGTGCGTTTTAAAGATCTTTTACCTGTCTTCACTGGATAGTTTCAATTAACCTATCTTCAAGTTTACTAAGTCTTTCTTCTTCAGTGTTCAATTTTAGATTGATCTTATTCAGGTATTGTAGGGTGGTTTTTTTTTTTCAGGTATTTATTTGAGATATTTATTTCAGATATCGTTTTCAAGCTCTAGAATGTCCATTCCATTTGAGAATTTCTCTTTTAGAGTTTCCATTTTTCTCCTGAAATATCCCAATTCATCACCTCTTATCTTTATCCTTTCCTTTAAGCTCTTGGACATTTATTATAGTTGTTTTACATTCTTGTCTGCAAATTCCAATAGCTGAGTTATCCATTTATCTACTTTGATTGACCATGTTTTCCCTTGATTATAGGTCATATTTTCTTGGTTCTTCCCATCTCATAATTTTTGTTTTATTCCAGGCATTGTTTATATTAGAACAATGAAGACTAAAGTTTAATATTGTTTATTTTGTTCCTTCCCAAGAGTAAAATCTTTTCTTCAGTTGGTAAAGTGAGTGACTGACCATTCTGATTCCCTCTAGAATTGAGTTGAGCTGGGAAGCTACTATGGCCATCTACTCATTTATAATAAAGGTTCCATTTCTCTCTGAAATTTAGTTCACCAAGTATTTGTTAGGCCAGTAGCTCTTCACTAGCCCCACAGAGAAACCGTTTTTCTTTTGCCTAGGTTTTTTTGTGTTTACCATGAGAGCAAAAGTCTTTTGTATCCTTCTACACTCTAACTGGAAGTGGAAGACTGTATTCTTTATTTTTAATTACCCTCCTTTTGATATCTCTGACACTTCTGAAAAGTGGCAGATTAAGGTATCAGTTTTGCCTCCCATCTCTTCCAAAATCACACTAGTGGGACTGGACAGTAGTGTAAGAGGGAATAAATTCATACTAGTGGTAGAATGGGAGGAAAAGATATATTTACCAACCAGAAATTGTGATAGATGTCTGGAAGACCAAAAAAGGATATGATTGTATACTGAATAATTAGAGTAGAGGGAGCTACCACCCGAAGTAGAAATAAGAAATTTAAATACTGTCAGTTCCTTATTCAACATGTTCTCAGGCCTCTCCTTCTTTACATGAGTCAAGGATACTCTGAGATCAGACACTATACACAGAAAAACAGCAAGAGGAATGAGGACAATTCATCGGAACGCATGTAAGCCAGGACACGGTGGAATAGCATCTTTAAAAAGACAGGAAAACAACACTGAAAGTTGGCCACATCCCCAGATCAAGGAATGGGTCCTGATTAGCATCTAAAACAATTATAGGAATCTCATTTCCTTTGCCAATGACTAGTTCATAAATCTAGGCTAAAACTGAGCCCTGCAATGTATTTCCTTGCCGCATATTACTGGTGCTGTGTAAGCACATGGACTTTCATTCCATAGTCAAAGGAGAGCCTCTCTGTGCTCCCTGTTGGGACTTGAGCGAGAAATCCTGCAGCTCTAGTTGCTACTGGGAACCACTTTTACGACCACCAGTTTAAAGATCACTTAGCGCTGTGGTAGTGATAGTACTGAGTCCTTGAAAACACTTCTTGATAACACGGTTATATATGAGAACTAAGCATACATTTCATTATTTTCTTAAACCAGGTGAATTTGGGGTTTCTCTTACTTGCAGCCAAAAAAATAATTGAGACACTACCTCAGGACCCACGTGCCATATTTTCCTTCTGCTTGAACTGTTCTTCCTCTAATCTTAACATAGCTGCTCCCTCCTGCCTTTCAGATCTTAGTTTAAATATCACTCCTCCGATGGCTTGATCCGAAGTAGCCATCCAGTCCTCTCTGTCCTGCTAAAGTTCTCTGCATAGGACTTACCACCATCTGGTATGTTTGTTCATCCTCAGTTTATGATCTGCCCCTCCCATAGAAAATGCGAGCGTACTAGGAACAGGATTTTGTCCTAGTCACTGCTCTCTCTCGAGTGTCTAGAGCATGATCTGGCCCATCGTCATCAGCAAGTACACGTTGAATAAAGGAAACCATAGCAAGAAAACAAGCAAAAACACTGTTCCCTTGTATAATTTAAGGAAGGTGATTTGTAATGATAGAATTTCGAAGTATTTTGAGCATATGAAGGAATTTGAGATCATCTGGTCTAAGGTTATCAGTTTTGTTTTTTGTTTTTTGTTTTTTTTCCTCTGGACACGTCTGAAGGATACAGCACAAGATAAGGCTGTGAGCCTCCACTAGAAGGGATGCCCTTGCTGGGCGGGAAGGTGGGGGAGGGTTGGGGGGTGGGGGGTGGAGATATCAAAATGGGGAGGGAGGAGAAAGACTCAGGGAAGAGTTTATGGTTTGAGAAATCCTTCCAGGTGATAAGCCTTTTCCAGGGGAGCATGTTCATGCTCCTCTTTGCCTGAGCTCCTTCCATTCCTACTCCCAAGGCCCCTTTGAAAAATCCTGATCTGATCACACTACTTCTTTTAGAGACAGTGACCCTGAAAGGTTAAAGATTTGCCCAAGGTCAAGCAGTTAATGGCAGAGCTGAATAAGAATTCAGTATTCTGACACCGTCCTATAAATTCAAATAGGGAGCAAGGAGAGCACAGATTGCCAAGATCCATGTCTCTGGAGAAGGGTTCTGTAGTGCTTAAGAGCAGGGAATCTGGAGCCAGGTTATCCTGGGCTCAAAGCCTGTCTGTGTAACCTTGAAAAAGTTATTAACCTCCTTGAGTTTCATTTCCGCATCTGTAAGTTCTGGGTTCGCTTGAATACCCAATGGCCACCTAAAACTCAGCACATCAAAACTAAATGCTCTGTTTTCCGTCACCCCAAACACCAGCTCCTCCTTCTCTCTTCCCAGTGTCATTAAATGCCAACCTTAACCTCCCCAGAAATCTAAGGCTGCTCTCAGCAGTACCTTTCTTCCTCGACTTCCCTCACTAACACCAAGGCCTACCAAATCCGCATCCTAAAAGCCTCTCCAATCAAATCACGTTTCATCCATTCCCACTGTCACTCCCCTGTGTCAGGCTACCATCATTTTTTTTTTCCCATATGATTGCAAGTTGACTGACTTGCTTTGTTGCCAAGGTTCCTGCCCCCTCCCATCCTTTACCTGCACAGTAACAGCATAATCCATGTAACATACCTGTCGGATCATGACCCTCTCCTCTCTGATCCCAACTTTCCCCTTCTCGAGTGGGGCTTCGATGACCAGCTCCCACTTCCCTCCCCAGCTTGCATTTCGTCATTTCCCAGTTTGCCTTCTCTGCCTCTCCTATCGTAAAATTTTCAGCCCTTTGAAAATGGCATGTATATTCTACCCTCCGGATGTTTTTTCATGCTTCAAGATCTCGTCTGGGAAAATTCTTGAGCTTTTTGTGGCCAGCTCGTACTGTTTTGATATCAGTTCGTCCAGAGGGTCTTGTGTGACACACACCTTCTCCTTCTGCCCCCAATAACATCTGAGTTAGGCATCACTCCAGTGTGCTTCCTTGGCAGCCTATACTGCTCCCATCACATCCTCCACCGCACCCTATCACAAGTGTTGACCTATCTACACCTTGTCACTAACCTGAACCTCTATGAGTTCAGGAGCTGTGCCTCATATGTGCACTCTTGTATCTCAGGTGCCTAGCATGGTGTATGGTTGATAGTAGTGAATAGCAGTTTTGACTATTTAATATTCTTCCTCATTTTCTTCACCAAATTTTAACCATTCTGAGCACGTCAATAATAATAGAACTCAAAGCAAAACACGATCACATCTCTTTGGTATCTTATCATAAATTAACAAGTAACAAACAACCTAAAATACTTAGCATCCAGATATATACATGGATGTTCCAGTGATATTTTCTCCCCAAATTCACTGATGTTCTTGAGGAAGAACAAAAACATTACCGGAAGCTCTCTTGTACCTGGTGACTCTATCTAGTAAAGGTCAAAGGTTACTCTATGCGTTTTAAAAAAATCTTTCTGTGAACAAATCATTTAAACTTCAACCACGCCTTAACTATCCCAAGAACAGAAGCATTCTTAGTTGATAAACAGCCGGTGACAAGCATCCTTATCTTTCCCATTTCTGTTCTTTGAACATAGCATTGAATGGCAAAGGTCTTACTATAAGGATTACTCCCCCTTGTATACAGTTGGGAGAGGCAAGTTAATTATGATTGAGTTTGCAGATAATGCAAGATCACAGACACTAAGGCACTCCATTTAAGATGCTGACTTTCTGAAGCAGAAAAAAATCAGCTAAGCTGTTCAGCGAAATTTTACTTTCTTTAGGCTCATTTTAGAAATATACTTAAGACAAATGATCTTGTTTCTATGGGGGATTAAAAACTTGAAGAGACCATTCGTTTTTCCCTCTGGATACATTTTAGAAGGAATGGTTGATTTTGGATTCAGAGTGAATGTCATAGTGGTTTTTTTTCCTAATTAGCAAAACTAAATGAGAACAATGCATCATAAAAAGCACCACTTCTATCAAAATTCGCTTAGTTTATTTTATAGGAAAATTAATATATGTTGAATGTTAATATTATTTTTTATTAATTTAATTCCATGAAGTAAGTTTACACAGATACGTGGTCTTGGTCTTATTCTCTCATACCTGGCACCCTAAGCAATTAAAATATTTCTATGGTAAAATCTATATTTCAAGACTCCCAAGAAACACTACTTACCAAAGCTGTATATTTCTAGGTATGCCCCAATGTAATAAACTATAAGTTAAGAAAAGTCTGAATGGACAAAGCAGATGAAAATTAATCGTTAATTAAAAAATTAATTTTTATTACCAAAATGCTCTATAAAAAGATTTGCCAGCCATCTTCTTTAATTCAGAAATAAGTGTTTATAACAGTGTTTGTTAAGTGCAGAGAAAATGAAGGGGAAAGATTGAAGATTTGAAACAAAATTGAAGGTAAATTTATAAGCAAACAAAAATGGTTTGACTTTGGAATGTAAACTAATGGAAAAAATATGACTTGCTTTGCCAGATGCTGATTTATATGGGAGACAGTACAAAATCTAATAAAGGAGACATGCAGTTCTTTACTTAGCAAATTATATATTTGGAACATTTTGCCTCTCAAAAAAAGAATCACTTTTGTCTGGGTAAAACAGAAACAGATACTAGAGAACATTAGCCATTCAGTGCATAGAAATGTCACAATGTTAATTAAGCTAATCATTTATTTCTGCCTTGTCTCGTTTCACAAAGAGTGTTGAAGAGCTTATAAAAATAACAAAAGCAATAAAGGGAATATTTAGACACCCAGAGCAAAAGTAATCATAGCTTTATAGTAAGTTACCTAATAAATAGTATAATACATTTTTAAACTTAAAATTTTAAACTTATTGAACGTTTTCTGAATTATTTTATAACGGATTACCAAAAAGAAAAAGAAAAGGCTGTAATTTCCAGGACTGAAATGCAGAGGTGAACCAGGGTAGCTGCTTGGGAGGAGAAGGAGTCATTTTTATGGTCCCTAAAATCTCTCTAGAAGAACTAAAAACATGATCTCAATTAACTCAGCTTGCCACATACAATTTATCACATGGTAAAATTCAAATAATTCTTTATCTTTGAATTAAATATGAAAATATTTCCCTTCATTGCTGACATTTCTCTCACTGCTTAAAATATTGTGCATATTTTTAAAAGAATATAATTTGATAAGGTATTGAATTATTAACCTCTCTAGAGCACAGAGTTATTATCAAACTCTAGGCACCCACATATCTTGGTTTGGCTTAAGAATAGGGACCATATCTTGTTTTCTATGTGCCTACCACAGTGTATGGCCTCAGTAATATTTGTTGAGTGCATGATTTAACAAATTAACAACACCTATGATCTCTGAGAATGCCATGAAGGAAAACTAACATCTTCAGCCAACTGAGACCGAATGGGACCATTGTCAGGTTGAATACAAGGTGTTATATCTAAAGCACATAGAAATCTTTCTAATGTCAAGATGATCTAGATAGGCCCCCAATACTATCCTGAGTAGTCCAGCTAGAAGCATAGAGTCTAGGTATTGTTCACCGAAAAGGGACTCTAAAGACTATTTTTCACAACCTCCACTTTTGCAGATAAGGAAATCTAGGCCTAATTGAGTCACTTGCCCAATTGGCATACATAATTGACATTATCGATGGAAATAATACCCCGTTTCCCAGTCCAGGGTTCTTTCCAGCACACTGGCTGCTTTTATAATTTAATTAGGGAGATGATCAAATAAGAAACGGCAACTTTGTCTTAGTTTGTACTGTTTCTTTTTACTTGACTTCTTTCTTAAAGTCAAGATGTCTTGAAACTGGATCTGAGCAAATGTGGAAAACAGGGAGATGCTGGGAAGGTCCTGGAAGCAACTAGGGCAGCAAGATAAATGAAACTGACAAACGTCTTGCCTCGCTCCCACATGGTAGCAGGAGGGGAGTGGATGGGGGAGGACTCGGCCTTGTCTTGGACAGGGTCTGACTCAGTCAGTTGTTGTTGGTTAGAAGTACTGTCTGTGTTGACATAGCCAAAGAGATTTGGACAGAATATTATGTCCAAAAGTCCATTTATCAACTAGATAACAAACTCCTGGACAGATTGCTAGAGTAAAAATGTTGCCTGGAATGTAGTTATATTCCAAGTAACTGTTTTTGCAGTAACACTTGCAACCCATTCTAGCCCCTGTACCTCACTCCTCCAAGCAGTAGCTAAGCAACATTATCACCCTGATGCCATCAAATGATTGCTGAGCAAAATCAGTGCTAGCAAAACAAAAGGTCAATTATAGGGGCTGTAAGCCCTAGTTAAGAAAAATGTACTTAATTGAATGGTAACAGTTTTCTCCAAGTATCATTTAATTTTTTTCTTTTTTTTTTTTCAACGTTTATTTATTTTTTTGGGGACAGAGAGAGACAGAGCATGAACGGCGGAGGGGCAGAGAGCCAGGGAGACACAGAATCTGAAACAGGCTCCAGGCTCTGAGCCATCAGCCCAGAGCCTGACGCGGGGCTCGAACTCACGGACCGAGGGGCTCGAACTCACCGACCGCGAGATCGTGACCTGGCTGAAGTCGGACGCTTAACCGACTGCGCCACCCAGGCGCCCCTCCAAGTATCATTTAACTCTTAAATTTTTTTTAACATTTATTCGTTTTTGAGAGACAGAGAGAGACAGAGTGTGAGTGGGGGAGGGGCAGAGAGAGAGGGAGACACAGAATCGGAAGCAGGCTCCAGGCTCTGAGCTGTCAGTACAGAGCCTGACACGGGGCCAAACTCACAGACTGCAAGATCATGACCTGAGCTGAAGTCAGATGTTTAACCAACTGAGCCACCTGGGTGTACCAAGTATCATTTAACTCTTATAGCATTAAGTTTTCAGAGCCTCAGTGAATTAGGATAAGGTACTACACAAATACACACACACACACACACACACTATGTACACTTATATACGCTATATACATATATACACTATATATATATACACTATAAACTATATATATATACACACACACGTGTATATACACTATATACATATATACATAGTGTATACATAGTGTATATACACTATGTATATAAGTATACAGCTGGTTCTTGTTAGTCACAGTAGTTATGGTCTATAGAGTCACCATGAACACTGAATTAGCAAGTTCCTTGGGGAAATACAGGGGTAGGCTCCTGGGTGCCTGTGGTCACAACACTTTCTTAAACTGATTAATACATAACCTTGTTTTCTGTGTGTTTCTGTGTAAAGGCACTTTGATATATACTGCAGCTTCATTAATATACTGAACTCATGACCAACAGCATTATTAAGTCATGCTGATGAAGCTGGCCTAACACACGTATTTTCTCTGGAGGGCACATCACAGCCCCACATGTGCTTAGGAACACGAGATAGCACTTCAGATACTTGGGGGCCATTATAAACAGCAAAATCATCAGCAGAAATCCCACAAAAATGTGAATTAACAAGGCACTAAATAGATCACGAAAAAGACACCTGTTTACTGTGTGAGAGCTAAAACAGGAAATCGAGGCGTTGCCCTGTTCAACCTCAGCTGGGAAGGAGCCTATCGGTGACTCAAAGTTTTCACTGCTCTGTGCCTGTCTGTGAATGACTGCCAAAGTGCTGTGAGTATGGATTTGGGGGTTACAAATAAATTTTAACAAATAGGTGGGTTCCCAAATGTGGGTTCTGTGAATAATGAGGACCAACTGGACACATATATAGTACATGCATCCATGTGTCTGTGTATGTATTCATGTGGACACTTCTCTGATGATCAGATATGTCGAGGCCAGTGTTGTTGGCAGTTGTGACTGTTTGCAACCATGGTGTCATTTCTAAAATGTAACAAGACCATGTTATTCCTACACAGCAGGTTAAATGTATAGGTAGTACTGTGTTCTGGGGTGTTTAGGCAGCTATAAAATTTCCATCCTTCTTACTCCTTCTCTTGAGCCTTTCAAAAACCACCCTATTTCTCTTTGTTATGCTTGAATGAGACAATACTAAGGTTCCTATTTTGATGAAAATAGGAGGAAATAGGAAACCTGGGAACCTCCCCTATCTTTCTGGAGGAGAGAAGAGTGTAAGCCTACAGTTTTGCCCTGGTCGGGAGCAAACAGGGCTCTTTGTGTTACTTGGCATGAATTCAGGTGAGAGGAAGGGGTATATGGACTTTAGATCTATTTACTGCCTGGCTGTCTTATTTTCTGTGTGATCTTTATCTGTAAGATGAAACTAATAATGTTCATATCATGGTAGTGTTATGGGAAGTGGAAATCATTTATGTTAAGCACTTTGCATTTTGTTCACATTATCAATAATAACCACAACAATAATCATTCTCATATTAAACATGGAGAGTAGAGGAACGCCTGGGGTGGTTCAGTCGGTTAAGCATCCAACTTTGGTTCAGGTCACGATCTCATGGCTCATGGGTTCAAGCCCCACGCCAGGCTCTGTGCTGACACCTCAGAGCCTGGAGTCTGCTTCAGATTCTGTTTCCCTCTCTCTCTGTTCCTCCCCCACTCACTCTCTGTCTCTGTCTCTGTCTCTCTCAAAAATAAATAAACATTAAAAAAAAAATTTAAACATGGAGAGTAGAGCAAATTCAGCCCCAAAAGAGCTACAAAGGCAATTTAACAAACATCTGCCCAGTCATACTAGGTTTGGGATTGCTGGATTTTAAAGCACAGCATGGCTGCATGCGTCATGACTAGCTTGAGCCTGTAGCCGAACTACTTTCTCCAACACACTTGTGTGCCAATCACTCTGGGCTGTCAAAGCCATCTGCTGTCCCAAGAGCATTAATTGTTTCCCCACCCTGTGCAGAGCTCTGGTGTTCAAGGTCCATGTAAATGATTCCACAAGAGAGAGGAGGCCTCCACACCCCTTCTGTCTGTCCTTCACTCTTCCTGGTTTCCATGTACCTTTTGCATCCACATCTCCACCTCCCAGCTAGCGATTCCCATCTGGTACTGCTAACACATGAAAAATAGAAAAGTCTTGAGGCCAAGGAGTTGTGATAGGAAAAGAAAGTTGCCTGCAAAGAGACAGAGGTCAGAATAGAAATGTATATAACAGACATATGTTAACACATATGTTACATATCTAATACTATATGTGTAATATATAGAGATCCAGACGTTTGCTATAAACATTTGTTAGTAAACAAAAGCGTAAAATTACTGGAAGTCACATTTTCCCACACGAAAATGGGACAGATCCACAAAATCGCCAGCTGCTTTACATGGTAACAAGTTACCTAACACTCGGGACGATGAGAAAAGGCTAGCTGGCAATTGGTCAATGATGCAGCGATGATTGCTGGCTTGTTCTCTCATTGAACCCAACAGGTCATCAGTCACGGAGCATCTGTGGGGTGACAGTCACTGCAGGAGGCAGTGTAGGCTTTGCATCTGAGGAGCTCACTGTCTGGAGGCATCATTCAGATGACTTTTTAGAGACTGCCAGCATCTGCCAACTCAGGGATTCTATAATTCTGTATTTCTACATTCTGGGCTGACACGTAGCAGGTACACTCTAAACTATTAAAATATTCAAAGCCTACTGGTGACTAAAATACGGAAATATTTCCATTCTGGTTAGTAAACAGCCATTGTGGCAGCACCTGTAACAAAGGACTGAATGAGAGGACACCATAGGCTCTAGAGTAGGAGGGGGAGAGCCTTGCTGTTTTAAGGACTCTTTGCTGTTTATGCTCCTTACTTTAAGGGAGTAACTATAGAATTTTTCCTTGGGAACGATTTTTTTTTTTTTTTTTATGGGAAATGCTTTAATAGACTTTTGCTTACACTTAATCTGGGCGGGTGCGATTTGAACAGAACAAGGCTAAAATTTCCCTCCGTAAAAAAGGAACCTTTCGTGGACAGCAACACACATTTGTTGTGCTGTGGGCTCTTGGGGTTTCCCCCAACTGGATAGGAGACAGCGTGGGGGACCAAGGGGTGGGGACTCAGTGACAAGCAAAGATGGGGGAAGATGCTCTAGTTTGCAGGAAGCAGATGCCCGCAATTTGCAGAAAGGCCCGCCGGGCCCAGGAGAGAGGCAGTATTTGTGATGGTCTTATGCTGATACCATGCTGTTTGCTGCCTGTTTTCTTTTTCTGCACCGCAGAGCCCCACTGTGAACCTCCAATCTTCAGTCAATTCTGTTATGCCAGCTGCCACGCTTAGGGATCCCTGGGGGATTAGGAAGGGACCCAGAGAAGCCTCCGGCTTGCAGGTCATGGCACTGGAGAGAACCAACGGGAAATCGGGAGTCCCTGAGCGAAATAAGACGGGGTGGACAACAGGCTCCCGGGAAGACCTTCTGAGATGAGGGCTGAGGCACTGTATTTGGATTGAAAAGGCTGGAAAATGTGTGGAAACTTCAAGTGCCCTAGAAATAGTCCCATTT
This sequence comes from Prionailurus bengalensis, assembly GCF_016509475.1. Taxonomy (NCBI): domain Eukaryota; kingdom Metazoa; phylum Chordata; class Mammalia; order Carnivora; family Felidae; genus Prionailurus; species Prionailurus bengalensis. Next base: position 120,665,746 of record NC_057348.1, read on the forward strand.
TATTCATGACTATCAAGCTGTAATAATCTTTCATAATTTACTTAGGAGATAACCTATTGTCCATAACAAGAAATTTACATGCAAATGAAATCCTCAGAAGTAGGTATCAGTCACCCGCAAATACCAAAACCAAACCGGAACCAAAGGACTTGCTTTGGTTTGGATCAGTCAGTGGCCATCAAAGGACCCATAGGGCCCCCACCACAATGCGGCGTGGACCCACTGGACCGGACTGACTGCCAGCTGCCTGTTTTCTCTGCACTCAGTGGTCTTAAAGACAGTTCTGTCCTGACTTGAAGAGCTCGTGTGTTAATAGATCTCAGGTCCCGACCACCATTGCCCTTAAAGTACAGAACAGTACAAGTGGCAGAGGTCAGCCATCATCACAAAACCATAGCACTTCTGCTCTTTGTGACGATATAAGGAGCCATGCTTTATAGTAATTTTGGAAAATACTAAAATTTATGATGAAAGTGTTAACATTACCTACGATTTCACCTCCTCAAATCACATTCATATATGCGTGCATTTCCCCCCAGGCTTTTTTTTTTTTTTTATGAATTAAAAAAAAAAACAAAACAGGGGCGCCTGGGTGGCGCAGTCGGTTAAGCGTCCGACTTCAGCCAGGTCACGATCTCGCGGTCGGTGAGTTCGAGCCCCTCGGTCCGTGAGTTCGAGCCCCGCGTCAGGCTCTGGGCTGATGGCTCAGAGCCTGGAGCCTGTTTCCGATTCTGTGTCTCCCTGGCTCTCTGCCCCTCCCCCGTTCATGCTGTGTCTCTCTCTGTCCCAAAAATAAATTAAAAACGTTGAAAAAAAAATTTAAAAAAAACAAAACAAAACAAAACAGTATCATACATTATATACACTTTTATATTCTGTTTAATTTTCACTTACCAGATAATGGCTTTCCATCATCAAAACTCCTCTGAAAATATAATTTGTAATGACTATATAATATTTTTATATGAAATGTATTAAACTTATTAGACAATTCAGTTACTTCCAAGTTTTTCGTGTTACAAACACACCCAGAAGAAAAATGGGCAAATGACACGAACCAGGAGCATCTAGAATTTGAGGTGCAAATGTCCTGCAAGCATGAAAAGCTATCTCAGTTTACAAATATTAAAGACCTGCAAATTAAACACAGTTAGATACTATTTTCACTTATAAATTGCAAAACATTTAAAACACTTGATAAGCCCTCGTATTGGCGAGGGCATAGACAAGTCAACATCCTCAAAAGCGAGATGGAAGTGTAAATTAAAAATTGCATCTTCTATGGGCATTATGGCAATTGTAGCATTGTTTGTAATACAGAAAACTGGAAACAACCCAGATGTCCATTAAGAGGGGATTCATTTGATAGATGCTAGTAGGTTAATACAAAGAAATGTTTATGGAGTCTTTGGAAAGAATGAGATAGACTGTACACATGCTGACATGAATGATGTCCCGAACGTATGGATGTTTTATAAAGTTAAAAATATTAAAATGATGCTGGTAAAATACTTCGTACTCTATACACACGCTCTGGTTAGTGTGGGGGACTGATCAGCTCCTGGAAATGGAAGCTCTAGCTGAGTCAGCCCGTGACGCAGGCACTGCAGCCCTGTGCTTAGGGAACTGCATCCTTTACCTCCAACATGGGCCATTGCTTCGCCCTGGTCCTTAAATTCCTTGAAATAGTTGCATGATTCCAGTTGCCGGTGATGTCACCGTAGGCCCATCCTTCCAGGCTGAGGTATTATTTATGATGACCTTCATCATGTCAAGGAGTTCCCACAGTCACCAATCACCTGTTAATCTTTATCCCCTGTTTCCCAGACCCTTGCTGTTACAAGTACCATGGAAGTTCAACGCTTTCATTTTAAGTTCTAGCATGATTCTCTTCTTTTGTTCCTTTGGGCCAGGTGCAGCGCTGTGGAGGCCGGCAAGTGTTTAGGCGCGGACTGCTAGTGTTAGGCACCAGTAAACCCTTTGCTAGCCAATAGGAGGTTAAAGTTTCTTCCAGAATTCAAAACAAAAAGTAGAAAGAAAAACCACAGGAGCACAAATGACATGTATTGCATAACAACCTGTGAGAGACCGTGGAATTCTCATTGCTTAAGGGCAGTCGCAATGGGGAGCATAAGCCCTCGTTGACCAAGGATGTGCAATCAGATCTGCTCTTCTGGTTCTCATTAGGCTGAGACTGTAGAACAGTACACAGTATAGAGAGAATATACGGCAGTAAACAGTAACAGTATACTCACTGAACACATATTTTGAATAGCATTCAAGAGACAGAAGATATTATCTCAAATCATCATCATCATTTAGGTGAATTAAATGAGATGCTTCTGTAACCCCATTGTTATAAAATGAAAAAACTATTATGTTAGTAATAATGCTAATATATGCAAAGAAAACTGTTTGGAGGAAATTAGAGCAAGGAATTAACAATGTTTAAGTCCGGGATATGGGAACATGAGACACTTTCAGTTTTTCTGTTATATGTTGATGTATGCACATGCAAGTCAGGATAATATCATTTCTGATTCTGTGACGAAGAAAAGTTATTACAGAGGAGTGAATCAGATTCACCACAGAGTTTTACTTCTGTTGCACTAATATCCATAAACAATAGAACTCTTAGAATTTTGAGGTGGTGAGTGAAAAAAATGTATATCTAGACAAGTTGTCATTGGTCTGGAAAGCCATAGATATGCGAGAGTTCAGAAAATATCTCAACTGAAATAATTCTTTGGAAGTGATGCTCTGAGAGATCACAATTGAGAACTCAACAGCAGAAACTCTTACTATCAAGAGATTAGTGGTGACCTTCAAAACCCATGAAATATAGCATTGAATCAAAATAGCCATTGTACAAATAGGTTACAAACACAAAGGCCTAAATCAGTTCTTCATAAAGAAGATATATAATTAGGAGGGTCTGGGTGGCTCAGTCAGTTGAGCATCCGACTTTGGCTCAGATCATGATCTTTCAGTTCGTGAGTTTGAGCCCCATGTCAGGCTCTGTGCTGACAGCTCGGAGCCTGGAGCCTGCTTCGGATTCTGTGTCTCCCTCTCTCTCTGCCCTCCTCCGCTCACATTCTGTCTCTCTCCCTCAAAATAAATAAACATTAAAAAAAAAGAAGATATATGATTAAAAGATAGCTTAATAGCAATATCCTAGGTTCAAAATACCAGTATACATGAACAAATAAAAGATGAGGGAGAAGAAGATATGATGAAATAAAAGGGTAAAAAAATGGTTTGTCTTGATAGAGCCAGTGTCAAAAAACATCATTTCAAATAATGAACTTAACAATTTAAGAGATATGAATTAAGTAATACTGCTACTAAAATTCAAAGATGCTAGATTAGATAAAAACAAACAAAATACAGTTTGTAGTGTAACATGACCATAAAGAAGAGAGAGGTATTAAAGAAAAGCATTAAAACAGGATGATAGAAATAAAAGTAACCTGAATAATTACAACAATAAATACAAACGAATTAGATTTCTACATTGGGTAACAGACACTGTGAGTCTGTCTTGAGTTTTAAGATGCAATCACAGTTATTGCTTCTGAGACTCAAAACAAGACGACACAGAAGAAAGAAAATTTTCTAAAGAACGAAGTTAACAATATGGAGAAGGCAATATTATGGATGCTGCCAAATTTCTCACACCTTGTATATGTTTTTCTTGCACACCACTGCTGCATCTCCGGCCACCCGGCCTTATCCTGACTCTTGCTGCTGTTCATCTAGTAATAATTGTGCAATAGAGAGACGGCTGCTCAGGTTTCTCCTTAGTAAAGGCTGTTTTTCTGAGCTGGGCCCAAAGAGATGGGACCCTACCTGCACTGCTTTCCTGCTTCATTATAGGCTTGCTGTCTGACTCCTCCAGACAGCAGAGCTCCAAGAGGCTATATATGTTTGGCCATTCTGGCAATACTGAGACTAGTATGCTTGGTTTGGGGTCATTTTCTAAGATGTTTTTCTTTTTTATTTCCTTCCTTTTTTGGGGGGGGGGGTCTAGATACCAAATGACTTTATTTGAAGGATGGTACAAAGGAAAGAAGGTTGTATCAAGGATTTCTATGCATTTTAAGTCAAAGGTTCTTTCTTTTGGTTTGAAAGAGAACCGATCACCTCTCATCTGAATTGTTATATCTGTCCTGGCCCCCCCCCCCCCCCAGCGGCCTCAGAGTATGTTGGCATCCATGGATTTATCAGTCACAGATTAGATATTGATAGTTGCAGCTTCTCTTCAGTCATCCCCATGGTACATGACACACAGAAAGCTGTCGCTTGACTGGGGCGCAAATTTCACTTGTCTGCTGCAGGGCTGGTATGTGGGAGCAGTAATACAGCCACTGAACAAACCGGGCAACTGCCCGGCACTCACATCCCCCGTGACTTTGCTACCTGCCACTCACTAATGCACACCCAGCATTTCTGCTGAAATGACTTTTTAAATTGCTTTTCTTTATGGAAAAAGAAACTGCCATTAAGTGAAAGAGAAAAATGTTAATGATGGTGGAACTGGTCTGTGATGTGAAGTAGGCAAACAGAGTATGTGAAGGAGACATAGTGCATGGGAAAAATAGGAGCCTGCCTCAACGTCTTTGTATGTGCAAACTTAGGTATTAGAGAAAATCTTGGGCCCAGAGAAATGCCAAGGGCCCACTACGCTGTGTAGCATAGATCAGTTAAGTTCCTGATTAGTTATTTTCAGGGGCGGTAATGGGAGCTGTAAGAATTTAGATCCGTTTCCACGGTTGAAGAACTGAGGCTGCAGAAAACAACCTGAGAAATTAGCAGTTTTTACCACTATTTCTTGTAGCCATCAATTATTGAGCCCTTGCTAAGTCCACAGCATGTGTTAAACACATTATGTACATATATATCGCTTAAAATATATCCATCCGGTTTGTATTATTATCTGCAGTTACACATAAGGAAACAAAGGCTCAAGCAAGTGAAGTGCCTTTCCAAGGTCACCCAGGCTGTCAGGAGCAGAGTAGAAATTTGAACTGTTCTAACCATGACACCTCCTGGCCTCCATCTGGTATACTAAACAAGCCTTAAACTATATACTCCTATTTACTTATAGGGAAAATCTGTAATGGGGGCTCCATTTTATCCACAGATCCACTAAGAGTAGAGTAAAATGTAGTGCTTCCTGAAAGTAAGGTAGTCTGTCCTATTCAGGCTACTTTGCATGGGACCAACAGAACTAACCAAGCAACAATGGCCTGGAATGATATTGCCCTTGCAGAGCAAAGTCTTTTCCTTTCCCTTATCCTATTACAGAACTGTACCCACTGCTGGCTCACAACACAGATGTTGAGAATTATAGAGCTGCGAGCAAATTTAGAGCTCCTCAGATAAATTTAGAGCTCCTTTTCATTTTATAGATGAGAAAACTCAGGGACAGAAATATTAAGGAGTGTGGCCAAGGCCACAGGGTTGTTAGTGAAGCAACCGAGACTAGAATTCAGGTCCCCTGACTCTCACTAGGGCTTCTCCCCCAGCACCACGGGAACAGTTGTGCAAAGCAAACTTTGTCTTGTTCTACCTTTGATGCTCTGATACAATCTGTGTGTCGAGTTAACGCCTAATTGTTTAATGTTTCTTTGCTTTAGGGAGCAACATTCTACCAGGACTACCTTCCAAACTCACAAGAAGTAAATGAGAGCAACAGAAATGGAATGTACGACTTAAAATGAGACGTGTAGAAGAAAAAGACATTTCTCATAAAACTCTGTAAAGGAGCACACACCTCTAGCACACAGGGTGACTCAGAGGGCGTGGTGAGGGAGCAGAAACAGAAAACTGATAATCACCGGGCAAGCCAAACAAAGCGAATGCCAGGGAATCTCCATTCTTATTGCTCAGGGACAAAGGCTAATAGCCATCTGGCGCTCCGAGGCTGGTAATACATCCCTGCAAGGAGGAGGTCATGAACAGAAGAGCTGAGTGCACGGTGCTACGAACATTGCACCATGCGCTCTGTTGCCCTCCCCTCCACCCTTTGACCCTGCTTTGGTGTAGGCCTGGGCTACCTCAGTTGGAAATGGCCTCCATCCACACTATTGACTGCGGGCAGAGATTTGTCAGATTCATGCTGATTTGTCACATCAAGCCAGGTGGTTACTATCTCTCTCTATCTTACAGGACAGAGCCCGAGCTCTTTAGCTTAAGACCTGCAGTCATCCAGACCTCGGCCAGGCTGGCTGATCTCCTGTTTTCCCCTCCTTGAGTCTCCAACCTCTTGGTTGGTTTCTTCTCAGTGTGCCTCCAATATGCATTATACATTCCTCCCTTTACTCCCGCTACCTGAAATTCTCATTCCTTTGTCTCCCTCTTCTCCATGTTTCTCTGTCCCTCCCAAACCACCAGACCCTTCACGAAGATTTCCTGGAGCATCCTAGTCCACCGTGTTAGTGACTCTTGGTGCTGCCGCTACAGATAAGACTCATTGTGCGTTCCTAGGCTAGGCACTGTCCTGAGTGCTTCCCCCTGGATTAGCCCATTAATCTACACAACAATGCCTGTGGTAAGCATTGATTTCCCAGTGGCATGGCGAGTGGTAGGGACTCCAGTGCAAACAGGATTAACACATGAAAAAGTTATTGTCTCACTTAAATGAAAAGTCAAGGGAAAGAGATGGCTCCAGTGATGCCACCGGGAACCAGTCTTCCTGTCTGGCCTCAGCTTCTACAGAGCGGCTCCTTTGTGAGGCTCCAGGAGGGGCTCCAGAGCTTCAGGCCCTCATCTCTCTCGACACCCAGTCCAGCAGAAGGCAGGGGGAATCTTGGCCAGAATACCCAGCAAAGATCTCCTACCACCTCCGTGCTATGACTAGGTGGTCTGGCCATCTCTGAGCCAACTCTGGTCACAATCTACGTGACCGGAGGACAGGGATAATGAGACTGGCTGTGCCCAGTCTCGTGTGCCCCTTGCCCCCCCTCTGGGCATAGGGGCCAAAATTGGGAAGGAAATGCTTTTGTGAAAGGAAATCAAGTCTCCAGGAAGTCAAAAACCACCCACGTCGCATGGGAGTCTATGAGACATTTTGACAGTGAAAAAAATTATGCACATTAAAAATCAAATAGGTCGTGCTTCTCTAGGCAACATGGGAAATCACCTTATTAGTGAGTCTGAATGACAGAAAACCATTTGGAGGTTGGCCATCAGCAAGTATTCTCCGACGTTGCCTTTGGTTGGACCAGAAGATGAAAAGCATGACCTCAAGTTTCCAAAGCATTGTGTGACATCTGCCAAAATAAGATTGTATTTTGTTGGGGAAACAAATGCAAAAATGGACTGAAAATCGGCTCGTTTTTCTCAAAGAATTATTGGACTGCTAATCTGAGTAAGTTTGCTGTCATTGGTTCCAACTGCCTCAGATATTGCGGTAGCCAAGGGCCTGTTCAACATACATTTTCACGTGGAGCATGGCTACGGAGCATGCGATGGTTGTGAAGCAAATGTGCCTGCCTTGGGTTTTGCTGCTTCCTCTTGCCACGAGATAGCAGCTCATCCTTCTGCTTTAGCTTCTAGCTATGTCAGTACTTTGTCAGTTGAGTCTGTTTTAATCTCACTGTACAATTTCTTGTCTCCACTTTGCAAATTGCCTTTCAAGATCAATAGTAAATTGACCTCTATAAGAAAGCGTACACATGAATTCACATGTTCATGGCCTGGTATATTCCCTAAGCCTCCTTTTGGAATATTGCAGAACTGCAAAAGAAGTTTCCTACATCATGATAATGTGACACTAATAGGTCTGTGCCAGGCACTGGACTGAGGTCTTTTATATGATTTCATCTACTTCTTACAGGTGCTTGGTGAGGCATCTAACCAGATGAAGGAACGGAGGTTTGGCAAGATTACCCACGTCAGTTACCCAAGGCCAGTGGCCCAAGATTCAAATCTGGACTCTTTGTCTTCAAGCTCCTTAACAGACATTCTAGAAAATGTGTTACTGACTACTAAGCAAGCTTTCGGGACAATGAAAATCAATATAATGGTGAGGATAACAGTGAAGAAAAGAAGCACTTTGATTATTCATGTGCTGGCACAGTGAGACATGCCCCCCCCCCCCATCTCAGCAGAGGAGGTACTTCATGCTCTTAGCCTGAGTCAATTGCAAATATTTACCTAAATGGTCACAACGGCATCACATTCTCAAAGTGACAAGTTCCCAGTTTGGCTCCCTTTTAGTTTTTCCCCTCAGTGGACCCCTCAGTAAATGCCAAGCTCTCCTCTCCTCCTCCACCCTGACACAGAGGAGGTGAAATCTGCAAAGGTTTGGGCCTCAGAGGCAAGAATGTTTACATCTTGCCTTAAATGGTTGCTGCCTCATTCCCAGTACCCTCCTGCAGCTCCAGACTCAGACAAAGTGGGCAGGATGTGGGTAAGGAAGGCCAGGCAGCCTGCCACACTTAGTCCAGTCTTTCATGTTTTCGAGAAACAGGCGCCATCAGAAGGAATTCTAAGGGTCACCTGGGAGACCCTCTTGCTCAGTATAGGACCCCTACCCACCCACCCCCAGCGTCTACACAGGTCGTTATTTAACGCCTGCCTGACTCCTCCCAGTGACAAGCCGTTCACTGTCTTGGAGAATTAACCTGGAACCTAAAAAGTGCTCTTGCCCCATAAATAGCTTTATCCTCAGATTATCAGAGTGAAAAACAGCAATGATGAGTATCTCCCCTCGTACTCCAAACCTCTCAGAAGCCCTGAGCTCTGTTCCCTCTTACCCTCCCTCTGCAACTCAGGGAGAAGACACCTTGGACAGGTGGAAGGTAAGTGGGTGTGGTGCCAGTGTCTTCCCAGGTTTTATGTATCTCTGGACAGCCGGGTGCCTTCACCTGTTCCATGGACACAGCCCTCAAAGTCTCTTGGTTTACAGAGGAAAGGAAGGTATCTCGTGACTTCAATATGTGAAACAAAAATAAAGCCCTCCCCTTTCTGGTCAAACATTAACTCGCTTCCCCTATCTTTCTCCCAGTCTCAGGTAAATATTGAGGAAATGGCATGGTAGTAAATTCCCAAGTGCTTTTACATGGTCGAGGACAGGTTCTCTAAATTAGTGCCACCTGGTGGTTTTCTGGAGTAAGGGCTGCAGCCCAAGTTTCTCCCCAGCGTCAAGGGCAGAAAGGGGACAAGAAGGTCAAGGTATTGCTCACTGGCTCTACAGCCCACACTGTGCGGGGCAAGATAAAGTTCCTCATTGTCTTGCTTAATCCTCACAAACCTGAGGTGTAGGTATTATAATCTCTCTGAATGAGGTGCCGAGGGATTAAACACCAGTTTTCTGGGAGTCCCTACCCGAGTGATGAGAAGGGTCTCAGAGAGGACTTTGGTATGTAATGAAACGGAGGTTAGTGGGTAACTTCCTTTGCCTAATCCCTGTGAAATCCAGTCCTGATTTCTTAAGGATCCCGCAATGTCTCATTTCAGATTAACTATGGTATTTGAAACAAAGCTTTCCAGTGTCTCGCTAGGGTATCAGGAAGAGAGAGAGAGAATCCAAAGACAATAATCCAACTGACTCATGAAGTCCAAAGAAAGTCTTTGCAGGAATGAGCACGAAGAGAATGTCCTGCCCCTTTCCCAATCCTCTAGGTGACAATTGCGTGTTTATGTTGAGCATCGAGGGAGACGGGTGCATCTGCCTGGACACCCGGTACATCAGCAGCTCTTGAGCAACCATCAGGTAAACCTTCCAAATCCCAAAGTGGCAGAGAGAGAGCAGGGGAAGAATAGCGACAGATGGGAGACATGGGGGAATGGAGAAGGGGATGAGGGAGAGGGGCTAGGAAAGAGGGAAAGAGTAGAGAAAAAGAAAGGAAAATATGAAAGAGAAAAGGAGGAGAAAGAGAGAGAGCTGAGAAAGAAGACAAAGGGCAAAGGAGAAGCAAGGAGAGAGCCAAGGCCCCTGGTGTCCACCTTCCAGCCCCACTTGACAAAGAGACAGTCCCCAGAGCAATGCTTGCAGCAGCCCCCGGGCAGGGCCGGGCAGAGCCCTAATTGCATAGTAATGAAGCCAGGGGGCTGAGAGTCTCTGTGTGCACGGCTGGGCTGGTCTTTGGTTTCACAGCCTGGCTGGCCAAGCCTGGCCACTGGGGGCCTCGGAGCAGGCATGTCACCTGGCACCTGCTGTCATGGCCTTCCCTTGTTCCGCTTGCGTGCCGACACACCCTCCCGGACTACGGGATGGACAGTCCATGGGAAAGCAGTGGGAGATCCCCCCGGGGCTGGGACGTGGGTTCCCACTAAACTGTCAATGTCGTGAGAACCTTGGTACAAGAGAGTGTCGGGTATCTAGCCCTTGGGAGACGGCAAAGGGGGAAACACAATGGGGAGGCTGGCCAGAGGGAAGCTTCTGTGCTTTGCCGTTTCTGTTTTCTTCCAGTGAGTGAGAACTCCTTTCCCCCCTTTCATTTGCTTTGTCCAAATCGGGCCAGATGCTGCTCCGGGCTGGTGTGTGTGGAAACAAGAGCCTTTCTCTTTCTTTTTCCTTCCCATGCCCTCCCCCTGAAAAGTTACAAGAAAGCTTGACTCAAGCCTTTAAGAAGTTTATAGAAACCCAAAGTTGACTGTGAATCAGAGGAAACAAAAGACATTAGAAAGGAGAGAAGCTAATTAGAAACAGAAAGGTTTTTTTTTTAACACAGGTTACTTACATTTCTGGTACCAGTGTTAGCCACAGAGAAAAAAAAGCAAGAATAGGGGCGCCTCGGTGGCTCAGTCGGTTAAGCGACCGACTCTTTGTTTCGGCTCAGGTCATGATCTCCTGGCTTTGTGGGTTCAAGCCTCGCATAGGACTCTGTGCTGACAGCATGTAGCCTACATGGAATTCTCTGTCTCTCCCTCTCTTCTGCCCCTTCCCCACCCGTGCTATCTGTGTCTTTCTCAAAATAAACAAATAAACTTAAAAAAAAAAAAGAAAGCAACAAGAGAGGGGGCACATTTTGTCCGTCTTGTGTCTCTGATGTGCACAAAATCTCCAGCAACTCTCCCGTCAGAATCACAAAATTTCCAAGCCAAAAGAGATCTCAGAGATCGTCTCTTCAAATCTTTTCGTTTTCAGGATATAACAAAGGAAGCCAGTGAATTAAATCCCCTGTCCCAGGCTGGCCAGCTTCTCCCTACTGCTGGCGGTTCCGTGGCAGCCTCCTTGAGTTGCAAGCAGCTGCCCAGCTGAGTGGGTCAGCGCGGCAGTGACAATGGGTTGAATTCCTACAAAGACCACTTTCTGTATTTGATACAGGCAAAGGGAATGGGGGGAAGGGATGGCCTGTTCACCATCGGCTTTTCTATTTAATAGCAGAGCATCATGAGAATCTGCCTGCCCTTTTGTAGTTGAGCCCTATTATTTGACCCAACATTGTATCTGATGCTAATGGAGGTACAAAAAGAAAACAGGAGGCTTCCAGTGCTTTGTAGACCCCTCGGCTGCAAAGAAAATACCAGCATCACTTTCTGCAGCATCTGACCTTGGGGAAGGCGCCTAACATTTCTGGCTTCAGTTTCCTCCGCTGTAAGATGAGGCCCTTGGGATTCCTACACAGACAGTACTTCTTTAAATTGATACTAATCCAGGACGTGGCGCTGTAACTGTTATGTAAATTCTAAGCATTTCATCTTGGTGCTGCTGCTTGAATTCGTGTTGTAAGGGTGGCTGTTTTTACTTCCTGTGATCAATAAATGAAGGAATGAAGGAAGTTTAAAGTTCTTAATGCCAAGTCATTCCCAATTGTACTCTACTGCTTTTAGAGACCTTGGCTATAACTAGTATTCAGCTTTCAGTGTGTCCTCACAGGAAGATCTGGCATATGACAAAAATGCTTATAAAATGGGAAGAGAATGGAGGGCAGCTCAGCCTCCACTGACTCCTAACTCACTGAGGATAAGAGCCGAAGTCATGAACATGACTTATAAGGCCCCACGTGATGGCCAATGCCCCCACCCTGCCCTCTCGGCCTTCTGTTCTTCCCCTGTACTCATGCTGTTCCAGGTCACTCTGGCTCCTCGGGCACCTCAAACAGGCTCCCCCATCAGGGCCTCTGCTTTCCCTCTGCTAGAAATTCTGTTTCCCCATTTGCTCTCCCTCACCTCTAAACGTCACCGTATCAGTAACGCCTTCCAGGAACACCACCAGATTTAAAATGCTTCCACTTTTCCCTGCCCCCGGCAATTTATTTTCGGTGGAGGGTCTCCTCTCCCTCTGATATAGTCTATACTTTACTGTTTCCATTTTGTTGGTTGTCTGTCTCTCCCACCTATCATCTCACTAGAGGGCAAAGAATTGTGTCCACTTTGTCACCGTCGTTTACCCAGCACCCAAGTCGATGTTTAGTGGACAGTGGACACTTAATACATATTTGTAGAATTAATAAATCTTGTAATTGGGGTGCCTGGGTGGCTCAGTCAGTTGAGTGTCTGGCTTCGGCTCAGGTCATGATCTCACGGTTTGTGAGTTCAAGCCCCACGTCAGGCTCTGTGCTGACAGCTCGGAGCCTGGAGCCTGCTTCAGATTCTGGTCTCCCTCTCTCTCTGCCTCTCCCCTGTTCACACTCTGTCTCTCTCTCTCTCTCTCTCTCAAAAATAAACATTAAAAAAATGTTTTTAAAAAGAATAAATAAAATTAAAAAAATAAAAATAAATAAATCTTATAATTAAATATAACTTTAGGTCTCACTCATACCCTTAGGGGATCACATTGTTAAATAAATAAAAAAATAAGGCTCTCATTTACTAAGCACTTCCTAGGTGCTTGTTCTAAGTACTTTACATGGGGTTCATTTATCCCTTAAGACCCATGAATTAAGAGCCCTATGAATTAAAGTCCATTATTTGCATCTTCTTGGCTGGTCCTTCTAAACACTTGTGGGCTTAGGATCAGTCTCTGAGATTCTTCTTTTCTGTAACTATACTCACTCCCATCTTGCGTCCTCAAATATCTTCTACATCTTGATCAGTACTAAGTGTACATCTCCCACCCAAGACCTCTCCCCTAAACTCCAGACGTGTTTATCCAACTGCCTACTCAGTACTCCTCTTTGGATGTCTAATAAGTATCTCGAACTTCAGGTGTCTTATGTCCACACCCTTGGACTGTAGCTCCCCACCACTAACTCTCTTGCTCTGAGAAAGGCAATTCTATTCCTATGGTTTTTTAGGCAAACATTAGAGGCTGGTAGAAATATATTTTATCTTGACAAGTGGTGATGGGTTTACAACTATATGCATTTGTCAAGACTCAAAACAGCTGTAGAGAAAATAGAGTGAATTTTTCTGTATGTAAATTAGACCTCCATGAGCTTAACTTTAAAAGGGGTGTTGTTGAAAAGCTATTATTGAAAAACATTCTTTGGAAAATTTTGCTCCTGTCTTACACTGATGGTGGTTTCTGTTGTCCTGGAGAGAACTCCACCAGTGTGTTTCCTTGCTTTTGTGGTGGGAGGGAGCAGCCATGGGGGCTGCGTTATGACTCTCGTGGGGCCCCCTCCTCCATTAAAAAATTGTTAAAGATGACACTTTATGACTGTGTCGATAGAACTTTTTTCTTCAGATTTTAAAAGAAATTTAAAATGTCTCTTATTTACATTTAATTTGAAATTTGAAATTAAAATTAAATGATATTTTAATTAAATGTAAATTGTAAACTTTATTTCTTACGTTTTCTTCGGATTTTAAAAGGGCTTAAAAAGTTCTTGGGGGGGGGCCCTCAAAGCGTCACAAGCCCCCGGCACTGTGCCTAAGGGAAAAGATGGCCGCGGATGAGATCCAAGCCTACCAGAAAGGAAAATCAGGCTAATCATTTCCTACAAGTGAATGACCACGGGTAGAAATTAAGTATTTAGTTCCCAGTGTTGTCATTGCTTTTCCAATAGGTTGAAACAAGGGAGTTACTCTCTCTGGGTCTCAGCTCCCCAACGCATGAAAAACAGGATAACAAACTTAGCCCTCACTTAAAACCTGCTCCTAGGGTCTTAAATATTAAAAATTCATTCAATAACAGTTTGTTCTGTACCAGACACTGTGTGGTGACTGAGGAAATCTGAGATAAATCCCATACAGCTCCTAACCTTGGGGTGTGGCTAAATTCCTACTAAAGAACATTAAACATGCACAAAATAGAGGCACTTGACAAGGCACAGGCTTTTCCTTTGTCTGTTTTTTTAAATTATTATTCTTTTAAATATCGATTACTCTGCATATATAACCAGGGAATGGCTTGTAAGCACAACGGTGTAATTCCAAATACAGAGTCTGAAGAAATCATGCATTTCCAGCAGGAGGTTTCTATCAACAATTCAAGTAAGATTTCCTACAATGTTATGTGTCTGTAAACCATTCATGAAGGTCTCCCTAGTCCATGCCACTTTGAGCTTTTCTTTGACTCCACTCTGAGAACCAGGTTGATGGTAGTGATGGTGGGCATGATTCAAGGAAAGACCCCTCACCAAGAAACAGTTCCCCCACTAGCCTTCTCCCCATGCTTCATGACCTGCTGCTGACTGTTCCTTCCTTTGGGTGAAATGTTGCCTTTCCCCTATAAGATCTCTTTAAATTTTCAAGTACTCCCTTTATTTATGAAGTCAAATGGTTTTCCACAGGGGCAATGCAATGGGAATCAGGGAGAGAGAGGAAGACTGAAAGAGGAGGAAGTACATGGAAGGAATCCTCGAGACAATCTCCCACCCCACTCAACTACCATTACAATTCTACCCTTGTCTTGAGATAATATTTATCCAGTAGGCTCTGTGCTGAAGGCGTGGGCTATGAGGAGAAACGCCTGTGTCAATCTCGATTAAAACTTTGCTGTCAGGGGGCGCCTGGGTGGCTCAGTTGGTTAAGCAACTAGCTCTGGATTTGGGCTCAGGTCAGGATCTCACAGTTGTGAGATCAAGTCCCGTGTAGGGCTCTGCACTGAGCATGGAGCCTGCTTGGGATTCTCTCTCTCTCTCCCTCTCTCTCTGCCCCGCCCCTGCTCACTTGCTCCCTCAAAATAAATAAATAAATTTTTAAAAAATGTGTTGTCAGTGTCACAGTAACAAAAACGACCTCACATGTCGTCATAATATGTTGCTCTCTTTTTAGAAATGCGCTATGTATGCACTTCTTTTCCCCACGTTGTTCTTGATTTTGTTCTAGCAACCACGGACTCAGAAGTGGCTTGAGCAGCACCACTCAATTTCCCAAACAGGCAAGTCCTTGAATAGTATACTCATAGTGGACGCTGTCATTATCCTAATTTTCTATGAAATTATATTTCCCTTGATAACTGATCTTTTTTAAACTAATAACTTGGATACATCAATCCCTCATTTTAAAATTATTCTTTTTTCTGCCCATTAGTTCCTCCTTCCTTGACTCCTAGAGGCAAAACAGGGTGTGGCTGATGCCACTTCTGAGACATTTTTAAATGTTTATTTATTGGCAGGGGAGGAGGAGCAGAGAGAGAGGAGAGAGAGAATCTCGAGCAGCCTCCATGCTCAGGGCCAGCCCTATGTGGGGCACAATCTCACGACCATGAGATCATGACCTGAGCTGAAATCAAGAGTCAGATGCTTGACCTACTGAGCCACCCAGGCACCCCACCACTTCTGAGAGTTATTTATTACACATTCATTTCGTCGGGAGTAGATGTTGAAACTTTTATTTTAAAAAATATGAAAATAATATTTTTCATCAAAAGAGTTTTATAACCTTAACAACTGCAAGAATACACATTTAGCTCTTTCTCCTTGATATAATTCTATATTTATAGAATTATAAATTCTCTATGTTCTTTATATTTCTTTATGAAGAAATATATATTTCTCTGTTCTTTATATTATATTTCTCTACGTTCTTCCAACCTGCAGGCATGTGCGTAGTTTTTATTTCTGTAACCCAAGCTTCCCAGGTCAGATAAGACTGAAGGTATGACTTACTCTTACAATAGGGCCCCTTACAATCATATCCCTGATTTTGAGCTTCTTCCCACTCCCTTTCCTCCCCAGCAGAATCACTAGATACTCCAGCCCTTCTCCCTAAATCCGTTTAGTCTCTGAGAAGGGTCCAGGGGTGAGGTTGATCTGCTGCGAGGTCTCCCTTCTAGGGCTGATAGTGCCAATATTTGTTCTCTTGGTCTGATAACTATGAAGGGGGGCAGATAATGATACTATCAGCTGCAGGTGAGGGGCTCATTGACTGTTGAATAAGACCAACATCTAAAGAGGTAAGCATAGTTGGGGCACCTGGGTGGCTCAGTTGGTTAAGCCTCCGACTTTGGCTCAGGTCACGATCTCACGGTTCGTGAGTTTGAGCCCCACATTAGGCTCTGTGCTGACAGCTCAGAGCCTGGAGCCTGCTTCAGATTCTGTGTCTCCCTCTCTCTGCCCTTCCCTAGCTTGTATTCTCTCTCTGTCCCTCAAAAATCAATAAACATTTAAAAAAAATTTTTAAATAAATAAAAAGTAAAAAGGTAGGTATAGTCAATGAAGGAAGGCCTAGACCACAAACAGGAACAAAGCATCGATCTGAGCTTGAAGGAGGAAGGACATTATGGCCTGGGACGCTGGAAGACTGAATAGAGGCACTAGGTCATTGAGTAGGTCCTAGTCAAAAGGATAAACTGGGAAAGACCACTGTAGGCCAGTAGTTCCCAACCCTGGCTGAACCTTAAATTTACCTGGGGAGTTTAAAAAACAAACGAACGAACAAACAACAACAACAAAAACAGTGCAGGCAGAACCTCCAGAGTTTCTGATTTAATTGACTTGGGTTGCAGCCCGGACAAGGACATTTAAAAATGTTCCTCAGGGGGGCGCCTGGGTGGCGCAGTCGGTTAAGCCTCCGACTTCAGCCAGGTCACGATCTCGCGGTCCATGAGTTCGAGCCCCGCGTCGGGCTCTGGGCTGATGGCTCGGAGCCTGGAGCCTGTTTCCGATTCTGTGTCTCCCTCTCTCTCTGCCCCTCCCCCATTCATGCTCTGTCTCTCTCTGTCCCAAAAATAAATAAACGTTGAAAAAAAAAAATTAAAAAAAAAAAATGTTTCTCAGGGAAGGAAAAATGAGGCCTGTGGTGGTGGATTAGAGTTGAAGGTATTAGTATGAATTTGTGTTTCGTTTCATATATTCACAGGTGGGAAGATACAGAAATATGGGTATATGTGTATTCTTGGGTTATTGTGTAGCTGTTTCCTAGTCCTGTCCACTGAGAGGGCCTACCTAGAAGCAATGACGGCCCAGTAATAATGAATACACCTAACATGGGACCTTAGGTTCTAAACACCATTATCCAATAAAAAGAAGCAGAGCTTCCCAGAGAAATGACAAATTCTGAAGCAGGGAAAATGTAAGATAGACCCAGTGCATATTTGTAGTATCAGAATAAGAAAGTGTTGTCTAAAAAAAACCCAAAAAAGGGGCGCCTGGGTGGCGCAGTCGGTTAAGCGTCCAACTTCAGCCAGGTCATGATCTCACGGTCCGTGAGTTCGAGCCCCGCGTCAGGCTCTGGGCTGATGGCTCAGAGCCTGGAGCCTGTTTCCGATTCTGTGTCTCCCTCTCTCTCTGCCCCTCCCCCGTTCATGCTCTGTCTCTCTCTGTCCCAAAAATAAATAAACGTTGAAAAAAAAATTAAATAAATAAATAAATAAATAAACCCAAAAAAGTGAAGGAGGGGGGTGATGAGGGGAGCATATCAAAAGGACATAGAGGCCAGCCTGCAGGATTCCCCAGTGGCCAAAACTGGAATAATTTGAGCAAAAAACAAAGATGATTTTAGATTAAAACCCAAAACATAAAATAAATACCCACAAGTTCATACTGATAAATACACAGTTGAATAGTTAAATAAGTGGGGAGAAGGGGAAAATCTTCCTTACATGAAAAAAGTCCAATTAATAAATATAGAAGAAATGAGGGATACAGAAAATCACCTGGAGAACATCAGAGTGACAATTGCTAGAGGCAAGACCTATAGATGAATGTTAAAATCAAGGGCAAAACTTTACAGAAAAATGGGAAGTTTGTATAGCCTCCAAGTATCTCCCTCAAAATATTTTTTAGTTACTGTGGTGGTTTTAACTTATCTCCACATTTTTTTTTTAATTTTTTTAACGTTTATTTATTTTTGAGACAGAGAGACACAGAGCATGAACGGGGGAGGGGCAGAGAGAGAGGGAGACACAGAATCCGAAACAAGCTCCAGGCTCTGAGCTGTCAGCACAGAGCCCGACACGGGGCTCGAAATCACGGACCGTGAGATCATGACCTGAGCCGAAGTCGGCTGCTTAACCGACTAAGCCACCCAGGCGCCCCTATCTCCACATTTTTAATGTACTTTTGCTTCCAAAAAGTGAGGCTTAATTCCCTTCCCTTGAGTACAGGCTGGCCTTAGTGACTTTCTGACTAATAGGTATAGAAAGAGAAAAACAGTAACTTCACAGTGAAGAAACCTTGAGTAAGCGATCAAGGTTAACATCACCAGAAATAAGTTATGTTGCTGTATCATGCGTCCCCTCATAGGAAACAACAAGAGGGCATACAACCTCTATGATATCCTGCCTTCAAATCCATAACCCCAGTTTAATGCTGAGAAAATATCAAACAAACCCGAGGAACTTTCTACAAAATACATGACTAGTGCTTTTTAGAAATGTCACACTTCAGAGAAGCCTAGGTGTCTCTATCAGTTAAGTGACTGACTCCTGGTCATGATCTCATGGTTTGGGACTTTGAGCCCCACATTAGGCTCTGCACTGACAGCATGGAGCCTGCTTGGGATTCTCCCTCTCTCTCTCTCTCTATCACTCTCTCTCTCTCTCCCAATAAATAAATAAGTAAATAAATAAACTTAGAAAAGGCTCAGGCTCCAAAAAAACAGAGAAAGAGGTTTTCACAGATTGAAGGAGACAAAGGAGACATATCACATAAATATGATGTGATTTCCTAGTTTGGATCTTTGAACAGACAAAGGACATTAGCAGACAATGGGTGAAATCCAAATGAGGTCGATATTGAGTTATTAAATTGGCACTGTTGATTTTTTAGTTTTGATAAATATGACACGGCAATGTAAGATGTTAACGCTGGGTGGGTTAGTGAAGGGCATATAGGGACTTGATGTACTATCTTCATAACTCTTATAAACTTAAGATCACTTAAAAATTTAAAAATCCGAAATATAAATAAGTAAAAATGTTTCACTGTTCTCCAGGTGATGTTAACGGGCAGAGTTGAGAAGCCCCTACCCTAGGTGAAGGCAGAAACTTCAGCTGAGTCACAAAGTGATAAAACATCATGAGCCATTTGAGGGAAAGATGAGAAGTTTATTATGGTAGCATTTTTCTATAGTGTAAGTAATAAGGGATGGTAGAGAATGAGGGAAGAAAGGTAGCTAGGTCAGATTGTAAACAGTCTTTTTACCCCTCAGGATAAGAGATTGGTCCTTTATTTATTTTTATTTATTTATTTTTTTTTAATTTTTTTTTCAACGTTTATTTATTTTTGGGACAGAGAGAGACAGAGCATGAACGGGGGAGGGGCAGAGAGAGAGGGAGACACAGAATCGGAAACAGGCGCCAGGCTCTGAGCCATCAGCCCAGAGCCCGACGCGGGGCTCGAACTCCCGGACCGCGAGATCGTGACCTGGCTGAAGTCGGATGCTTAACCGACTGCGCCACCCAGGCGCCCCTGAGAGATTGGTCCTTTAAACTGTAGGCCTTGGGAAGTCATTATAATTTTTTAAGCAGAATAAAATTGGAAGTCCTATTTGGGGTTAGTTTTAGATAACTCTACTGTTACTTAAATGCTGTATAATGATAGCAATTACCTTAAAATATCTTGCAAGTTTATTATTTAAAGGATGTGAAATGATGTGTGGATGCCATGCAAAAAGGTTTTTTTTTTTATTTTTTTTAATGTCCATGTGTGTTCCTTTGTTCATTTCTGCATTATGCCACATTCTCCCTACTTAAGGACCCTGGGCAGGAGCTGGGAGGAGCTCAAATCGAACAGCAGAAATGCAATGGGAAAGTAAGAGTTAAAAGTAAGCTTCCAACATGCAAAGCAGAATTTTGCAGGAAGTAATTTGAAAACCAGGTTCAACCAAGCCTGATGGGACAGACCATGGAGTTCCTTGCAACATAACTCCAGACTGGAAAGAAAGAAAAATGCCAAGCTCAGCCCTTTAGCTCTGGGAGTGGCCCTTCAGTAGTTTTAAATTTTTCCAGAAGTAGATCTTTATGAGAGGTGGCATCTTCCTCGGAATCTTCAGGACAATGTCCTTGTGGGAAGAGACAGGCAGGATTGTCTGGTCAACGACCCTGTGAGCTCAGGTTGCCCAGAGTGGGCTCGTTGGGGCCAGGCAAATTCATCTTCCAGAAGGAACAAGGGCTCTCTTTCCTTGGGCAGCTTGAATCCTGTTTCTTCAAGGGTTGCTGAAAGCTGAAAGTTGGTGATGTCAGACAACCCCCTGCCCAGAGTGCTTGGCGCCTATGTTCCAAGAGCTTATTACCTGTATGCAAGGCATTCTCATCTTTGTACTAAGGGATCTCCCCTAAAAAAACTAACTCGCAGCTGCATTTGCCCTGCCCTGTCTAATTGAGAAAAATATCCACCGATGGGAAAACAGTTAACTAAACTGGGGGGCAAATAGGCAAAGAATCCTATGCAATCATTAAAAATGATGACTGGGGTGTATAATTTTGACTTGGAAAGATGTCTATAAATACCTTGAATGACAAGAAATAAACTCAGCTTGGGGCACCTGGGTGGCTCGGTGGGTTAAGCATCCAACTTCGGCTCAGGTCATGATCTCACGGCTCGTGAGTTTGAGCCCCACGTCAGGTTCTGTGCTGACAGTTTGGAGCCAGGAGCCTGCTTCGGATTCTGTGTCTCCTGCTCTCTCTGCCTCTCCCCTGATCATACTCTGGCTCACTGTCTCTCTCTCTCTCTCTCTCTCTCTCTCTCAGAAATAAATAAACATTAAAAAAATTAATTCAAGTTTTTTTTAAAAAAGAAAGAAATTCAGCTTAAGCATGCTCTAGTCCATGAAAATAATATCGCATAAGTCTATGTGTGGAGTGTGTGCCTGTGTGCATGCAGAGAAGACTATATGGAAAGATATTCATTGACTTAGCACTGTTTATCTCTGACAGCTGGTGTTATTTTATTCCCGTTTGCTTTTTTGTTTGGGTTTTCTGTGTTCCTCTGCTTTTTTTAAATTTTAATTCTGTATTTTATTTTTATAATCAGAAAAATAAACTGTTTTCATTTTGAACTAGAATAAAGTATTTGTTACACCTCAAAAAGCTCATTGTTCTCTGAATATGCCTCATGTTGCTGATTATAGTTTCATGTACCCATCAACAATTTGGAAAATTAAATTAATTACAGAAAAAGATAAATAGCTAAAACATATTTTTTTGGCTATCATTTATGTAAGATTTCTCTAAGTGTTGGGGCATTGGGGTCATTCCAAACTTTTGATAAAGTGATGAATAATATCTTGATATATAAATCCTTCCATTTCTGACTAGTTCACTAGTATATGGAGGAAAATCTACCAAAGCAAAGTAAAATTGGACAAATTGCTCTGTCCAATGATTACAGAGTCTTTATCAAGTGACATTTGTGTATCATCTTTTAAAAAACTCTTTGCCTTTTAATAATTCAAAAGAAACAATCTTGTTTTCATTTAGATTTGGTTAGTTCCTAAGGAGGCTGGGCATTTTATTATTTGCTATTTACATAAAATGTTAAATTTATGAATTGCCTTTTCATGTCCTTTGTTCATTTTACATTAATTTGGGGAGAGAGGTTCTTGTTAGAACAATGAGCTCACCTCTTTAATAATTTTGTAAATATTCACTCAATTTTATACTTTTGTTTGTAGTGGTTGTCAAATACATACACAGAGTAACGTGTTTTCTGTGGTCAAATCTATTATAAATTTCACTTTTTAAATATTTTTCCACTGATTTTTGTAGCTGAAAAGCCCTTCCCTGTCCCAAACTCAGATAATTCTTTATAGGTTAATCATTTACATCCAGTTCTTTAGTTCATTTGGAATTTATTTTGATGTATGAGATGAGATGAGGATCTAAACTGTTCTTTTTCCCAAATGGCTAACCACCTATCGAGATACCAAGTTATGACATCCGCTAAGATCTGCTACTTAATTGTTGAACCAGTTAGAAGGTTCGTTCTTCCAGAATAATTTGAGGTCGTTTATAGTTCATTGCTTGCTAAAAGTATTTATAGAAACGAAGACCTCTGGCGACTCCCACTCCCCCCACCTTCCCTGGTTTTAAACCTGTACTCCCTTTCCGCTCCTGGCTGCAGTGAACCAGTGCTCCCACTTGCCCTCACAGCATTGCATTACTGATATTGCCGCCCCGGAGTACAAGCAGAGAGGTAGGGATTGGGGAGAAATGGGCTTCACTGCCTCGCAGACCTGTTGCGTTCTGTAGAGACGTAACCAACGGCGGGTCACCTGTGAGGACCCCGTATCTCTGGAGCCTGGGATACATGGAAACATTCTTACAGCATCCTGATCAGGAGCCTCTTAGACACTTAGTTAATAAAACTTCTCCTGGAGTGAGACAGACAGTTGACCAATGTGTTTCATCCCCAGGGCAGTTGCAATGTATAACTGATTTCACAAATCGTTTTAGAAAGTTTGTATATGGGGGGGGGGGGTGATAAATCAGGTATCAGGTATCTCGCTACCTAGCAGCTTTCTTAACCCAAAGGTCTAAGTAATTATTTCTATACTTAAATGATGTATTTCATTGGAATCAACCCTTTAAGGAGGACTTCATACTCGCCAACCCACTGAACATGCAATAAATTTGTAATGTATATAAAATATGTAAAACATCTTACAGTTCTTTACCTCATTATTTGTAAGCTTGGATTTTTTTTTTACCAAGTATTTTTACTTAAAAGATAACTACATTTTAATCCTTGCAACCATTGTAACCTATGGCTAATTACAGCAAAGAAAGAAAAGGGAAGGGTTTCAAATCAAAATGATAGTATGTTTTATCTCCCACGGCTTTCTCTTACCCAGAACACTCTTCACCATAAACTTTCCCCAAACTTTATATTTTGTAAAAAAAAAAAAAAAAAAAGAAAAAGTGTGCTCTGTTTTAATGCAGGTCTAATTCTTCATGTGTCTTCAATAATTGCACCTCATTCCAAAATACATTGCCAAAAATAACCCATTAGCAGCCGTGGCAGCTTTGTCTCAGCAGTATCTCCTATACATTATGGCTACTTTTATTCTAAGAATAGCACACTCTTCCTTAGTGAATTAATCTTTTAATGGAATTTCTTCTGCAGTATTTAGCAAAATGACCCCACTCAGGGCTAGCCCACTCTCTACAAGTAATTAGAGATAAGTATGTTTAATGCATTTCTGAATATTTTACTCTAATACATTCTTCAAGCACAGATAAGCAGCTGTATGAAACTACCCTTGGGGCTGTTGAGTCCAGATTTAAAAATACACAAATAATTGTGTGGCACCTGGTTCACCTGACTGTGCCATGACTCAAATTTACCTTCCAAAGGGGCAGAAAATAAAACAGCTAACAGGCTCTCCTGACATTTCAGATCAGTGGTGTGTTTCCTTCTTCCTCCCACCAAACGTTAAGAAACTTACCTGAGTTAGAAAAGTTGGTTCAGCAACGCCCTCCGGCAATGTTCTATCCTCCATAGCTCCTAATTAGGGCTCAACTTGATTTTTTTTTTCTCCCCAGCTCTGGCTCAAGTTGCATCTCTATGACTCCATCCACCTCCATTTAAGCACATGTATCACTGCCTCTGTTCCAGAGTCTAGGAAGCTGTTCATCTTCCCATTATAGTCTGGCTCTTCCAAGGTCAATGCAAGCACTGTGAAAGAGGCCAGAAAGATGCTAATGGGCTTGCTGCTGAGACCACAAGGCATGCTGGAGCTAGATCAGGATTCATTTTAAAAAACAGATATGTTTATTTTCCACCATTTAGAAAAGAAAGAAAATTCAAAGTGTTTCTCAAACAAAAAGTACACCCCAGCTTTGGCATTAAAAGAATCCATAAAAAGCTGCAGAACTAGACTTGCCTTATTTTCATCTGCTTGACCCAGGGGGAGCTTTCTGTTAGATCCGTTGTTCTGGTGGGGGATAACCAGAGTGCCTAGTTGTTTTCTGATTCATTTGGGATATTTGGGATCATGGACGTATTCTTGTGAAAGGCCTGGAACATTCCTGCTCAAAGCATGGTTCACAAACTTGCACCTGTCCAAGTTGAGGTACGTACAGAAATTGAGACACGATACCCACTATTGCCGAGTTTGTGGAGGGCTCTCTCCTACCTTGTTGGTGGGAATACAAAATATGGCAGCCACTTGGCAAAACAATAAGGCAGCTTCTTACAAAGTTAAGAAACTTTGTACACTGACCATACAACCCAGCATTCCTACTGGAGGTAGTTACTCAAGGGAAATAACAACATATATCCACACACACACTTGTAGGTAGCAGTGTTAACAGTAGCCAGAAACTGAAATCGACCCAAATTTCTATCTGCTGGTAAGTGAATAAACAGACTGTGGTGTCAACACATTACAGAATGTTATACATCAAGAAAAGGGAATGATGTGTACAACCACATGCATGAATACCGCAAATAGTGTTTTAGGGGAAAGAAGTGAAGCACAAAAGACTACACACAGTATGATTCCATTTATGCGAAATTCTACTACCAGAGGGATGACTATGGTGAGTGAGTTCTCAGCTTCCTTTGTAACCCCGGGTGCAGGGGGACAGGGCCCGTACCTGTATGTCAGCTGCTGAGTCAGGAAGCCTCTTTAGACCTGGGGTTAATCTGAATCTTTGCGGTAATGCGTTACACACACCTTCCTATCAAGCCTTCAGAGTGTGGTCCACTTTCTCTAAAGACAAAATGTCACTCTTACTGTAACATCTATCCTGTTTTCCTTTTTACCAGCACCTCAGAGAATGGCAGCAACAGCTTAATGTTTACATCAGGGAATCAAGGCTGTTTCCATGGCAACACCTCTAATTCTCTGGAACTGCCATTTTATGTCACTTTACTATTAATGGACGATGAAACAAAAGAAAGCACACTGAACAGAGAAGGCTCAGTGCCTAAGACTGACAAGCAGAACAAGAGGGAAGGGAAGTAAATGTATCATTTGCAAGACTTTTAATACCTAGTGGGCTATGACATTATTCAGCAGTTAACCATTTCTTTTGCTTGGATTTATATAATGATTTCATAGGATCGAAGAGTCTTTGAGCTAAAATGGCCTTAAAAGTCATCTGCAAATCTTTATTTTTTTCATGTTCATTTTTTAGAGAGAGAGACAGAGCACGAGCAGGGGAGAGGCAGAGAGAGAGGGAAAGAGAGATTCTCTTCCAGAGAGAGAGAATCCGAAGCAGGCTCCAGGCTCTGAGCTGTCAGCGCAGAGCCCGATGCGGGGCTCGGACTTACAAGTCGTGAGATCATGACCTGAGCCGAAGTCAGATACTTAACTGACTGAGCCACCCAGGCGCCCCTGCAAACTCAGTCCAGAAAACTCAGTCCCAGAAGAGGTAAGGGATGTAATGAAGGTCATTTGGCCAGTAATGGTCAGAACCAAGAGTGGAACACAGGCCACAGAGCCAAAGTCTGGGGCTCCTTTTAGGCACAATATGATATGGTCTCTTTCACCTGTTAGTTCAATAGCTTAGGCTCAGCTAAATACTTTTTTATGGAATCCATTATAATGAATACCAAGAGTTTCACTACCTGGCCTACCAACAAGGGAAGTGAGGCCATTGATTATGGCTACCAGAGCCATGGCTTGTGACTGAGAAGTAAAATCAGGTGCCATGTCGCAAGCACGTCTCGTTCAGGATCCAACTGCAAGAAGCAGAGACTACCCCGGGGATTTTATGCAGAATGTGATTTAATATAAATCAAGATTTAACGGATGTAATATAAATCCAAGAATGATGCCCAGAACGATGCAGAACTCACCCCCCAGGGAAGCTTTCATGTCTGTCCCAACCAGGAAGGTAGAAAATCAAGAGGCTGCCATTGGAACTATTGAGTCCAAGAAAACATCAGTGCAGATGAGATTCAGAATCGAGTAGCTGGTATCCGGAAGTCACTTGCACTCTCACCATCCACACATCTGGACACTGGACGCTGGACCACTTTTGGGGGGAGGAAAGCACTACATTCCATGACCACACGTGACATCAGAAACAGCCCCAAAAGCAACAGGAAGGTGCCTCCACGTCATTTCCACCTTTACATTTCCAATGAATGCATCTCATTGGCAAGACCTAATTTGCACCCAGAACATTACCCATAGGAAAGTGGGAAAATGTAGTTTGTTTTAAAAGCTTCCCAATTTCTGCTGTCCTGGGAAGTGTGCTGCAATGAGGAGGGACGGAATGCTGAGTGTCAGCTGGCTGTATTCAGGTGAAGGAGCTCATCAATGCAGTTGGTTAATGGATGTTAACACACATCGACAACAGGGGGTGCCTTACACCAGGAACTAGGAGAATACTTTGGTGAAAGCGGGTAAATGAGCACCCTCAAACACTGCCAACGGGAGGGAATGAGAGGTGCAGCAGTCACATTACAGAGCATTTGACAGAGCCGTTTCAACATGTGAAACCATACAGCCTGTGACTCAGTAATCCCACCCATCCTTTTCTAGCTCAGAAAAAGAACTACACGTATGCACGAGGTGCTATGTATGAGGATTTGATTTCAGATCACCTGCAGCAGCACAATACTTAGGTGAATACTTAATATTCATCACCAAGATAATGACTGAATAAACTATGGAAAAAGCCTTCCCAGGGAATTAAATATAGCAGCTAAAAAAAATAAGATAGGATGATCTGTACTGTCATTGAAGGATCTCAAGGACATACTGTAAAAGGTTTTCTGGGTGCATAAACAGCTGCCAGAATGATTGAGAGACAAGCCCATATGAACAAGAAATGGTCTGCACCAGTTTCCAGGCTTTTGACCCCCCTCAGACCAACGGAAGGTATAAAAAGAGGTCAGCGTAATGAGAAAGGGGATTCCTGAGATGTCTTCAGGAAAGATTTCCAGAGGAGGGGAGTATTTCTGTTACCTTCTGCTCAGGCCTAATGAGAGGGGTTTTAAGGGAAAACCTGGTGAAGTTAAGGAGGGGACAGAATGGACAGGGCCTGACTCATTCCCAGGAAATCTAAAGGGTAGACAATGGCTGACTTAGTGCTTTGTGTGGGAGCCAGAGAGGACCCCTGCCCTGAGAAAGATCATCTCTCTGAGTATGTGAGAGGTAGACGATGGGTGAGGGCTCTTTGGACCAAGGCAGCCATGTGGGACTGACATCCCCAGGTAGGTGGCCTCCTGGGAACCACCAGCTGGAGCAGGTAGTCCAGGGGATCAAACACATTACATGCAGTAGAAGGGGAGCATCCCTAAGCTGGGAACCAAGATGCATTCCTTTTTGGGGGCTGCTGTGACAAAATGCCACAAACCAGGTGGCTTAAAACAACAGAAGTGTATTATCTCACAATTCTAGGAGTTAGAAGTTCAAAATAAGGGTGTCAGCAAGGTCATGCTCCCCTCAAAGGCTCCAAATAGGAATACTTCCTTACCTTTTTTTCTAGCTTCTAATAGTTGCCAACAAACCTTGGCATCCTTGGCTTGTGCCAGAATTCCAATCTCTGCCTCTGTCTCCCTAGGGTCTTCCTCCTGTGTGTCTCCTCTGTGTTTTTAAACTTCTCTCCTTATAAGGACACTAGTCAATGGATTTAGGGTACATCCTAATCCAGTATGACCTCACCTTAATTTGATCATATCTGCAAAGACTCTTTCCAAATAAAGTCACAATCACAGATCTAAGGGTTAGGACTTCAACACATCTTTGGGGGTGAAGGATAGAAGTTCAACCGCAACACAAGAAAATTGACCAAAGCCATCAAGAGTCTGCTTTAAACCAACCAAGGAAAGAGCCCAAGACCCTCCGGTAGGTGAAAGCTGTCTAATCCCCCGCCCCACCCCATCTCACTTCCTGTCTCCTGCCTGGCCTTGGGAGGCAACAGTCAAGAAGGGGGAGAAGGTGGGCAGCAAGGAGCAGGATACATCGTCCCCCAAAAGCAGACAGTCACTACCTAACTACAAGCTTTAGTGGGAAAAAGAGGACCTATCTTTGAATGAGGATTAGGGTGTTGATCAACATCTTGGACTGTACATTTAAAAAATTTTCTATTTTGGAAACCATCAAGCATACAAAACATAGAGAAAATATAATAATGAATTCTCTATGTACCCACTTCCCAAATTCAACAATTATCAATTCATGACCAGTCTTTTTTTTTTTTAATCTATACCAATCTACCCAAGCTCCCTCTTCCCCAGATTGTTTTGAAGCAAATCCCAGATGTTATATAATTTCACCCAGAGATCTTTTAACATCTTTTCTCTGAAAAATAAAAACTTTTAAAAAATAAAACACAACCACTCTACCATTATCATGTTCTCAAAATTTAAAAACAAACCTTTAATATCAACAATTTACTAAATTTTCAACACTCTCCATTTGTTATATAAAAATTTTCATATACTTTTAAAATTCACCTGAGCATCCAAAAGGAACTATATATTGCAATGAGTTGCTATTTTTTCTAAGTCACTTTTAATATATAGGTTTCTCTCTCCTCCGTGCCTTCTTTTTTTTCTTCTTCTTTTTTCCCCTTATAATTTTCTGTAAAGAAACTGGGTCTTTGTCCTACAGCATCTCCTAAGGCCTGGCTATTGCTGATTGCATCTCCGTGGTGTTATTTAACATTTTCTTCTGTCTCCTGTATTTTCTGTAAATTGGAAGCTGCATCTAGAGGAGTGGTTCTCAAAAGTAGCCCATGGGAATCATCTGGAAAAAACTTTTAAAAATCCTGAAGCCCAAGCAAGTTCCAAGCCAACTACATCAAAGACTCTGGCGGTGAAAGTGAGGCACTGGGTTTAAAAACTTCTCAGATGATCCCAATATGCAACCAATATTGAAAATCTCTTCTCTAGAGTTCTGCTCATATTTAACTTTGATTTTTTCCCCTCTTTAATTTTTTTTAAGTTTATTTATTTTGAGAAAGGGAGAGAGAGCACACACAGGTGCACATGCAGTTGAGCAGGGGAGGGAGAGAGTGAGGGAGAAACAGAATCAAGGAAGCTCAATGCTGTCAGTGCAGAGTCGGATGCAGGGCTTGAATCCATGAACCCTGAGATCATGACCTGAGCCAAAATCAAGAGTCTGACGCTTAACGAATGAGCCACCCAGGCACCCCCTCCCCTCCTTTATAGGAGATGCTTGTCGTATACTTTATACTGGATATTTTAAATTTCCAAAGTGACCTTTTGTTTTACAACAAAGTTTACAATGTACAAATGTCTGTGACCTTGGACTGATTACAAGAGTCTTGAGAATGGCCTGTTTTTCATCCAGTGCAAGAGATGATTATCCCCCAGTGAACAAATTCTAAATGGACAATGGGAGGAAAAATAAAGTGTGTTGGATCGTGTCACAAATTGTCCTTGATCCATGGGTCAGTAACAAGTAACTGGTTAGGAAAACATCTAGAAGGGCACACGCAAACCTCAGCAGTGGCTACCTCTGGGAAGTGACTGAGTTTGGTGTGGCAGCACAGTGTGTGTGTCTGTGACAAATTTTAGTTTTATTTCAAATTTTAGATTGAAAATAAAATCATGTGTTAATTGTGTAAGCAAAGTTAATGAAAAGAGAATAGATGGTGGGTTTTTAACATTAAAATTTCATATTTTTCCATTATAAGAGTAGTATATACTCACTAAAGAAAATTTTTAAAAATCAAGGAAGAAGAGTAGACTATAAACTATAAATTCCCCACTTCAGACTTATTTTTATGTATTTTTAAAATTAGTTTATCGTGGACAAAATGTCTTCACCTGATTTTTAAACTTCTTCCCACTGGCCTGGTCAGAGTCACTAAACGCCTATCCATTAATGTTTTTGTGGGGGTTTTTTTGCTTGGAACATTTTCAACCATACCTTATAATAATTATTGTATTATATAACGATTAATATTTATCCTAAGTTCTCTACCAGCTATAATTCTCACAAGACCTCGACAATGTGAATTCTTTTATTGTTCTCATTCTACAGATAACAAGGGGTTTAAAGGAGATAAATATTTTCCCAACCATGTGGCAATGTCTAACCCTCTTTTCTTAGCTAAGAGGCTGGGACGAAGCTAGCTAAGAGAGTGTCTCCTCTGCGAAGTTGCAAATGTTTCAAAATCAAGAAATTCCTACCAAGTCCTCTGTTAAGCAGTGAGCCAAGAGTGATAAATTGGAGAAGTGGAAGAGCTCAGGAACTGATTCTGGAAGCCCCAAAACTGAGCCAGAGAATCTGCAAACTACAGAGATGTAAGCAGGGATGCATGCATGGGAGGGGTGAACGTTTCCAGGCTGACACCTGGTGGGGCAGTACCACTCACGTCTATATTTAGTTTGCCAAGATGGGTCAGGTATGGGTGGGCAGTCAGGATCTGGGACCAATCCATTTCATGTACAACTTAGTACAGAATATCAAGCCAACGCATCCTTTATTTTCTTAAGTCATTGATGCGGTGGAGTTGTTGGAGAGTATTGATCAGTCTGCTCTCCCCACCCCACCTCCTGACTACAATCCCCAGAAATAGCCAGTAGAGTTGGTTGTAAAAGTCAGCACTTTTACTTTTCCCGGGTGCTCTGGAACAAATAAAACCATTTCCTCCTGCCGCTGTGAGGAGTTGTTCTTGATGGCGAAATCATGGCCTCTGACTTATGGATTTGTGCACCTAGAGAGGGATTTACTTGATTCAGGTAAGTGTTTGGAGTAGATGATCCTAATTGCATATTGCATCATTATCACATGTCTCTGTTTCTCAATTATATTTGCGTTACAGTTAACCACTGAAAAAATAAAGTCCAATAGAAAGATGTAGCAACATGGCTTTCTACAACACAGAAGAAAATCTTAAAGATATTTGAATAAGCAAACGTGTTATCTATTTAACTCCAATTTTATTTTTTAATGTACTTTTATCTCTTCTTATAGACCGCAACCTGATAGCCTAAAAACCTTTTTAACATGTTTTTCTTGGTATTGGCAGACAGGAAATCTATTTCGTGCAGGTCGCAGCAGAGGGCGCTCTTCCTACAGATTCGCTTCTATGAGAACTTTTCTTACAAAGGAACACTGTTAAAATGTCTTTGTTCTGTTATTAAGTTTATGACTTCTCCTAAACATATACATATAATTTTATTATGGATATATGTATAATATTTATTTATGTATTTTTATAAATATATTTATAAATATATTTTATGTAAATAAATATATATATATTTGTATATTAAATGATATATATATTTAGAACTATAAACTTAACATACAGAAATACAGATAGATACATAGATAGATAATTTTTATGGTTTCTCCCCATCCATTAATTCTAAAACCACATGTAATTATGTTCCCTTAAATAATTACCACTTTGTTCTCCTTAAAGCACGCTAACTTCCTGTTTCACCTTAGGAACTCAGCCTTGAGCGCAGAAAGTTGGGACTTTGGGGTACTGCCCCCCTCACCCTCCAGTGTATGTGCTTCTCTTAGAGTCATCTCTAGAGGACCACAGACCGTTTTTGGAGCATGTCCAGGAGAGGAGGCAGATTTAGTTTCTCATGTGATGGCTTTGGTTTTTTGCTGTGAATGGGCTGCACACTGCTCCAACCCTCCTTCCTTTCTCTTTTCTTTGTCTCCCATATTTCTACTCCTCCAAGCTGTTCTTCGCTATTCCATGCTTCTATCCTTCTCCTCCACCTCCAAAGCCATAAGCGTCACTGTCTATCTAAGCTACCCACTTGCGGTAGTCAGCCTCCAAGGTGGCCCCACGGATCCCTGCCTACTCTGTATGTAGATCCGTTGTGTCCTCCTTCATCCAGCAGGGCTGATCTGTGTAACCACTAGGATACTGTGGGAACGGCAGTGTGTGACTTGTGAAATCAAGGTCACAAAAGACATACGGCTTTCACCTTGCTGTCTCTTGGATCACTGAGCGGCTGCCATGCTGTGAGAGGCTCAAGTAGTCCCACGGAGGGTCCTTGTTTCAAGGAACTGAGCTCTCCTGCCAACAGCCAGCAGTGCCTGATCAGCTATGGGAGTGAGCCTCTTTGGAAAGCAAATCCTCCAGTCCTAATAAAACCTTCAGAGCACGCAACCCTGGTGGACATTTCATGATAGCCTCGTAAGAAACCCTGGGCCCAAACCATCCAATTGAGTCACTTCTGAATGCCTGACCCACAGGAAATGTGAGATAATAAATGCTTATTGTTTTAAGGTGCTAAGTTTGGGGTAATTTCTTATGCAGCCATAGAAGCTCATACTCCTGTCATCGTGCCTGATGACATGTTTAACACTATTTTACGTCTTCGGGGTATAAGCCCTCCGAAGGCTCATCACTGGTTTAAAAAAAATTTTTTTTTAATGTTTATTTATTTTTGAGACAGAGAGAGACAGCGCATGAACAGGGGAGGGGCAGAGAGAGAGGGGGACACAGAATCTGAAGCAGGCTCCAGGCTCTGAGCTGTCAGCACAGAGCCCGACGCGGGGCTCGAACTCACGGACTGCGAGATCATGACCTGAGCTGAAGTCGGACGTTTAACCGACTGAGCTACCCAGGCGGCCCCTCATCACTGGTTTTAGAATAAATTCCAAGTCCGTGACATGGCCCAAGACCGAAAGAGGACTTCAACCACCTCGATTCTGATCTCAGTCTGTACCTTCTACTTACGTTCTGCTTTCCAGTTTATCTCTTAACTCAGGCAAAAGACCCTGAAGGCAAAGCATCTTGTGATGGGAACGGAAACTAACCCCTCAAGCAATGCGAACTGCCCCTGAGCCGGCAAGATCCCACCTGCTGGACTCCAAGCCAATGACCAACCTGACCTTTGCTGCCCACCCGCATGTACTCAAGAAACTTTGTCCCACATTTTCCTTACATAGGCCCCATGGAAATAAATTCCTTTCTTGTGTCACCACCACTTGTCTGTCTTTGGATTTTGTCAGCAACGAGTGGCCGAACCTGATCTGTGTGGGCCCCCAGGGCCCGGTGCTTTGCCACGATTACAAGATCTTCCACGATCTGGCTCCTGGACGCCTCCCAGCCTCATCCACCCTTCCCCCAAGTCCAGCTACCTGGAAACGCCTTCATTTCCCTACGTGTGCATGGACACAATTGACAGATAAAATACAGATTGCCCTGCTAAATTTGAATTTTAGATGAACAACGAATGGTTTTTCTTGTTATAAATATTTGCAACATACTTATACTAAAAATATTGCGTGGCATGTACTCATTCTAAAAGGTTCTTTGTTGTTATTTTGAAATGCAAGTGAAATGGGGCATTCTGTATTTTTAGTTGCTAACTCTGGGAACCTCACAGATGTGAAATGCTTTCTCTCAACTCCTGCTCTCCCCTCTGCCTGGATCCCTCACCTCCCTCTGGCTAACTTCCTGTCCGCCAAGACTCTCGGCCCAGACGTCCATGCCTCTAGAAGCCCTGTGCTGACAGCCTCTACCACACACACACCCAGAACGGGTTAGATGTGCCCGCCGTGGGCTTCTGCCCAAAGCTGTTGGGTCTCTCGCACACCGCACGCATTGCAGTTATTAATTTGCCTGCTCCAGCACTAGACTCAACTTCTGGAGGTCAGCCACTGTCTTATTCATCATGTCACCTCAGTGCCCAATGCATAAAATGATCACAACTTCTACTCAGTGAACACTTACAGCAAGCTAGTCGTTATCCTCAGACATTTACATACATTCACTCATTAAATCATCACATGAACCCCAAGGAGGTACTATTAATATCCCTTTTACAAAAAAAAAAATGAGGTTAGAGTGGGAGAGAGCCAAAGCATAAGAGACTCTTAAAAAGTGAGAACAAACTGAGGGTTGATGGGGGGTGGGAGGGAGGGGAGGGTGGGTGAGGGGTGTTGAGGAGGGCACCTGTTGGGATGAGCACTGGGTGTTGTATGGAAACCAATGTGACAACAAATTTCATATATTGAAAAAATAGGGGCGCCTGGGTGGCGCAGTCGGTTAAGCGTCCGACTTCAGCCAGGTCACGATCTCGCGGACCGTGAGTTCGAGCCCCGCGTCGGGCTCTGGGCTGATGGCTCAGAGCCTGGAGCCTGTTTCCCATTCTGTGTCTCCCTCTCTCTCTGCCCGTCCCCCGTTCATGCTCTGTCTCTCTCTGTCCCAAAAATAAATAAACGTTAAAAAAAAAAGAAAAAGAAAAAAAGAAAAAATAAATAAATAAAATAAAATAAAACCTTCTTTGACATAATATATATATATATATATATATATATATATATATATATCCCTTTTACTTTTATTGGTGAGGAAACTGAAGCAGGAAGAGGTCATGCAACTTGCCCAGAGTCACTAAACAATGGAAGTGAGGTTGGATTCAAAGCCAGGAGTCTGATTCCAGCTTAGACTCCAGAACCCCTAATGGTGAGCTAGCAGTATTACTTCTCTGCAGTGTTGGAGGAGTGGGGGCTTGTTTGTTTGTTTGTTTGTTTGTTGTTTGTTTGTTTTGGATGTTTGCAAGAACTAATTACCTAGCTAAGTGCTTTGAAACTAGATCATTTTCTTCCAACAGAGACCATGTTAAATTTGGTCCTCTTGGTCTTTACCCTTCCTGGCTCTCTCTCCAGCTACCATTACCTAGCACAATGCATGGTGCTTTCCTCATGGGCCAATAGCAAAGAAGCATCCAGATTTGTCGTTCCCCCTTCACATCCTGACCACAAATCAAGGGTGCCAATGTGTACTGCATTCCATAAGGAAGAACAGATGTGGCACGTGCCTTAGGAATAGAAGCTGACAAAGCACTCTGGTTAATAGCATGAGTTCTAGAATAAGCCTTCCTGAGTTCTGATCCCAGCCCTACTGCTTGTTAGTTGTGTGGATTTGGATGAGGTCCCGAGACTTAGGTTCTTCATATTCAAAAGGGAGATAATAATAGTTTTCAATTCATAGGGTGTTGTTGAGGATTAAATGAGATTAAAGGGGGGAAATGTGCAATGCCTGAAATATAGCATGTACTCAATAAATGTCAGTTATTACAACTGTAATTATTATTCCACTCATCCCAGTCATAAGCACATTAGGCCTGCCCCCCCCCCAATGAATTTTTGTGACTTTCTCATACCCTTTCCCCTATATAACATTTCAGATAGGGATTAGAGAGGTAGGTCTTCACTGATATCCTCCAGCGTTTCAAGTCCCAGCCTCAGATATCTAAATTAAGAATATAAAATCAGAGGAGGAAAGCTGGCCCCATAGCCCAGAGAAAGCTAGACTGAAGCAAGAATATACCCACTGACCCTCACTTCCTGTCCTACTGTGTAGAACTGGGTGGTTGGTCTCCCAACTCAGGTCAAGAAGCAGCTTTGCTTCTGGACAACTATGCCAAGAGAAGTCATCGTACCCTCCAGGAAATAATGCACACTCATCCCCAGGGTCCGCAGCCCATAACCCCGCACATCTCAAAGGCACCCGTCTGAAGAAACACTCTTTACTTCCCAAGTGTCCAGAAATATGCAAGAATTTTGGTATCTTTTCAGGGGGTGGTCTAGGCTCATTTACTTGTAGGGGTGACCATGATGAAATTGATGGCTGACAGTTTGAGCACTTAGTACATGCACTGCGCTCCGTACATTACGTAGGTTACCTCATTTAATCCCCAATACAACACCATCAAGCTTGGTACCATTGTTATACTTATTTTACAGATAAGTAAACAAATCAGTCTGCCCCAGTCATACAGCAAGTAAGAGAAGAACCAGATTTTTAATTCTATGCTGTGGTATGCAAATAGACTATTCAGCTGCCCTCGTCTCTATGGCTCCAGGGCTTCTGTTACGGGACTAGGTCAACGCCTCCAGTAGATCCTTATAATATAATACCCTTAGGACAGGGGTTCCAACTGCACATTCAAATCATCTGGAAAGCTGACTCACTAAACCCTCGCCAGACCAATGAATTAAATTTTCTGGATGGTAAAGCCAAATCATTGGAGGTTTGGGAAGATTTCTCTGGGGGAGCCTGGGTGGCTCAGTCGGTTAAGTGTCTGACTTCAGGTCAGGTGATGATCTCATGGTTTGTGAGTTTGATCCCTGTGTCAGGCTCTGTGCTGACAGCTCAGAGTCTGGAGCCTGCTTCAGATTTGGTGTCTCCCTCTCTCTCTCTCCACCTCTCTCTCCCCCACTCATTCTCTCTCTCTTTCTCTCTCTCTCTCTCAAAAATAAAAAACATAAAAAAAATTTTTTAAAAAGATTTCTCTGGATGATTCCCATGGGCAGCCAGACTTAAGAACCAACCCCCTAGGGACACTCTCAATGGATATATTAAGCTTTAAAAAGAAATTCCTATCAGAAATCCATCTCCAATAGTGTTTGCTCCTCCCTCTCCAAGGAACAATCTCTGAACAAACTGGAGGTGAGGACACTTCATGGAAGGTTTTTAGAAGTTTTGGTTACTCACCTACGATGCCTGCATTATAAGGTTGGTTCACTTTCATGCAGAAGTAAATGCTGCCCTCGGACCCTAAAAGAAAAATTTTCCCTAGGTGCCTGCCCTGCTCTTGAATGAACCTGAGAGTGAGCACCTCCTTAAATTTTCACCCTAGGGATCACCCTTGCCTCACCCAAAGCTTGATGCTGGGGGAAGTTCTTAGCATACAACTATTCTGTAATGTGTGAAACAAACAGGAAAAAAATGAAGTGGCTCACACCAATGGATAATAATAGTAATCTACATTTATACCTTGTTCCTATTGTAGTTGCTTGTTTATAAGCAATAGAAACCAAGACTGGTTAAGAAAATAAATATGTGAAAACATGTGAGTGGGTCACAGATTCCAAGGAAAAGCAGTGGCCTCAGAAGAGACAGGAACCAGGGTGCCTATGAGGATCAAGGATGCAGAAGCTCTTCAGGAAACCACTTTAGCCATGTTAGCGTCCACCATTTTGAGATAAGATGATCCTTCTCTCAAGATTCAAATCCCTTGTAAGAGTTTCTAGCTGGAACATCTGACTGCTGCTTAGCACCTTGACTGACAGTTCCAAGAACACTACTTTCAGTTGGCTAGTTTCCTAAAGCAAAGCTGGCATGCTGTTACAGAAGGGGCGGGCGGGGGGCAGATGCCGGGCGGGCAAACCAGCAGGTGTTCACTCTGATACTGTGCCATGTGCAAGGTGTTTTGCATCCAGAACATTCGATGCGATAGTTGATGCCTGATATCTGGATTCCAGGTGAAGTCTTTTCCTAACTCCACCATTTCTTTAACGTAACTACTTGGTAAATATGTAGTGTATTATTAGAGTCTACTTTCTGAGAAACGTGGTCTTGGAAATCAGAGAGCTAATACCAATACGACTTTCCTACCACACAGCAAGGAGATGTAGCCAGATAGGACCTTCAAGTGTAGCTCCTGTGTATGTCACCCTTATCAACTTCTCGCAGAGCATTTCGGATCAGACGTTTGTTAGCAGGCGGTCATATGCTGATAGACAAATACAGCTAGTAGTTAAGAGCATAGCTCTAGAGCCACATTGCAAGGGCTTAAATCCTGACTCAGTTATTATTTGGTGTGACTTAGGGAAGACGCTTACCTCTGGGCTCAGTGTCCTTATCTGTAAATTAGGTGTAATGATAAAATAGCACCCACCATATGGAAGCGCTGTAAATATTAAGAGTTAATACGTATAAAGTGCGTTGTTCAGAACCTGGCCCGTAGTAAGTACTTAAAAGCACTTGCTATTATTCGTATACCATGGTTGCAAAGTTCTTATTCATGGAAAGAGCTTCTGGAAACTTGAAACAAGTGGCCTATTCCCATTTATAACATTTGGATCCCCTTCAGAGCAAGCCCTTTCCCCAGGTCATGTAATGAGGCTCTCCGGGAGTGGAGTGTGGATTTGCACAATTGCTCTATCCTGTATTCTTTGCTCACTTCCTCAGCCCATTCCATCCCCCTCCTTCAGCAGCAGAACTTGAAGATCCCCAAAGCTGATCCAAGATGACAGTTCACAGCACAATCTGCTTATCCGTGAAGATCAGCTGCTGGCCTACTAATGTGGCCAACTTCTTCTGTCTTGGTCCTTTCATGACTTAGAAATACAAGTACCCTGAGGCACCCTGAGGACTATTCGTCCTCACCTCCGTCATTGTGCAGCCCACGTTCTTGCCCAGCGTCATCCACCGACAGTTGCCGTGTTCGATAAATGGAAATACAGGATACCCGGTTACATTTGAATTTCAGATAAACAGTGCTTAATTTTTATTTGTTGTGCGGGTATCTGGCACCCGCCCTCCGCGAGCATACTCACCACTAGGCTTCCTGACAGCAGCCCTGCCTAGCCCCACGCCAGGATACAAGACGTGAACAGGTTTGCTTCCATTGAGCCATATATGCCAAACCAAACACAAACTACATTTCCTGGCAACATAAACCCACAAGATGCTTGCAGATTGCAGATTTGTGCTCAGATACATTTGGGAAACTGCATTCCCTTCAATTCCAATCACTTCCATCCCAGTTTAGGGATAATTCTTGTCTAATATTTTGGTTCTACCTTTTTTATTATCTACATAATAATATTATCTATAATATATTACATGTAAGACTATATATAACTTCATATATGCCATATTATCTATAGAATAAATTCATGTCAAATATTAATCTTATACATGGAAGTTTATTTAGATTCATCATATTTTTAAACGATTTCCTTGCTCATCATTCCTTCGTATATCTGACACCTTTCTTCGGGGATCAGTTTTCTCCTTCCCTAAAGGATGTCCTTTTCATGAAAAAGAACTAAGAGTTCCTTTTAGTGAAATCTGTTGGTGGCAAACTCTCAGTGTTTGTGTGTCTGAAAATGTCTTTTTTTCGGCTCTTTATTGGAAGATAGTTTGATTGAGAATACAATCCTCAATCCTAGGCAGAATCTTTCTCCCAAGATTCTACTCGATATCCCACTGTTTTCCAGCTGTAGTGTTGTGACTGAGAAATCTGCTATATCATGCTGTCAGTAACAGACATTTCTCTGTATGTAATCTGTCTTTTATCTCTGACAAGATAAATGACCTTTTCTTTGTCTTCATAGACTCATTATAATAGGTTTAGACATGAATTTATTTTTCTTAAATATGCTTAGGATTCATTGCAATTCCTAAACCTATAGATGTATATCTTCCATAAATTCCATACTATCTCCTGCCATTATCTATGTATATTATTACTCCTCTTTTTTTCTGTTCTCTTCTCCTGGAACTCCTATCAGACATAGTAACATCTGCACATTTTCTGTTTCTTTTGAACTTTCCACATTTGTCTCACTGTGTTTCCATCTGAATAATTTCTTCAGAATTTACCTTCTAGTTCACAAATTCTGTTTTTAGCATTAGTTTACCTGCTACTTAATCTGAACATTGAATTTTAATTTCTTTTTTTAAATTTTTATTTATATTGAGGGAGGGAGAGAGAAGCAAGCAGGGGAGAGGGGCAGAGGGAGAGAGAGAATCCCAAGCAGGCTTCATGCTCAGTGCAAGCCCATTGTAGGCTTGATCCCACAAACTATGAGATCATAACCTGAGCCAAAATCAGGAGTGGGTCACTCAACTGGCTGAGCCACCCAGGTGCCCCAAATTTTAATTTTTTTAATCTTTATTTTTATTTTTGAGAGAGAAAGAAACAGAGTACAAGTGGAGGAGAGCAGAGAGTGAGGGAGACAGAGCAGACTCCAGGCTCTGAGCTGTCTGCACAAGGCTTATGCGGGGCTTGAACCCACGAACTGTGAGATCATGACCTGAGCCGAAGTTGGACACTTAACCAACTGAGCCACCCAGGTGCCCCCTGAATTTTAATTTCAATTATCATGTTTCTTATTTCTAGACATTCTAGTTATTTCTTTTTCAAACCTACCTGTTCCTTTGTAAAAACATCTTATTCTTCATGTTTTCCCTCTTCCTTTTATTTAAATAATCTAAATACTTTTATTTTATGTTTCATACCCAGTAATTCCAATATCTGAAATCCTTGTAGATAAAATTCTGATGTTGTTTCTGCACACTCATAATAGTTTATTTCTTTACATGTTTTGTAATTTTGAGTTTTGAACTCATGTTCAGTGGGCTTTATCTTTTTTTTTTTCAATATATGAAGTTTATTGTCAAACTGGTTTCCATACAACACCCAGTGCTCATCCCAAAAGGTGCCCTCCTCAATACCCATCACCCATCCTCCCCTCCCTCCCACCCCCCATCAACCCTCAGTTTGTTCTCAGTTTTCAAGAGTCTCTTATGCTTTGGCTCTCTTCCACTCTAACTTCTTTTTTTTTTCCTTCCCCTCCCCCATGGGTTTCTGTTAGTTTCTCAGGATCCACATAAGAGTGAAACCATATGGTACCTGTCTTTCTCTGTATGGCTTATTTCACTTAGCATAAGACTCTCCAGTTCCATCCATGTTGCTACAAAGGGCCATATTTCATTCTTTCTCATTGTCAGTGGGCTTTATCTATGGAAATATTGAAGGGCTTGGGTGGAGAATGAGTCCCTCCAGAAGGTAATGTTGTTTTCCTATACCAGGAACATTAGAGCATCATAATCTGAAATTATAATAAGTTAATTTCTTACCTTGTAGTTTCTCAAATGATAAAGGGACTCTGTTATTATGCAATATAATGTGAGACTTTTCCCACATAAATATCATAGCCCAAGATAGAAATATCCCTTATCATCTCCCTTTTCTGGAATGGATTTTTTCTGGTTTTTCCTTTCATCCAACCGAGTAGACATTTGAGGATCCAAACTTAATGGAGGTGTCTCAGTTCTAACTTCTGTCTCTCACACAGCAGCTGTTAAAACTCAAAGTATTGGGGCACCCGGGTGGCTCAGTTGGTTAAGCCTCCGACTTGGGCTAAGGTCATGATCTCACAGTTTGCGAGTTCGAGCCCTGCTTCCAGCTCTGCCCTGACAATGCAGGGACTGCTTAGGATTCTCTTTCTCTCCTTCTCTCTCTCTTCCCCTCCATGGCTTGTGCTACCTCTCTCTCTACCTCTCTCTCTCTCTCTCTCTCTCTCTCTCTCATAATAAATAAATAAACTTAAAAAAAAAAAAAACTCAAAGTGCTGGGTTTCTAGGATTGGAAAATCCTCCTAACTCAGGTGTGGCTTCACTGCTTGCTTACTGGCCTCCTTTCCTCCTTTGTATTTTCCCCCTGGGGATATCCCCAATTTGCATAGCTGTGCATTTTACTCTTATGTTTTATCCAGAATTTCTAGGTGTTTTGTGAAGAGGTTTTTTAGGATGTCTGGTTCAGAGTTACTAGAAAATGGGGTCCCAGACTGCATTCTCTAGCTCACTCTTGGAAATTCTCATTGCATATCAATCAGCATATTCTGAGTCTTCAAGTAAATAAACCAATGAATACTTATTTAAATCAGTATTTCTGGATTTTTTTTTTTTTACGCTGAAACCCACTGTTCAAATAGTACTTATCCTTTAGAGCTAGTAATTCCTGAATACTCTTAGGGAAACAGTGGTGTAATAATTTCAATTGTGATAGTGAATGAGAGTCTGTCTGCTAGTGGACACAAGCCCTTCTTGATAAGCTTGGGGAGTGGCCAAGGACAACTGTGCAAACCAGTCCTCCTTGCATTGCTGAGGGGTTTTTGCTCTTTGTTTCGGGTCCTGTGTGGAATCCAGAAACCCTGTCTGTTTGCTCTTCTCCCTGCCAGCACACAGAACTAATGCTGTCTCTGTTTGCACAAGAAAAGAAAGGACGTACTTTCCATTCTAGCCCTTGTTTTCATGCCCAGAAGTTTCCATGGTATTATTCTGGATGCCAAAACTTTCCAAGCCCAGTGACATGCAGTATTTGGGTAGAACAGTTGTATAAAATCTGTTCTGCCATTTTTGAATAAGGAAACTTACTATATTTATTTTTAGACCATAAAGTGTCTATTTTTCTGACAGCTCAGGAACAACCAACATTGAAATAGAACTTTGCATGGAGCTACTCCTGACTGAGGGACAGAAGTTAAACTAGTCCTCCACAAGTTGAAAAAAGTTTAAATGAGCTGCCTAAATGGAACATAATCCTATGATTACGATGTTGAATTGAGTC
The DNA here is from genome assembly GCF_016509475.1 of Prionailurus bengalensis. Lineage (NCBI taxonomy): Eukaryota > Metazoa > Chordata > Mammalia > Carnivora > Felidae > Prionailurus > Prionailurus bengalensis. The sequence goes on from NC_057348.1 coordinate 120,708,030, forward strand.
ACAGTGAATTAAATGGACAGGTCATAAATTTCTTTCACACTGGATTATAGACAGTCCATGTGCTTCTGGAACAAAAGTTTCCTGAATTGTGGAGTTTCATAGTTAAGAAAACTTAATCCTGTGAATATTTTCAGAGACTAGAAGAATAGTAGAGCACTGTTATGGAAAATATAATAATGCAATGTTAAAATCAAACTTTATATAGACAATAAATAGAAATAAGATTTCTCTAGGAAATATTTTTATTGTTTGGTTACAGTAAAAAATTTATCAGAAGACCAGGGTAAAGAATTGAGTCTCTTCCAGCCCTAAGGTCTGTCTTTAAATTTCCTTTACTGACTTTAGGACTGCAGATTTACCAGATAGGCTTCTAAAACAAATAATCCAGAACAAACAATGGCTGTATTATTGGCAATATCTCTCTAGGGTGACTGGAAGATGTCTTACCATGTACTTGGGAAGAAAACCTGAGTAAAATGGTTAAAACTGTGTTCTTATACTCCCCAGAGAATTCTTGACATTGGTAGCAGAGGCTAAGGACGTTGATGCCGCCATTGGGGCTCACGGTCTTGCAAAGGGTCATATGTGACTCCCAGGGAACGAGCAGTATTAGGTTCAAGGGAAAAGCAGGAAAGGACTTGCCAACCTCAAAGAGAACGAGAAAGCGGCCTTGATGTCATACGGTGCCAACTTGAGTCTTGAGAAAGGTGGACTTTCTGCATCAATTTGACATTGACATCATCTGCCCAGGGCATGAGAACATGATTGTTTAAGGCCAGGGTAAGCAGTTGTACCATTGCTAGGTAGAATCAACTCCTGTACCATTGGCTGAGAGAGTAGGATATTGATTAAAATCCTTTGTGTCCTGTTCAAGTTAGAGATGATACAGAGATAGGTTCACACCTGAGGCCATTGCCTGAGACAGCCACAGAAAGCCGTTCTCCATTCCCTATCCATATCTGGAATTGAATGAAAGAAAAATAATTCATTCTCTAGTCCCATCATCTTCCTGGGTTGGACATGTTCACTTCCAACCCTACTCTGGGTTGACTCAGACTGTCTGAACTTTTCCCTCAGAAAAAGCCCCCTGGGAGCAGGGAGGCATCATTTTGCTACCAGGCTAGCTTCACCGACTTACAGAGACAAGAGGATCTGCTACATAGCACTTATGCCATAGCCATAAACTATGTGACATCCTCACATCGCAGAGAAAGAATATGATGGAAGCACAAAAAACTCAACACAAACCAAGTGTCAGAGCTGTCTGCCTTGTGGCAATAACCTTGAGATGATTTCACAGGGGCAGAAAGCAACCAAATTCACATCCATGAAACTGTTCCCGAACCAGGCAACGCCAACTGCCAGACCACCCAAAAGGGGCAAAGTGGGTATGAAGAAAGAGGAAAGTGATTAGGTATAGACATTTGAGGGTTCTAACATGCCCAGTGGGCTCTTCACACCTGCATTTCTCCCTGTATCCAGCTCTGTGAACTTTGTCCACCAGATGTGAGCTGGTTTAATATGGGGACATTATGCCTCATTCATCTCAAGCTCCCACATAGGAGCTTACGGTGCGTCCTGACTGCCTTGGACATATTCTCATGACTTGAAGTCCTACAAACACCCAGTCAGGAAAAAAAAAATATATAGGTAAAAATAAATAATGGAGGGGAGCCTGTGTGGCCCAGTCGGTTAAGCGTCCGACTTCAGCCAGGTCACGATCTCGCGGTCCATGAGTTCGAGCCCCGTGTCGGGCTCTGGGCTGATGTCTCAGAGCCTGGAGCCTGTTTCCGATTCTGTGTCTCCCTCTCTCTCTGCCCCTCCCCTGTTCATGCTCTGTCTCTCTCTGTCCCAAAATAAATAAATAAACGTTGAAAAAAAAATTTTTTTTTTAATGAAAAATAAATAAATAAATAATGGAAAGAAGGTTTACTTTAAAAGAAAAAAAAGTTAACTTGTTTGCAGTTCTTAATTGATGAAGCTAATGTTACCATGTTTACTAAATTTTGCACAGAAAAAGCTCTGTGACTGACGGATCTTATAGACAAACAACAGAAAGGCATTTTAAGAAGCACTTCAAATTCAACAAAGGTAAACGGAATTCATCATCTCCTCTCAAAATCCCACCCTTCCTGGTGTTTCTCTTCCATGAATGGCATCACCATGTATCTATTTTTTCCAGACCAAAGATCAGAAAAGGTTTTTTTTGCTTCCTTCCCCTTCCTTATGCCCCACATTCAAGTACTGAGCTGTGTCATTTCTATATTCTAACAAATTTTTTCTTTATCCCCACTTTCTCCTCCTTAGTTCAGGTGACCATCGTCTTCCACCCATACACCAGCACAGCCTGCTAGACTGTCTCCCTGATTCCATTCTTGCCTTCCCTCCTTCCATCTATCAATGCAACCAGGCTCTTTCCTCACCAAAAACCTTTCAATAACTCCTTAATATTCTTTCAGGAGTATGTAAAGACTATCTCTTGGCCTATTGGCCCTACACAATCTCGCCCCTGCCTTCCCCCAAGATATTTTTCTTGCCCCTTTCCCGCTCATTCTACATTCTGGCCATGCTGTGTTCTCTCCCATCTTCGCACATGATTTCTGGCTAGTTCCTATTCAACTTCTGGTCTCTGCTTAGATATTCCTTCTTTGAGGAAGCTTGCTTGAGCCTCTAAGTCAGGTTAGATGGTGCCCCATGTAATTCTATAGGACCCTGTATATCTATCAGAACACAGCATGTTTATTGCAGGTTACTGGCCTATCTTTTCCCCAGAAAGTAAGTGCTATATAGCACCAATGCCTAGCAGATGGCGACCTCAATGAATACTTTGAATGAATAAATAAGTAAATGAATGAATGAATGGATGGATGAATGGATGTTCAACTACTTATACGATCAACCTCTTTTAAACGCTTTTAAGAAAAAAATATTTAGGTGCACCTGGGTGGCTCAGTTGGTTAAGCATCCAACTATTGGTTTTGGCACAGGCCATGATCTCAGGATTTGTGAGTTGGAGCTCCATGATGACGCATTGGGCTCCATGCTGATAGTGCAGAGCCTACTTGGGATTCACTCTCTCCCTTTCTCTCTCTCTCCCCTCCCGCACTCTCTCTCTGTCTCTCTCAAAAATAAATAAACCTAAAATTTTTTTTAATATTTAAAGATATATCTGGGCCAAATTAGAGATAATAAAAATTAACATGGCAAGGGGTTCCTGGGTGGCTCAGTCAGTTAGGTGTCTGACTCTTGATCTCAGCTCAGGTCTTGATCTTGGAGTAGTGAGTTCAAGCCCAACATTGGGGTCCACAAGGGGTGTGAAGTCTACTTAAAAGAAAAAAAAAATCAGCACACCAAGAATGGGAAAATTGTAGTTCAAAAGGATAAAAAGATCTCCCCTAATTCAGTTTTCACACCAACCTCAGGAATCCAGTTGAATTATTTATTTCCAAGTGGATCCCACAGGGTCAGGGTAAAGTCTGACCTGTGTTCTTTTAAAGCATTTTTTTTTTAATTTGTTAACGTTTATTTATTTTTGAGACAGAGAGAGACAGAGCATGAACGGGGGAGGGGCAGAGAGAGAGGGAGACACAGAATCGGAAGCGGGCTCCAGGCTCTGAGCCAACAGCCCAGAGCCCGACGCGGGGCTCGAACTCACGGACCGTGAGATCGTGACCTGAGCCGAAGTCGGACGCTCAACCGACTGAGCCACCCAGGCGCCCCTGACCTGTGTTCTTTTAAGTAACTAGTCATCTCATTCGTCTCTTCCTTCCACAGTGTAATGCTTCTTGAACCATAATCTCCACATAACCAATCAGATGGAATCTCTTGACTTGTTTCATGATTATTTAAAACAATGATTGCTATTGTTCTTCCAGAACTTGCTAACAATGGCTAAGTTTTTACTTGGTTGGCACGCTGTGCCAGAAGAAATACTTAACAAAAAGCTTCTCCCCACCCCTTTATAAAAGCAGAATTACATGGAACAACACAATGGATAATTTTGTGACTCAGCAATTTGAATAATGGCATTTTGGACCCTTAAATCTTATTTTAAATGATTCTGGGAAGTTTTTTTTAAATTAGGCAAATCTAATAAACTGCCCAGGGGTAGATACTACTCACCACATCTCTCTTCAGAGCATCAGGACCTGCCTATAGTCCTGAGTCAACTGGACTTTAAAATACGTATAATATGACCTTTACAATATGCTCTTGATCATGTAAAGATATATGGAAAAAAAAAACTACTTTAAGGAGAAAAATGGCCAAGAGAAAAAATACCAGAATTTAATAGTTTCTGTATGATTTCTGTTTTCTGGCTTTTTATGTTTTCCAAATTTTGTATAATTAACACAACACACACTAATTTTTAATGCAAAAAAAATCACTCTATTTTCTTAAATTAAAGGTAAATTATTAATACAAGGCAGTAAATTCTACAAAAAAAAAAAGTTGCAATAGTAAGCAAGATTATTGGAGGGGAATTCTCTATGAGCCATGTATTAGGAATGGCCTCATGGGAGACAGAGATTTGCAAAGCCTTAAAGTATGGGCAGGTGTGACTGGGTAGAGAGGAAGGGCGAAGGCACTTCAGGCCAGGAAAGGAGCCTGCTCACACAGTGGAGGTAGAACCTTATTACTCGAACAAATAGCTCATACAGGGCAGTAGTGGGTGATGGGCATGAAGTTGAGCTCCACTCAACTAGAGAGGGCTGTGAGTGTCCGGTGAAATACCTTGAGTTTATTCTGCAAGCAAAACATCGGCACTTTTTACCATAAATGCCCAAAGCAGCCCAGGAGTTGATTTGCAATTACAGTTGACCATGGAACAACACAGGTTTGAACGGCATGGGTCCACTTATACACAGAACTTTAAGAATAAATACAGAATAGTACTATAAATGTTTTTTCTCTTCCTTATGATTTTCTTAATAACATTTTATTTTCTGTAGCTGACTCTTATAAAAATACAGTATATAATATATATAACATACAAAATAGGGGTTAATCAACTGATTATGTTATTGGTTAGGCTTCCAGTCAACAAGAGGCTATTATTAGTTAAATTCTGGGGGAGTCAAAAGTTATACATATATTTTCAACTTCACAAGGGTGGGGTCATTGCCCCTAACCCCCATGTTGTTTAAGGATCAACTGTATATTCAAGTGGTTGTTTCCACCAACCATTGGCCCAGTTCCAAAGTCAACAAGACTTTCATTGATGCCATCCCATTTCATTTTGTGGCCTGCATTCCACCTCCTACTGCCTTCTCTTTAATATTCTTCCTCTTCCTCAAAGGTCTTGATTTCCTGGCTACTACCCCAACCTCTCCCATATAGTGAGTTCCCTACTCTACAAAGCCATCTTCCTCCCATCCACCCCCATCCAAGAACATTGTTCTTCCCTTAATTGATGGTGGATAAGAAATTACCTAGCTCGGGGTGCCTGGGTGGTTCAGTCAGTTAAGCATCTGACTTTTGATTTTGGCTCAGGTCATGATCCCAAGGTCATGAGACCAAGCCCCGCATCAGACTCCTCACTGAGCATGGAGCTTACTTAAGATATTCTCTCTCTCTCTCTCTCTCTCTCTCTCTCTCTCTCTCTTTCTTTTGAGGCATCTGAGTGGCTCAGCCAGTTAAGCGTCTGGCTTCAATTTGATCTGTGCTGACAGCTCAGAGCCTGGAGTCTGCTTCGGATTCTGTGTGTGTGTGTGTGTGTGTGTGTGTCTCTCTCTGCCCCTTCCTGGCTCATGCTTTGTCTGTCTCTCTCTCAAAAACAAATAAACATTAAAAAAAAAAAAAAAAGATTCTCTCTCTCTCCCTCTGAGGCTCTTCCCTGTTTTCTCTCTCTCATTCTCTCTTTCAAATTAAAAAAAAAAAAAAAAAGAAAGAAATTACCTAGCTCTAGTAACTCATAATAAAGGAGAAATTACTTATAAATTGTAACATTTACTTTCAAGTGTGTACGCATTTTAAAAGAGGTCCTTGTTAACCCATTGTAGTTGGAACAATGGAGGGAGGGAGGGAAGCTTTTTTAAATTTTTTTTTTTTAACGTTTATTTATTTTTGGGACAGAGAGAGACAGAGCATGAACGGGGGAGGGGCAGAGAGAGAGGGAGACACAGAATCGGAAACAGGCTCCAGGCTCTGAGCCATCAGCCCAGAGCCTGACGCGGGGCTCAAACTCATGGACCGCGAGATCGTGACCTGGCTGAAGTCGGACGCTTAACCGACTGTGCCACCCAGGCGCCCTGGAAGCTTTTTAAGATACGTGTCTCATTCTCAAACAAATAAAGCCCCTTCAACTTCCCAAGCCAAAAACTTTGGAAAAGTTGTCAATCATTTTACATCCTTTTAAATTCAAGACTGAAAGCTGCAGGAAGCAGAATCCAGGTGATCCTCTGAGTTCGGGCCAACATCAGGGAGTGCTGGTACTATCACCGGATGATGCTCTCCTCACACTACACAGCTGGCCAGTGCCGGTGAGGGACACAGGTGAGTGGTGGCTGGACGAAGAAATGCCTGCCGTCTCAGGAACCCAGACAGAACCAGGGCTTCCTTTGACCCCTGGAGTTGGATCACATGTTTTCCTGTTTATCCTACTGCCCTCCTGTTCAGGGCACACTCAACCTGAGCCCGTGCCCACATCCAGGAAGGAGAAGAGGAGATAGATATGCGTGGGACAGCACTCTGTGAGCTGCAAGGGGGGGTGATGTGTGGAACAGATGTGAGGGCTGGTTATTATTAGTGCCCTTGGTAAACAGGAGAGCAGCTTACCCGGGGATGCAATCAGCTGTTTTTGTACTGGGGCGAGTTCCAGACATGACTGCCTCTGCTCTCTTCCCGGCTTCATCTGACTGTCTCTGAAATTTGAAACTGCTTTTCCTGCTTCTAGTTTCTTCACTCTCAGTGTACTTGCTGAAGTCACGTATATAACAACAACAACAACAACAACAACAACTGTTGTAACGAACCATCCAGGAACATTTCTAAGACTTCCTGTATTAAACTCAACCTTCTTTATAACCACCTATCACTGTTACTGTTTTAAAGATGAAGATCCTGAAGCCCAAAGAGTTGGTCAAAAACAAAACTCGACTAAATACATTTAAATATCTGACTGGCTCTATTGAATCACTTCATGAATCCAGCAGCACCCCATCTAGCAGATAGAAGGGAGATCTAAAGAGCTATATGGAAGGGAAGGTTTTAAAGGCTGACGAGGAAGTCATAAACAAGAGACCGGAATATTCCAGGCAAGGTCTGCCTTCCTCTGCAGGGAGGGCAGGGATCATGGAGATCACCTCACTAGAGCTGATCAGGTAGTTCTCAGTTGAGGGTTTAAAGGTCACATCCCCGGGAGGGGCTGAAACTGCAATTAGGTTACTATGTCTTGAGTGGCTGACATAGTACTTAGCACAAGTGACTCCATTTGGGGTCTGTAGTTTCTTTTTTGACAGAGTTTAAGTCATCATCCAAGGTCACCCAGCTGGTAAGTGGCAGGGTTGGGATTTGAACCATTCTTAACCACTCTGCTACGCTGCCTCGTTTACCTGGCAGCGGAACCTATCCGGTCATTTTGGTTACTGACTTCTTCCAGTGATGACTCGGTGTCTCAGTGTAACCCACATTACAAGCCCCTCTGCCACTTGCCTGAGTGTCGCTGGGTCAGCGTTTCTCAGCCTTCAATGTACTTCCGGATTGCTTGGGGGATCTTGTTAGCATAAAGTTTCTGATTCAGTAGTTCTGGGTGGGGCCTGTGATTCTGCATTCCTATCAAGCTCCGAGGTGATGCCAAGGCCCCTAGCCCGTAACCAACCTTTGATAAGCAGACTCAAACTCACACCTGACTTGGTACAACAGATACAGATTCCAGCTGTTTCCTTCTCTGCCATCAGAGCACACTCACGGGGCTGCCTCCCAGGCACATGTGTCACCTCTTGGATCCACCTGATACACCTGTGAACATCTTCTCATTTGCAAAACCAATCTACGACCCCCGTTGCTGCCTCATCCTTCTCCTCCAGCTATTTGTGTCTTCTGTCTTTCTGCCTCGCTCTCTCTCCCTCCCTCCTTCCTTGTCCCCTCTCTCTTTCCCCTTTGTATTTTTCTTCTCTCTGACCGGTAACAACCTCAGCTGAGTAAACTTCACTCCAGTTCTTGTTATTGGACTTCTCAGCAAACAAACGCAGCATGTGTTTCTTGCTACCCAGAGATCCTGTGATTATGATAATAAAGTCTACCACAATCTTTAACCAGCCTGAAGGCCGCTCGCTGCCGTGGGATGTGCGCACAACACACAGAGGAGAAACATGTGGGAAGAGAATTGGGAGTAGAGCTTGGAAGAACATTCTGTACTGTATAGGTTGTTTACAAGGGGCCTTGATTATTTATTATGAACATTATTATTCTTCCCCATAATCACAAGAGAAAAGAAAACGTATCGTTCAACTTCAGGGATATTGCACAGCACTGGGAAGCCGCCAGGAATTGACAAACAGCCTGAGGAGCTAAGGAGGGCACCCAGAGCTCCCACCACCGAACCGGGCTGCCCACGCCTGACGGCCAACACGGCCACCGCAGGGTTCCCCCTTTACCGCCATCCAACACTGCGACTTTTTTGTTTCGTGGAAACCTCTGCTAATTAGAACGTGGTGAAAGGGAGGGCCTTTGTGCATATAATCGCACGAGCAAATACCATCTCCTTTAAATTTCAAGGCAGCACAAAGGCATGTGAAGGGGACCCTAGATTAAAAACTACCCATCTGTTATGGACTCCATGTTTGCATCCTCCCAAAATTCTTGTGCTGAAGCCCTCACCACCAGTGTGGTGATATTCGGTGGTGGGGCCTTTGGGAGGTAGTTAGGTTTAGATGAGGTCTTGGGGGTGGAGCCCCTAGGATGGGGTAGGTGCCCTTATAAGGGAATGAAGGGAACACAGCTCTCTCTCCTCCGGGTGAAGATACAGAGAAAACTCAGCTGCCTGCAACCCAAAAGAGGGTACCAGAACCCAACTCTGCAGGCATCCTGATCATGGGACTTCCAGCCTCAAGCCTGTGAGACAGAAATTGTTGTTGAAGCCACCCAGTCTACAGTGTTCTGTTAGGGTGGCCTGAGCTAAGATACCGTCTAAGAGAAGCATATTAAGAAAGATTAGTGCTGAAGAAATTGTACAGAAATGGGAGGAAGAATCGTTTAGTGCAAAGAAGGATAAAGAACATTCGATATGGAGTTAGAAGGCCTGGATTCACATGCCAGCTCTGCCATCATTAGGACTGTGAATTTGGGCACCTTCCTTAACCTCTCTGAAGTAGTAACACTTCTCTCATGGGCTTGCAGCAGGGATCAGACGGACTGGAGCACGTGGAGGGAACTTCCAGGAAGCAGGCATGCGATAAAAATTGGGGGAAGGTACCACTCTGCCTTAGAATACAGGAGGGCCTTTTAAAAGGGATGGTTCTTTTTCAGAACAAGAGAGATCCATGTGTCTGCATCCAAGTAGAGAAAACTTGCCCCTGCCCATTCCCATGGCTGCTGACCAGTTGACAAGAAGGGTTGTCTGCCTCACTTGACAGGACAGCATGCCTCCCACAACACCCCAAGGAAAACACACCTGTAGTTAGACTGTCCTCTGGGGCATCAAGAAGCTGGAAAAAAACCAAGGAGCCTGAGAAGTTTGCTTACAAGCACAGTTGGAAGCCCTTGATGAAAATACAACGGAAGGACAGGCGTATTTTTACATTAAAGCGTTTTTAAAAATACTTAAAATCAGAAGGTCAAGGCTTCAAAATGCATGATGACTGGATGCCTACCTCCATTCCCATCTGCTTCTGCTACTTCTGTGAACATGTTCTGACCTCAAACTGTGGGTGGAAATGCAGGCAGGATGCTGTCTGTGCGTGAGTGTGAGCCTTGGAACTTGCCTAGAGTGCTTCTGACGCCCTGCCAAGAAGACATAGACAGACACAGCCTCCCTATGCATCTCAAGTCGCTAACGACACTGTAACTCTTGGAATGAAAGGGCCTCAGCATGTTCTAAATCACATGTCAGGTGTTACTAGAAAGAGAGCTCGTGATGATTAAATGAGGAGAATTTGAGGCAAATCACAGACTTCAATACCAAGCTCCCAGAAGAAAATAGTGACCAGCTTCAAGACCTTGGAGTGAGCAAAGATATTTCTGAAACAGAGCATAAAGAGAACTAATCATAAAAGAAAAAAACTGATAGAAACATTTCTCTGTAGTATTAAGAACTTGGTGTCCATCAAAAGACACCATCAAGAGATAAGAGGCCAATTATGAAGTGAGAGGCGATGTTTGCAGTACATGTATCTAAGAACTCCTAGCCCACGGTGATAAAAGAGTACTACAAATCAAGTTTTAGAAGGACAAAACCAAAAGTTCAAGTGATCCAAAGTCTCGAACAGTCACTTCAGAGAGGACGATGCCCGAATGTCCAACGTGTACGTAGAGAGGTGCTCGACATCGCCAGTCAGCAGTGAAATGGAAGTCAAAAGTCACAGGGATACACCACCACTCACCCACCAGAATGGCTAAAGTAAAAGACTGAGCAGGGAAGAGGATGTGGTGCAACGGGTACCCCCATATCCTACTGGTGGGAATGTAAACTGCTTCAAACATCTTTACGGGGGACCCCTGTGAAGACGGGCACTCCTGAGATAGAAGACACCTAGTGGAAGGGATAAAAATAAGGCAAGTGTGTTTGGGGAGATGAAGATCAGAGCTCTCTTATACCCTTGAGGCCACCTTTATCTACTGGTTGGTGCCCTTGGGGGACTCCGGCTGGCCTTTACACAGTTCTCCTCGTTGTATGTTTCTTTCTCTCTTTCCCTTGGGTTTTTTTGGTTTGTTTTTTTTTTTTTTTTGGATCTCTAGGTCTGGGACCATTGATGTGGCTCCACTCTCACCACCACCCACAGCCACACTCTCACTCCCAGTTCCAACATTTTTTTATGACTTCGGGGGGCTACACAAAGGAATAAGCAGCAGTTTCATAGATGTGCTTCCTATTGCTGCAAAAATGCGTGCCTATGTCGCCCCTTCCCATGCTGTTAAGGTTTTGTCAAAAGATACTCAGGTTTATTGTACACTGAACTGTAGTCTTTTCCTGTAATTATTCTTTATTAAGCTCAAATGCTTGTGTTTATCATCTTATTTAGTAAATTATCCTTGATCCTTCTTCACGCCCGTTGCTTGGTAGTTCTGTTGTGTTCCTGGTGCCTGATTCCTGCTCCCCCTCCTGACGCCCAGCCCTCCTGCCGGGGCCTTTTCAACTTAACACTGTTCACAGTTTCATGAATTTCTCATTTAGCCAATGGCATCATTTTCCCAGAACAATTTGGGAATATTGGATCACGGCCTTCTTTCACAGCCTGTGAACATTTCTATGCTTGAAGTTAACGATACAGTTTTAGGGTAAATGTTTAAATCCAGACTAATCTCAATTTTCCTTAGACTTAGTACATAGTATACTAAGATTCATGAGAATTATTTTTCTGGATGGAGTCTGATATTTGGGCCACTAAACGCTTTCATGTGTTTAATTCAAGTGGTCAAAGGAAGGACAGATTTGCATGCAAGACCATTGCTAGGAAATTTATCCTTGAGGTCCTCAGTAATTTTTTTTTCAGTGTCATAAACTCTGCCGATCTCCATCAGTAACTGGAACTTGCAGTGCAAAAGGGAAGTTTCTTTTGTTTTGTTCTATCCAGAATTACAGGGATGGGTTCTCCTTCTGTTGCAGCCACCGCTTATTGCCTACTCGGTATTCATTTTCCCCTACCACCACCCCACTCCTTTTCGGAATGCAGAACCCTGATTTTGTTCCAGGGAATACTCAGCAATGGATCTTCACCAGCCATGGCAATCTCATTCCTGATGGCCTGTGATTGGTCTAGAGATGACCGTCTGCTACAGTTCATTCAGCCAATGCCATGTAAGCAGACATCTGGTAGGTGGAGCTCCTAAAAAATAGCTGCCTTCCTGGTAAAAAGGTACAGCCCAGCTCCTCATGGCCCTTTAGTTCCTCCTTCTTTCTTTGTCCTGCCTGGAACACAAGCCCGATAGGAGAAGTGCAGTAGCCACCTTGTGAACAAAAGAGAAAGGCCAAGAGAAATGCAGAGACATTGGCTTTAATGTTGTTGAGCCACTGTATTAATATCAGGCAACTGCCCACCTCTGACTTCTTGTTATGCGAGAAAAATAAACCTCTAACAGTTTAAGCTTATCTAATTGGTCTTCTGTTACTTGCAGCCGAAGGCATTCCTAGCAAATGCTCTTCTTTATCATGATGAGGTAAAGACGAAGTAATACTTTATTAAGCAGCTTCTGTACATCAGAGATTAGGCTGCTTTAAATATGTTAGCTCATTAGCTCTTCAGACCACTCTATAGAGTAGCTCTTAGCATCTATAGCTACAGATGAGAGCATTGGGTTCAAAGAGGTTGAAGAAAAGGCAGATCCAGGATGAAAGCCAGGTTTGTCTGACTCCAGTGTCCCAGTTCCTGTCACCATCCTGCACTGACTGCCAACAGCTGAGTAGAGCAGATGGAAGCTTGTACTATTTTAGCTAAAGTATGAGCCCTTGGGTAGTTTAAAGTAGGAGTATCTGGTTGTTTGTTTGTATTTGTTATTGTCTTTTTTATTAATACCCTTAAAACAGTGCTCTACAAAGGGCTGGTCTAGAAGAGGCTTCCACTGCCTTGGTTTTAGGTTCAAAAGTCAGGTAGAGGAATGTATGCCAATGAAAGTAAGCAAAGCCATAGGTTTTCCACTGGAGGAAAAATGACACAATTGTGTGTCACTCTCAGTTATTTCAAGCAATTTCATGGGAGAATGAAGGAGTCCAGTTTATTAAACACAAGCAGAGTTAGCCCTCCTTCCCCACCCACTCCGTGTAGGTAGAAGGTAGGATTTAGAAGATCCCAGCCCAGAAATATTCCCCACAGCCTGACATAGTCTCAAACGTCCACCATTAAAGCTACAACAGGATGAGACAACAAAAACCTCAATTATAAAAAAACACATCTTATAGGAATTTCACCTCCCCACCCCTTCTCTGGCCCCTACTCTTAACATATTGCCAGCTGGTTATTCCATTAGTAGTCATGAGCCCAAAAGGAAAAACAGTGGGCAGGAAATAAGAATGTGTCATAGTGAACTAAGGTACAAGTGCATAAGGCCACAGAAGAACGAGATAAGAGATGGAACACTGTACCATTAATAATATCTTCATTCATTCATTCCACAAATATTTGAGGCACTATTTTAGGTGCTGAGCACAGATCTGTGAATATGACAAAGGTCTCTGTCTTCTTAAAGCTTACATACTAGAACAGAGATATATTTATTTTTTAAAAACCTAGGTAAATCTATTTTATGCATATGTTTTTTATGATCTCAGTGATAAACACTATGAAAAAAATTGTAAAGTTTCCACATAAAGAGTGAATGGAGAATGACCCTAGTAATTTCAAGTGAGAGTCAGGAAGGCTTCTTTGAAGAGGTAATATTTGAACAGAGTCTTCAATAATAGGAATGAGGCCACTATGCAAAGATTGGAGGTAGGGGGTTTTCAGACAGCATGTAGGAACAGCATGTGCAAAGGCCCTGAGATGCAAATATACCTGATGTGTGACCGTGATTTGGGACATGTTAACTGGGAGGTAGGAGATGAAGTTGGAGAGACAGGAATGCCAGACTGCGTAGAGGTTTGTGGACCTTGGAAGAAGATGGAAGGCATTGGAGGGTTTTACACAGGTGAGTGACCTGATCTGATTTACCTTTTTCAAAGACTACTTTGTGGCTCTGGAGGATGGACTGTAGGAAGGCCAAGCATGGAGGCAGGAAACCAGCTGGGAGGCTGTTGCAGGAATATAGTGAGAGATGATGATTTGGATTCACTGTAGGGGTTAAAGGAAATAGGAATCAAAGACCATTCCAAGCCCCTTGTGGGATGGTGGTTACCTTTTCCTGGGAGAAGGCTAAGGTGGATCACCGGGGAAGGATACTGCAGGAGAGGGTAGGACTTGCGAACCAAGAGTTCCATTTTGAACAAGTTACATTTGAGAAACTTAGGAAACATCCAAATAGAGTTGCTGAGCGGGCACTTAAATAAAATGGCAGCACTCATAGCAACCACCGCGATCATTAATTAGGCACCAACTATGCACAAGTGTCCTCACAAATGTCATCATGCTTGGCACTCCTTATATAATAGGCGTTACCACTGTCATAACCCCAGAAATCCAAATTAGGAAAAAGAGACTTTCCCAAAGGTCAAGCTACTTGTCCAAGATCCTACAGCAGGTAAGTGGCAACCAGGTGGTGAACTCAATGCTTATGATCCCCTGAGTCCATTGAGCAAGAGGGTCCTTAGGGAGAACTTTCAAGACCCTTTATAAAGCTATTTGTGCAAATCTGGGGAAGTGAGGCAGGGGTGGGACTTCCCAGGGAGGCCATTAAACTTCCTTAGGGCGCATTCCCTGGGCTACCTCAATCCCCTCTTGAGGAGAAAGGGAAGAGATTTTTCATGGACTAACAAGATGTCAGTCGCCCTCTAAGTTTATTAAATCTGAAAAGCTCTCAATTTTAGTGCAAAGATTGATTCTTTCCCATCTCCTCTCTCAGGGCTTTTTAAAAGTCTGACATTACTTGACCACATAGAAAATATTCTCAGATGCACTTGTGAAGGGGAGAGGGACTGCTCAATTTCTGGGCTAGAGAAAGGGCAGCCGCCAAAGAGAGTGCATTAAGAGCTCTGCCTCTGGTTATTTAACCTCTAACGATTTCTTTAAAAGCTCCTAGAAACCTGTGTGGTGGAAAATAGTGGATCCTGTCATCACTCAAACTGAAAATAAACCATGATTCCATCTTCTAAGGGCAGCCAAGCAGCGACATTAGCAAAACAACGATGGATGGCAGATCCGGGAACCTCTGCCGAGGTCCTCACAGGAAGAAAGAGGAAGGTCAGACTCTGTCTTCTTGTTTCTTCTCACAAGAGGGTGCAAGCAAGTTCTTGTGAGCTTATAGGTCCATCGAAGGACACGAGGACATACTTTATACCCACACGGTACAGTAGATATTCCGGTCCGAGGTCTGAAAGACACCAAATGTGCAGCATTAAATGTTCCTTAGTCTCAAGGAACATTTTCTTTTTCAAATCCACATGGCGACACAATCCAGATTTCCAACTTCTGCCTCTCTTTCTCGGGTTTTCTCCCAGATAATTTAAAAGGGGGGGAAAAAAAACCAGCTCCTCCAACAGATTGTGATGAGTTGATGTTCTGAGCTTGAACAATGCTTTCTTTGGCATCCCCCTCCCCCTCCATCTTGCCTTTTGAATTATATTAAACCTGACATTATCCAAGGACTTTTGCATTCGTTGAGTTTTCAACTTGGTGCAATCTGCGGCCAATTCCAATGATGTGTCTGATTCATTTGTGCTGGAATCATGAGAACCCAGCCCACTGGACACCCCTGAGGCCGCTGCTCTGTGGATCTTTTCTCTTTTCTCCCCCTGCCCTGTTTCCTTGAGAAAAGGGATAAAGACTACACCTGACTACTTACTGGGTTATTTGCCTTATCTCTCCCCACTCCCCTGCTGCCAGTGAACTTCAAACTCAGGAACAGTCAAGCAGCTTATAAAATTTCACTTGCCCCTGTCAGCTCAACCAAGTAAACCTTCCTCCTGGAGGGGGAGCAAGGGAAGAGTAGACAAAACCCCAGACTCACTGATTTCAACTTCCTAAAGCAGCTGAGCTCATATGGTGTTCGGATTATTATTTACAAATCGGCATCTTCCAAAACAACCGTAAGTGTGTTATTAAGATAGAAGCCTAGAAGTTTCCATCCTAAGTAAGCACTGGTGCTTTAGAAAGGCAAAGTGGGACTATTGGTTTAGTCAGCTAATTAGCTGTTGCCTCCTCACCCGCTTAGAATTTTCTCATGCCACTAATTCAATAACCTAATTAACATAAAGATATATACATATATTTCACATATGTTCTCTCTCATTTCTTTATCACAACTGTACATGAACTAGCTTTAGTATTACCTTTATTGTCTAGATGGGGAAAACAAGGTCGAAGAAGGTACTGCAAATTAAAGCAGAGACCAAATTTTAGGCTCTGACATTGAATTCCACATGCTTCTCCATTACAAGGGATCAGACAAATATAGTCTTAAGCTTGTCTTAAGATTCTTTACGTTTTTAAAGTTTTTAAGGTTTTGTTTAAAAAGTTTTTAAGACTTTTTAAAAGCTCAAACCAATAGCATAATGGTTGGTTTTATTCTTTAGCAGGTGGAATCCTCTGAATGCTTGTCTACAAAATACTAAATACTTAAAGAATATGAGAGAGGAGAGCTGGGGGGTTTATCCCACCCAGAGATGAGCACACTTCCCTGCGTATAGTGGAAATCCATCCACATTTAATAAATGAATCAATTTCTGGGTGGTTATTACATAATTTGGCTAATCTATTTTAAAACAAAGTTGGGATAAAATTATATGCCAATTTCAAAAAAAATGTGAGTATTAACATATGCATAAGGAAAGTAATCGAGAAAAATACATACCACGTGTATATTGTCTGACACAAAATAATTAAAAAGAAAAGAAGGAATAAAAAAGAAAACACATTATAGCATATTTGCATTATAGTTACAAGGGAAGCCAGACAGACCTATTTGTAAATTCCAGATCCTCCACTGTCCATGGTATGATTGGAGGCAGGTTACTTAACCTGCTGTGTCTCCTTTTGCTCACTTGGAGGTGATAATGATGTGTACTTCAGAGTACTACTATAATGATTAGATGAGATAGTGCCTGGCATTCCGTGAACTATTCTTACTATTGTTACTCTCATCCTTATTATCATTTCTCCCCAATTCACATTTCCCTGAGCCAAAAATCACCATGTCATGACCCCGCTCTATCAGCAGATATCATGCAGAGCTGGTTGCAATCGTAAAACACAATAGCATTCATCACATGGAATATGGAACTAGAACTTTCTTTTCCCCATGCTTGTCTCTCAACTCACCATTCATAATACATTCGTACATACATTCATACATACATACAGTAAGCCAAAGAATTGCTGAGACAATAGTTAGATGGAAGAAAAAATGGCAACCTGGCTTCAACCCAACTGTCATAAACCAATGGCAGATGGAGGGATGGCACAAGGACTTGTTCTGTGAGTCTCTATCCCTGTCTACTTATTTTCTGGCTTAGTTTGGGGGAAGGAGAAAAGAAGCTGTCCGCCTTTTACCTACTCCGAACATTTGATGGTAAATCATTGTTCACTAACTTCCAGAGGCAAATCAGGAGAGAGGGCAATAACAAGATTTAGGTTTTGGGGTTTTTTTGTTGTTGTTGTTTTTTTAATAGTCAACCAGAGACATTTCATCCCTGAGACAACAGGCCCCGTGGAGGACAGGGGAGACAGTCAAGGACTGAAAGTTGCAGGATTCTATGTAAATCCGTATACTGAACAGCAAGATTCCCTTCCCTTACCCAGATCCCAGAATTTCCACAGCCATGTTTAAAATCCTCACAGGAGTTTGGAAGATCCTTCTTCAGAAAAACTCAGTAAACGTGCCCAGGGGTCGGAGCAGCTCGGCTTTTGCACTGAGCGGGGTGGGAAGTTGCTACTGAAACAAATTACCACAAACTTAGTGGCTTAAAAAACATAAATTTGTGAGCAGGAGCCAAGATGGCGGAACAGCCTGGAAGGTTTTTTTGCGTCTCTCGCCATGAACTACAGCCAGACCAACACTAAACCATCCTGCTCACCGAGAAAACTGATCTGAGGATTCACACAACAATCTGCACAACCTGAACCACAGAACTCGGTGGGTACTCGGCGCAGAGAGGTAAACTGAAGGAGAGAGAAGCCGCGGAGGGCAGGGAGCCGATTTTGTGTGCGGAGAGAGGACGGAGATGGGGGGGGGGGGGGGGGGGGGGGATACAGGAAATGCAGGCCCCCAAAAAGCAGCTGGAGAGAAAGTGGAAAAATGTAAATAGCCGCAGGGACCAAACTAAAAAGGGAGAAAGGAGAAAGGAGAGGGTTTAACTTCCATTAAGACTGTAAACAGGGGAGGGCAGAGTCTGAAACGCCGCAGCTCCTTACCTGGCGGTGCTCTGGTGGGAAGGGCGAATCCCCAGGAGCAGAGTGGGGTCCGGGCGGTCCTCGGGCCACACGGGACAGGCGGTTCCCTTGCTGGGAGGACATCTGGCGGAGACTGTGGCTGCCCACAGTCACAGAGACCCCAGCAGACCCCAGAGAACAACCACATTCGCTGGTGCTGGAACAGGGTCGTTGTGGGTGAAGCCTGATGCCAGACGTGCCTTGTGATTTTCCATAATCCCCGAAATGCCACTGCTACACTGTCTCGCGAACTTTTTCTGGGGCGGGCTGGCACCCGGCCGCAGTCTCGGGACATCGGCAGCAGCACAGTCCCACGAACATTCCTGGGGGCTGCGGGCACCCGGCCATTGCTCGGTGAGACCCTCCCCCAGAGGATCTGAGCGGGTCAAAGCCTCAGTCCCTCGGAAGTGAGGGGTCGGGAAACATAGCCACATCTGAGATAAGACTCAGGCGGGAGGTATCGCCTGGCAACCTGCCAGCTTGGTCACCGACAGTGTAAAAGCGGGGACGGGTGCATAATTGCTGATCATGGAGAACACAGTTTGGATACCAGAGGCTGGGTGGCTGGGGGACGCCATTTTCACCACTCCCGCGCATGTGCATGGACACCTAAAAGCGCCACAACAATCCCTCCCAGTAATCTAAGCAGCGCCACCTAGTGGAGAACCGAGCCATTACACTAACCCCTGCCCAGCTGGGCCAACCTCGCTCTTGAGGAACACAAATCTCTCCGCCTGCTTCGTTAATGGACTATGAAGTGCTTCATAGGTTGACTTCTAGGGGAAAATGATGTAATTTCAATCATATTTCAGTCTATTCACTGGTCCATCTATTCAATTTTCCTTTTTTTTTTCTCTTCCATTTATTTTTCTTGAACATGGAAAAAGAAAAATTTATTTTTGTTTCAATTTTTATTAAAAATATCTTTCTTTAATTTTTTTCTGCTATATTTTTTAATTTCTTGTAAATTTTTCAAACACTACTTTACTTCCATCATTTCATTTTATTCTATTTCATTGTATTCATTTTTTCAAATTTTCAAACGTTTTCCTTTTTCTTTTTTTTCTTTTTCCCCTTTATTCTCTAATCTATCAAGCCCCATTCAACGCTCAGACCAAAACACACCTAGGATCTAGCATCATTTATTTGATTTTTGTATGTGTGTATTGTTTTTAGTTTTTTAATTTTAATTTTTTTACCCCATTAATTCCTTTTCTTCCTGAAAAATGACAAAATGAAGGAATTCACCCCAAAAGAAAGAGCAGGGAGAAACGACAGCCAGGGATTTAACCAACACAGATACAAGCAAGATCTCTGAACCAGAATTTAGAATCACAATAATAAGGAGTGCCTGGGTGGCTCAGTCGGCTGGGCGTCTGACTTCAGCTCAGGTCATGATCTCACAGCTCATGAGTTCTAGCCCTGCATTGGGCTCTGTGCTGATAGCTCAGAGCCTGGAGCCTGCTTCGGATTTGTCTCCCTCTCTCTCTGCCCCTAACCCACTTGGATTCTGCCTCTGTCTCTCTCAAAAATAAATAAACATTAAAAAAATTAGAATCACAATAATAAGAATATTATCTGGGGCTGAAAATAGTATAGAATCCCTTTCTGAAGACATAAAAGAAGTAAAAGCTAGTCAAGATGAAATAAAAAATGCTATAACTGAGCTTCAATCTCGAATGGATTGAGTGGCAAGGGTGGATGAGGCAGAACAGCCACTCAGCAATACAGAGGACAAACTTATGGAGAATATTGAAGCAGTAAAAAAGAGGGAGACTGAGGCAAAAGAGAATGATTTAAGAATTAGAGAAATCGGGGCGACTGGGTGGCGCAGTCGGTTAAGCGTCCGACTTCAGCCAGGTCACGATCTCGAGGTCCGTGAGTTCGAGCCCCGCGTCAGGCTCTGGGCTGATGGCTCAGAGCCTGGAGCCTGTTTCCGATTCTGTGTCTCCCTCTCTCTCTGCCCCTCCCCCGTTCATGCTCTGTCTCTCTGTCCCAAAAATAAAATAAACGTTGAAAAAAAAATTTTTTTTAAAAAAAGAATTAGAGAAATCAATGACTCATTAAAAAGGAACAACATCAGAATCATAGGGGTCCCAGAAGATGAAGAGAGAATAAAAGGGGTAGAAGGGTTATGTGAGCAAATCATAGCAGAAAACTTTCCTAACCTGGGGAAAGACACAGACATCAAAATCCAGGAAGCACGGAGGACTCCCATTAGATTCAACAAAAACTGACCATCAACAAGGCATATCATAGTCAAATTCACAAAATACTCAGTCAAGGAAAGAATCATGAAAGCAGCAAGGGAAAAGAAAGTCCTTCACCTACGAGGGAAGACAGATAAGGTTTGCAGCAGACCTATCGACAGAAACTTGGCAGGTCAGAAAGGAGTGGCAGGATATATCCAATGTGCTGAATCGGAAAAATATACAGCCAAGAATTCTTTATCCAGCAAGGCTGTCATTCAAAATAGAAGGAGAGATTAAAAGCTTCCCAGACAAACAAAAATTAAAGGAGTTTGTTACCACTAAATCAGCCCTGCAAGAAATTTCAAGGAGGTCTCTCTGAGGGGAGAAAATATGAAAAAAAAAAAGATCAAAAAGACTAAATGCAACAAAGACTAGAAAGGACCAAAGAACACCACCAGAAACTCCAACTCTACAAGAAACATAATGGCAATACATTCATATCTGTCACTACTCACTCTAAATGTCAATGGACTAAATACTCCAATCAATAGACATAGGGTAACAGAATGGATAAGAAAACAAGATCCATCTATATGCTGTTTACAAGAGACCCACTTTAGACCTAAAGACACCTTCAGATTGAAAGTAAGGGTTTGGAGAACCATCTATCATGCTAACAGTCAACAAAAGAAACCCAGAGTAGCCATACTTGTATCAGACAATCTAGGCTTTAAAATAAACTGTAACAAGAGATGAAGAAGGGCATTGATCATAAATAAGGGATCTATCCACCAAGAAGACCTAACAAATCGTAAACATTTATGCTCTAAATGTGAGAGCACCCAAATATATAAATCAATTAATCACAAACATAAAGAAACTCATTGATAATAATACCATAATAGTAGAAGACTTCAACACCCCACTTAAAGCAATGGACAGATCATCTAATCAGAAAATCAACAAGGAAACAATGGCTTTGAGTGACACACTGGACCAGATGGATTTAGATATATTCAGAACATTTCATCCTAAAGCAGCAGAATACACATTCTTCTCCAGTGCACATGGAACATTCCCCAGAATAGATCACATACTGGGACACAAATTAGCCCTCAACAAGTACAAAAACATCAAGATCATACTGTGCATATTTTCAGACCACAAAGCTATGAAACTCGAAATCAACCACAAGAAAAAAATTGGAAAGGTAACAAATATTTGGAGACTAAAGAACATCCTACTAAAGAATGAATGGGCTAACCAAGAAGTTAAAGAGGAAATTTAAAAGTACATGGAAAACAAAGAAAATGATAACAACATAGCCCCAAACCTCTGGGACACAGGAAAGGCAGTCATAAGACAGACGTATACAGCAATCCAGGCCTTCCTAAAGAAGAAACAAAGGTCTCAGATACACAACTTAACCTTACACCTTAAAGAGCTGGAAAAAGAACAGCAAATAACAAAACCAAAACCAGAAGTAGACAGGAAATAAAGATTAGAGCAGAAATCAATGCTATTGAAACCAACAAAGCAGTAGAACAGATCGATGAACCAGAAGGTGGTTTTGAGAGAATTAACAAAATTGATAAAACACTAGCCAGTTTGATCAAAAAGAAAAAGGAAAGGACCCAAATAAATAAAATCAAGAATGAAAAAGGAGAGACCACAACCAACACAGCAGAAATACAAACAATAATAAGGGAACATTATGAGCAATTATATGCCAATAAAATGGGCAATCTGGAAGAAATGGACAAATTCCTAGAAACATAAACTACCAAAACAGACTCATAACCAGTAAAGAAATTGAATTAGTAATCAAAAATCTCCCAAAAAACAAGAGTCCAGGGCCACATTGGTTTCCAGGGGAATTCTACCAAACATTTAAGGAAGAGTTAACACCTATTCTCTTGAAGCTGTTCCAAAAAATAGAAATGGGAGGAAAACTTCCAAACTCTTCCTATGAAGCCAGCATTACCTTGATTCCAAAACCAGACAAAGACCCTACTAAAAAGGAGAACTATAGACCGATTTCCCCGATGAACATGGATGCAAAAATCCTCAGCAAGATATTAGCCAGCTGGATCCAACAATACATTAAAAAAATTATTCACCACGTCCAAGTGGGATTTATACCTGGGAGGCAGGGCTGGTTCAATATTCGCAAAATAATCAATGTGATTCATCACATCAATAACAGAAAGGACAAGAACTACATGATCCTCTCAATAGAAGCAGAGAAAGCATTTGACAAAACACAGCATCCCTTCTTGATAAAAACCCTCAAGAAAGTAGGGATAGAAGGATCATACCTCAAGATCATAAAAGCCATATATAAAAGACACAACACTAATATCGTCCTCAATGGGGAAATACTAAGAGCTTTCCCCCCAAGGTCAGGAACAAGACAGGGATGTCCACTCTTGCCACTGTTATTCAACATAGTATTGGAAGTCTTTGCCTCTGCAATCAGACAACACAAAGAAATAAAAGGCATCCAAGTCAGCCAGGAGGAGGTCAAACTTTCATTCTTTGCAGATGACGTGATACTCTATATGGAAACCCAAAAGATTCCACCAAAAAACTGCTAGAACTGATCCATGAATTCAGCAAAGTTGCAGGATATAAAATCAATGCACAGAAATCGGTTGCATTCCTATACACCAACAATGAGGCACCAGAAAGAGAAACCAATGAATCAATCCCATTTATAATTGCACCAAAACCCATAAAATACCTAGGAATAAATCTAACCAAAGAGGTGAAAAATCTATACAATGAAAACTATAGAAAGCTTATGAAAGAAAACGAAGAATACACCAAAAAATGGAAAAGTATCCCATGTTCCTGGATAGGAAGAACAAATATTGTTAAAATGTCAATACTACCCAAAGCAATCTACATAGTCAATGCAATCTCTATCAAAATAACACCAGCATTCTTCACAGAGCTAGGACAAACCATCCTAAAATTTAGTATGGAACCAGAAAAGACCCCAATAGTGAAAGCAATCTTGAAAAAGAAAACCAAAGCAAGAAGCATCACAATCCCAGACTTCAGGCTGTATTACAAAGGTGTAATCCTCAAGACAGTATGGTACTGGCACAAGAACAGACACTCAGATCAATGGAACAGAATAGAGAACCCAGAAATGGGTCCACAAATGTATGGCCAACTAATCTTTACAATGCAGGAAAGATTATCCAATGGAACAAAGACAGTCTCTTCAGCAAGTGGTGCTGGGAAAACTGGACAGCGACATGCAGAAGAATGAACCTGGACCACTTTCTTCCACCATACACAAAAATAAACTCAAAATGGATGAAAGACCTAAATGTAAGACAGAAAGTGATCAAAATTCTTGAGGAGAAAGCAGGCAAAAACCTCTTTGACCTTGGCCGCAGCAACTTCTTACTCAACACGTCTCCGGAGGCAAGGGAAACAACAGCAAAAATGAACTACTGGGACCTCATCAAGATAAAAGCTTCTGTACAGCAAAGGAAACAGTCAGCAAAACTAAAAGGCAACCGATGGAATGGGAGAAGATATTCGCAAACAACATATCAGATAAAGGGTTAGTATCCAAAATCCAAAAAGAACTTAACTCAACACCCAAAAAACAAATAATCCAGTGAAGGAATGGGCAAAAGACATGAATAGACATTTCTCCAAAGAAGACATCCAGATGGCCAACCAACACATGAAAAAATGCTCATCAACATCACTCATCCTCAGGGAAATACAAATCAAAACCACAATGAGATACCACCTCACCCCTGTCAGAATGGCTAACATGAACAACTCAGGCAACAACAGATGTTGGCGAGGATGTGGAGAAAGAGGATCTCTTTTGAATTGTTGGTGGCAATGCAAGCTGGTGCAACCACTCTGGAAAACAGTATGGAGGTTCCTCAAAAAACTAAAAATAGAACCACCCTATAACCCAGCAGTTGCACTACTAGGCATTTATCCACAGGATACAGGTGTACTGTTTTGAAGGGACACATGCACCCCCATTTTATAGCAGCACTACCAACAATAGCCAAAGTATGGAAAGAGCCCAAATGTCCATCGATGGATGAATGGATGAAGAAGTGGTACGTATATACAGTGGAGTATTACTCAGCAATCACAAAGAATGAAATCTTGCCATTTGCAACCATGTGGATGGAACTAGAGGGTATTATGCTAAGTGAAATTAGCCAGTCAGAGAAAGACAAATATCATATGATGTCACTCATATGAGGACTTTAAGATACAAAGCAGATGAACATAAGGGAAGGGAAGCAAAAATAATATGAAAACAGGGAAGGGGACAAAAACATAAGAGACTCTTAAATATGGAGAACAAACAGAGGGTTCCTGGAGGGGTCGTGGAGGGGAGGAATGGGCTAAATGGGTGAGGGGCATTAAGGAATCTACTCCTGAAATCATTGTTGCACTATAATGCTAACTAACTTGGATGTAAATTTTAAAAATTAAAAAAAATTAAAAATAATAAAAACCAAAACAAACAAACCCCCCAAAAAACCAAAAAAACAAAAAAAAAACACCCCATGCCCGGGGGTCAGCAAACCTCATTCACAAACATAGAGCTTCCGATCAGGGATGAATTTCTAAAACATGATTGGACAGCAAAAGATCACGTGGTATTTGAGGAAAGCTCCTAACATGGAAAAGAGAGACCCCAACGAACAGCCGAAGGAATTTGAAGACTGCAGAAACGGTGTCAAAATCAGAAGAAAATTCCCCCCAAAAAGTACAGAGAGAAGAGAAGATATTGTATCCATGAAACAAGAGTAATCACAGAACAAGGAAGAAGTCTTGGAAATGAAAGAAAGAAAGAAGGAAGGAAAGAAAGAAGGAAAGAAAGAAAGAAAGAAAGAAAGAAAGAAAGAAAGAAAGAAAGAAAGAAAGAAGGAAAGAAGGAAAGAAAGAAGGAAAGAAAGAAAAAATTTGTAAAAAAAATTGTTTTTCAAGTGAGACTCCAAGATAGTTTAGCAAAAAACAAATGAGAGAAAACAATACCAAGATTGGAGTACTGATCCAGAAGGTCTGTATCAGATAAGATTAGGTTTGGCTGCATATAACAGAAAACGTAAAATGCTAGTGTCTTAAATGTGCAAGGGTTTATTCTATCTTAAATGGAGCTAGGCATAGTAAGGTCAATATGGCAGCTCCAAAGAGACCCCCCCCCATCTTTTTCTGGTTAAGTTTATGTATTTATTTTGAGAGAGAGAGAGAGCATGAGCAAGGGAGGGGCAGTGAGAGAAGGTGAGTGAGAAAATCCCAAGCAGGCCCTATGCTGTCAGTGCAGAGCCCCACGCGGGGCTCAATTTCACAACCATGTGCGAAAACCAAGAGTCGGACGCTTAACTGACTGAGCCACCCAGGCTCCCCAAGACCCCATCTTTTTACTCTGCCTCTCTCAGCATATGGCTCCCACCTTCAAATTCACATCATGATCAAAGGCAGCTGTACTCCAGCATCAGGAAAGTGGAAGCCAGGAGGGACAGAGGGCACTCCTCCCAGCTAAATCAGCTCCAAAAGCGGTGTTCCAATAAATCCCACACCAGCACTTCACTGACATCTCATTGGCCAGAACTTAGCCACTTGTTCTCATCCAGCTACATAGGAATCTAGGAAATGTGTTCTTTTATCTAGGCACTTTACCACAACCAACCAGTAAGTGTTTTCCTACCAAGGAAGAAGGAGAGGATGCAAATGTTTAGAGAGTCTTTATTACAGGGTCCGGTTTCTGGACCCTGTAATATAGTGTCCAAAGAAATGGAGAGAAACAGAGAAATGGATAGGCGGAGATTACTCAGAATTAGTACAAAGACATCACGTCTTTATGTTGATGGACTGCCAATTACCAAGCATAATGAAAGGGAAAGGACCCCACGAAGGCCCATCCTAAGATTTCAGATTCCCGGACATAAAGAGAAGATCTAAGGTAAGTTCACAAACAAGTGATCGGGGCTAAGAAAAAAAGTGGGCTTGTCAACCGCACCCCTGGGACCTGTAAGACAGTGGAGCGGTGCCACTGAAATTTTGAGGAACATAATCTTCATCCTAGAGTTCCCTACTTGCCACAACTAGCAATCAAGTGTGTAAAGTCTCAACCATGAAAGAATGTGGTGGGCAAGAAACCAAGAAAGAAGAAAATGTGGGTTCCAAGCAACAGGAGATCCAGCTTGAGAGGAAGGGTAGGAGAACTCGCCGGACGGCCGCTGGTTACCAGGCCTGAGGAGCAAACAGCCCAGTTTGGAGGAGGAGAATGAATGAATGGATTATCTGAAATTTGTACTGAGAACCCATGGCGGGGGGAGGGGGGCGGTGTAAGAAAATTTAGCAATGGACACAAAGAAAACTAAACAAATGAAAAATGAAGTCATTATAAAAGCTAAATCCTTATCCACCATAATGGAAGTTAGGTGGTAATGTCTAATTGAACTATAGCATTTCATGCACATTACTAAAGTACGGACAGAGGGGAAAAAAAGAAAAATCTGTAGGGGCTGAAAGTGGTTGTTTCTACAGAAGAGGGAAATTGGAGTAAAGAAATTTTTCATAAACCTTTCAGCATCACTTTTAAACTTATGTATATTATCACTGTGATTTTAAAAATCAGGTTTTGAGATATGAAAACAAATAACCGTGTTGTTGTCCTTTTCCTAAATTATCCAAATGTAGTGGCGTCCTTCATTGGAATCATTAAGAAGAAAAATATTAACTGAATAATTTACTAGACGAATATGAATTAATTTTGTCTTTATTAAGAACTTGATACCTCTATCAAGTGATCCTATGGATTCTAGAAATCAAAGTTTCTATATTCAAACTCAATCTCAGCACCTACAAAAAAATGCCCTTTTATTCAAGAAGGTCAATGCCAGACACACAAATACACACAAACACGGCATTTCTGTCCATGTTTCACTGATTCAATTTGAAGGCTTTAGAACAAAAGATCCACAGGAATGGCTTACCAAGTACCAAACTATTAACTTCCTGGGTCCTTGGAACACCCATCTAACTGTTGATTAAAAAAAAAAAAAAATCCAGGGGCACCTGGGTGGCTCAGTTGATTAAGCATCTGACTTGATTTCGGCTCAGGTCATGATCTCAGGGTTTGTGGGTTTGAGTCCCGCATCAGGCTCTGCACTGACAGCACTTTCCCTCCCACTCTCTCTCTCTGAAAATAAATAAATAAACTTTAAAAGAAAAAGCCAAGAAGCGTTAATGAGATAAATTGTGGAAGGAAAGAATCTGTCAAACTGAACCAGGAAAGGAGACAGCTAACATAACATCGCTGCAAAGATAAGTATTATTTGAAAACTCATCGTGCAAATTTGTCATTGAGAACTCCAACTACTTCACAGCCGGTTCCTGGGCTGATGAAGACAAAGGAATGTATATGCGCCGTGTTAATTTTACATGTGCCCAAGTACTCGGACGCTCGTTCTCTCTCTCTCGGAAAGACGAATTGATTGAAGGGTCCCAGGAAGCTTTTTTCACCTTGCAGATAACAACTAGAAGACTTATTGAGCCTCTAAAGTGCGTATGATGAGATGGGCAAAATAAAAGCCTCCCTCCTTGAGTGAGTTCCTGCTGAGCCCAAGCAAGAGAAAGAGCAGGGAGGGTTTGATTCTGCCGTACCTGAGCTCTGTGCCTTTTCTCTCTTGCAATTTCTTGTAATTTTCTGTCTTGTAATTTCACTCCTAGTGACATGTCTTCTTATTTTCCAGATGCAGACTTTTCATATATTAGCTGCCGCTAGTCCTCAATCTCACTCCAAACAAACACTGCGTTTTGAAACCCAGTTGCCCTCAAGAGGAACGTCACTCCTGGGTAGACCCATCAAACGAGGAGTGAACCACAACCAAGCTTTAGATGCCCGGGCCCCTGCACTCTGACCACTGGACTATGTATGTAATGACGAGGAAATTCGCTCACGAGGTAATGTTAAGTGAAAAAAGCAGAACGTTTGTGTGTCCACATGTTATATTATACAGATGGGTGTGTGTGTGTGTGTGTGTGTGTGTGTGTGTGTGTGTGTGTGTTTCAGAGAGATACACTAAAATATTACCTGTGTTTATCTGTGCTACAGAATGATTATGGGTTATTTGCAAATTTTCTTCTTTGTGATTTTCTGTGTTTTCCAAATTTTCTCTATTGGAAGCCAAGAACACATATTACTTTATCATTAAAAACAAAATAGGAGCGCCTGGGTGGCTCAGTCAGTTAAGTGTCCGACTTCGGCTCAGGTCATGATAATCACAGTTCCTGAGTTCGAGCCCCGTATCGGGCTCTGGGCTGACGGCTCAGAGCCTGGAGCCTGCTTCGGATTCTGTGTCTCCCTCTCTCTCTGCCCCTCGCCCGCTTGCACTCTGTCTCTCTCTCTCAAAAATAAACATGAAAAAAACTAAAAAAATAAGTAAATAAAAGAAACATTGAATAGAACTCTTTTTTTCTATTTAATTTTTTTTGAACGTTTACTCATTTTCTGAGAGACACACAGAGTACAAGCGGGGAAGGGGCAGAGAGAGAGGGAGACACAGAATCTGTAGCAGGCTCCAGGCTCTGAGCTGTCAGCACAGAGCCTGACACGGGGCTCGAACCCCTGAACCCTGAGATCATGACCTGAACTGAAGTCGGATGCTTAACCGACTGAACCACCCAGGCGCCCCTCTTTTTTTCTTTTTAAAGCCAAAAGAACTTCTAGCATATTTTCCACCTGCTTGCATCTTCTATGTTATAATACAAATTCTGGATGTGTGGAGATATACTAGGAGTTACACCCTGACATTCCTATACATTTTTTTCTGGGCTGGACCACATGGTCTTTGGTATCATAATCTGGCTTCCCTGCTGAGGTTCCATTCTTCAGCAGACTTTTCTAGTGCGGTGCCTTTCCTCACCGTCACCACGTGCTTCCTGACTATTTGTTTGAATAGCCAAGAAGGATAAATATTTAAAGCTGATCAAGACGCACTTTGATTTATGAGCATCTCTTTTCGGGTGTTTTCAGGATCCAGTCCTTTATTCTTGCTAAGGAGCAGAGAGTTGATAGGCAATGCCATTAGACTAGCGTGCTATTCCTTTTTTTCCCCACATGACGCAATATCTTCCTTCAACCTTACATTATCTCAGGTCAATAAATCCCAACACTGGGGAAAAAATAGGAATACCAGTCTTTTTTAATGACAGGGAAGTTCAGCTACTCTGATATTTGAACTGGTCACCTTCTAAATGTGGAAAGAGGGGGACTAAGGTTTCTTTTTTTGAGAATCGACTGACTGTGTCACCTGGTTGCCTGACCTCTCAGTCAGAGAGGCTGTCACTCTCCTTTGTTGCCATTAAGTGGCAGTTTAACACCACGTCACCTGCCATCATCTGGATATGCAGAATTCCAGGGCTTTTGAGAACAGTTGCTTCTTGATCGTCCTGGAGAACAAACAGGGTGTCTCCGTTGCGGCAATACGAATGCAACCAGCCCAAAAGGAAAGGAAAATTTAAAGCATGTCTCTTTAATCTTGGGCTGCTTTTTTTTTTTTAACGTTTGAAACGTATCGCTATTATTCAGAAGTTTGCACAATTTTAAACAAAAGAAACAAAGCTACAGGGTTGAGCTCTGACTCCGGAATTGCTCCAAAACTGTCTTTCTTATCCTATCATTCTGGTCTGCCCTGCTCCATGATTTCACACCTTGAGGGTTTAGCCAGAATTCTCTCTCACCAAGACAGAAATAAAGCATCCATTTCAGCTGACTTGTCACCCCTAAGCTGTTATCTTTCTGGTGCAGAATATTCCCTGGGCAGATGACAAAAAGAGGGCTAGATATTTTTTCGGTAACTAATTCGTCAGTTCAACATCTAGTGAGTAGTGACTTATTATACGACACCTAATGTGCCAGCTGCTGGTGGTACTGAGACAGTGACACCATTCCTTGCCCTTTAAAGATGAAAACAAATAAACCAACAGCCGTGACACCGCGATCTAAGTGCTGTTGTGCAGACGGAGAAAGAAGGTGTTAGATATTCAGAAGAGGGGGGCCCCTGGTCCACGTTGAGGGTTCAGAAAGCTCTCCTAAAGTAAGTGGGCATTGATATTGAAAGGTGAAGAGGAATGCTTTCTCCAGGTAGCAAAGAGGGAAAAGGGATTCTGACACAAGGAAACGGCTCCGGTGAAGGCAGGGTCGGGAGCATGTGGTGAATCCAAGGGTCCCAAGTCCCCTGGGATAGCGGTAGCCCAGTGTAATATGGACAAGGAAGATGAGGAGGGGAAGATGATGTGGTGGGGGGGGGGGGGCAAATCTTGGAGGCTTTATAGGTAAGACTAAGTTATTTAGCCCTTATCTGGAGATCAAGGAAGAACAATTGAAAGATTTGAAGCAGGAGAATTAAATGATTAAAATTTCCCTTTAGGAAAATCACTATGGATACAGAGTACAGAACAGTTGGAAGGAACAGGAAGAACACTGGAGCCAGAAACACCAGTTTGGAGATGATGGCAGGAGACCAGGCCTGCACTAAAGAAGGCACCTGGGAGGCAGAATGGACAGGGTTTTGTGATGGGTCAGATGGTGGTGGTGGAAGCGAGGAGAGAAAGTTAGGATGAACCGGGTTTGGGGCTTGAGAGAATCAGTGAGTGATCATGCCATCAACAGAAACCAGTCCTCCAGAAGGAGGATAAATTCTGCTTTAAAGGGCTTCACGATAGCTTTTACCAGGATGGAGGTTGCATTGGCACAACTACGCTGCGATGGTGGTGAGTCATTCCTGTAGTCGTGCATTCAATGAATGTGCTCTGCGCCGGGCGCGATGCTGGCCAGTGAGACGAGGGTCCTACAGCCCAGGATCCACTGCTGTCCACGTGCCACTCCTTCACCGGCCCCGAGACTCTCCCGAGCCCATTACCTTCTGAGCTTCCATGTCATCATCTCAAACGTGGTGACCAAACCCTCAGCTGGTTCGCCTGACCGTTGTGATAACATTGGGGAAAGCCCTTGGTAAACTGTACTCGCTAGAAGCTGAGTGACAATTTCGCCTTGTAGATGGTTGGACCATGTTGGCCACGGGAGAGCCAAGAGAAACCAGGTGAAGAAAACTAATCTTCCCAGCAATGTGACAGACCTGGATGGAAGCGAGGAGGGAGCTCAGAAAGCCCATGACCCCCTTCCTACCCTACGCGGACTGTCTCCTTCCCCCACAGTGTACAGGGAGGTAACCTTGGAAAGAGGGACGTACTCTGAAATGGCGACGGGGGAGTTCGTAAAACTGAGAACAGTTGTCAGTGAAGTCACTCGTTTTAAATAACGAGTTGGTGCTTTTTTTAGTTGGTGCTTCCGGTGAGTACAGATTAAAATATGATTCCGTAAACCAGGTGAAGTTCCTTATAGTCCTGTGGTGCTTGGTAGTAAAACACAGTGCTTTCAATTGTGTGAATTTCACCGAGTTCGCCCCTTGGTGTTCTGATAAGGACTCTAAGGCGTGGCAGGAATTATTACGCTCATTTTGTAGAGGGAAGGATTTATATTTGGGGGATCCGACAAAGCTATAAAGTAGTGAACGTCACACAGCTAGTTGATGAAACCTTGAATCCACACATCCGTGGTCTCGGGGATGAAGGATTTTTTTGGTATTATTTTATATATTTACTTAGAAGGGTCAATAGTTTTGAAAACTGTGTGAAATCTTGGTCGGCAAATCCCTTCCCAGTTTCCCAAAGAACAAGTCTAAGAGGGTAGTTTGGAGAGTTCCTGGTTCTATTTTCTGCTCCCTCTCTTTCCTGAATCTTGAAACCCATTTCTCTACTGGTTCTCTTAACCTACAACACGTTAGAGTCTCCCTGATTCTCTCTCCTCTTCTAGGTATAATGTCATCTCTCTCCCCTTCTTGGTCAAGATTTCTGGGGGAAACGTAGCTGGTCTACGCTCCCCCCAGCTTTCCTGTATTTCAACCCACAAAGATTGGGCTTCTGCTTGGCCTATGGCACTGAACTTATAGTTACCAGGGTAACTGATGACCTCCCATTGTCACACGTTTTGGCCCTTCAATGTGGCCACCAGGCGGCATGACACTGTTGACCATGTCTTCTCTCTCCCTGGTTTCTGTGCCCCCTCTCTCCGTGCTCCTTCCTTGCTCTCTCCCTTCTCCCCCCACCTCCTTTGTGGGCTGGCTCCTCTTTCTCTGACGGTTCAGTAAAGCCCTGTATTCTCTATACACCTTGATGATCTTCGTCTCTCCTTGCTCCGGACATGAGAAAGGTAGATCTCAACCTTTTTGTGTTTGCAGCACATTCTGGAACAGTAGAATTTGTGGAGGCAGCATGATGGAATTTAACCGCACCCCCAGAGAGTGAACTATATCCCCTTGTTGCCCTTTGGCACAGTGTGGCTGTTTAATGGCATCGTTAAAACTGTAATAAATACTACAACAGAAGGTTACATAAGATTATGAACGCTTATTACAGGAGAAGTTAAGGTAGTCAAGATCCAGGTTAAGTGATGACTGATCCAGGTTAAGTTCCACGGAGATCTGAAAAATGAAGAGGTGTTCATCTGGGTGATGTTCGCTACAAAAGGGAATAGCATGTGCAAAGGGCCTGTAACCAGAAAGAATGTTACCTGCTCAAGGATCTGAAAGCAGGCCCACAAGGCTGGAGTGAAGAGACTGGGATAGAGGCCTGAACAAGTAGTAGGAGAGACTGTGAGGGCCTCCGACAATGCCCGGGATCTTAGCTGTTATCATCAGAGCAAAGGGACAGATAATGGGGGTGAATAATATCAGCTTTGGGTTTCAAGATGATCTCTCTGGCCACACTGTGAAGAAAGGCTTGGAAGAAGAGACACAGCATGTTTCAGAGTGACCAGTGGGGGGGCTGCTGTGGACACGCTGGAGAGAGGGGCCGGGCCCCAGGATCAGGTGTGACACTGGTGCCTGTGGGTAAGACCAGACAGATCCAAGAGAAGAAATCCACCTCGGGGAAGAGTGATGAGGGAAAGGTAGCTGAGGAAGTTGCTGGGTGGTCCAACTGGACGGTTGGGCAGATGAGCGGCACCCAGAACGGGGTAGGTTTGGGAGGAAGGCTGTGAGTATGGTTTCAGACTTGTGGAGTTCGAGGCTCCCGGACTGCCAAGCTCTGTCAGACAGAAATGGCCTCCCTTCCCCAATTTCTGACAGGGAAAATTCCAGTTCATCCGTGGAAGCCCAGCCCAGGGATTACCGTCCCCCTCCTTTCCCACACCCGACAGAGCTCATCATTTCTTCTCTTATATTACCTCACCGTCCAAGGCAAACTCCTCTCTTGCACGGAAGTGTAAAAGTCCATTTGCAAGCTCGTGTCCTCTACTAAGCTGTTTGCTCCCTGGAGGCAGGGCTGTGAACTGATCTTTGCACTCCCAGAGCCAGTACATTATCACCATCTCACAGCTGCTCACAAACACGTGAAGAATTGATGTGGATACATGTAGGACACGCTTAAGATCTCTATAGCACCCGTCTCCTGACAAGCTCAGGAGGTCACAGCAGACGTAAACACATGTTTCCAAGTCGAAGGTGCGAAACGTGAGCTATTACAGGCGTTTGTGAGCATTTGGAAGAGAAGAGACGTTGCCCTTCACTGGGTCACTGTATCAGCTGGGGTTACATTTGGCTGCAAGGAACAGAAAACCCAGCCTCGGCTTAAATAAACAGGGACTATTTTTCTCACAGAGCAAGAAGTTCGAAGGCGGGCTATTGCTGGAATTGCTTCGAATGCCCAGCAGTGCCAGGCTGACTTTGTTTCCCGCTCTGTAATCCACATTGGCCTTGTGGCCTCATGCTCCTTGTCTCTCGGTTGTCATCTGGTTGCAGCGGCCCCAGGTCTCTCGTTTGCGTGCAGGCATAAAGAACATGGGAGAGGGAATGACAGAGCCAGCAGCCTATCTGTTTGACTGGCTCCCGCTAGGGCCGCTCCACACAAGACCGGACGGGAACTCTCTGGGCTCATGGAAATGTCTTCTCTGCTAATTTATCTTCTCTTCCTTTTTGTATTATAATTCTAGTCATCACATGTCTGTTTAATGAGAACAAGCACTAGGGACTCAGAGGAGAAGCGTCTGGTTATGTTTCAGATTTTTTTTTTAAGTAGCGTTCACCTGTGCACAATTGTTTATGAATTTTAGGTTTCAGATTTCATGCCCGGGATCATTTATTATGGTTCTCAAGGAGGAAAGGCGGGAGAAACACGGGCCAAACAGGCAGGAAGCAAGTACCTCATTGGCTTGCACTGACTACCCTTATGCCCTTATACACCTGAATCTAACAGAAACCCATGTTCTTGACAACCCAGGAGTGAAAGACAGCCAAAGTGAATTATTTGTCCTCGCTATGAACATGAGTAATTAAGAAACCAGCTAAGGGCTGCGTGGGAACATACTTTGACAGCAGCTCCTACAGAATCTGAACCCAAAGACAGGTTGCAAACCATGTGTGAGATCCTTCCTGCTGCCATTAACTGCTGCTTCCCGTGTGTCCATGCATTTCATATACGCCTGGGCACACCGCTGAGCGCAGGTGTCTCCTCCACCCCAGATCAGAGGTGCCTTTAGTGTTAGAGACCCTGCCTCCCTCCCCGGCACAGCTTCAGGGCCCTGCAGATAGCCCAGCTCATAGCCCGTGTTCAAATACCGCAGGGCTGAGTGAAGGGTCCATGAGTATCCTCTTAGCTCCTCCACTAGTAGGAAGGCCAGAACACAGGACATAGGGAATCCTCACAAAGGATCACTGTACCTGAAGGAGTACATCCAGCTTCACACACACACTTTCTGTGGGTTCCAAGAGGCCTCAACATGAAGCGTCACTGGGATTTGCTGGCCACACCAAGTTCTTGGGGCTCAAACTTATTTCGGTTTTCAAACACAGTCGGCCTTCGCTTCCCTTGCTGCACCAGGGACAATCTACCTCCCCCCGCCACTCTTCCACCTGGCTAATTCAGGCTCATCTTTGTTAGCTCATGTGTCCTAGACCTCGCCTCCTGGAGAAGCTTTCCCTGACCCCCCCCCCCCTCCCCTCAAGTCTGGATCAGGTGCCCCCTCTACGACCACACATGCTCTTGGTTCTGGATCGTAGCTGCCCATTACTTTCTTTGTGGACCGTGAACTCCGAGAGGGCAAAAGGCGATTTTGTTCTCCCTTTTGTCACCACAGCTTATGCCGCCTCCCGGAGCATACATAAGAAGGGTTCCAACTATCTTGCGGTACACTGATGAAGCAGTGGCGTGTTCCCAGAGTGGCGGTGCCTTAGGCCCCCTCTCTCCGCAGCTCTGACTCCGGACGCGGACCGGGAGGGGCGCACCCGTGTCGCTGGGACCCGCCCCCGGGCTCCGGATCCGCCCCGCCCGCCCGGCCGCGTCCCCGCGAGCTGGGCGGAGGCGGCTGGGGCAGGAGCCCGCGGAGCAGGTGGGGCGACGGCCCCGCCTCCGCGTCCCGGCAGCACCAGAGCCGGCGGCGGCGAGGGAGCCGGGCGCACCGAGCGCAGCACCGAACGCAGCGTGGTCGCGGGGGCGGCGCCTGGAGCACGGCCTCTGCTGGACTGAGCCCCGAGCCAGGAGGCGGCGGCGGCGGCGGCGGCGGCGGGGACGTCGGCCGGGGCTCGACTCCTGTCCGGCCCCCGGCACGGCTAGCGGCAGGTGGCGGTCCGCGCGCGTGTGCAGGTCCGTGCCTGGAGGGACAGGGGGGACGCGCTGTCGCCGCGGCCGCTCGGGCCGGTCCCGGCGCGGAGTGGCCCGCGGCGCGGACAGGGGTGCCGCGCGCTCGCCGGTGTCCGGGGATCCCCGCCCCCCACTCTGCCCGTCGCGCCGCGCCTCCGGGGCCGGGCCGTAAAGGGACCGCGGAGGGAACGAGGTCACCGCGGGGTTGCCTGGTGACTTCCCCCCGACCCGACTGTCCGGTGAGCGGCCCCTGGCGCCCAGGCCGCCTGGCCTGGTCCTCGCCCAGCTCTCCCTTGCTCTCTTCCCCGCTTCCCCCCCAGAACAAAAGGCTGGGGTCTCGCTGAGGAGGGGGCAGTCGCAGGAAGAGCTGGCGCGGAGTAAAGAGCTAGGACATTGCAGGGCTGGAGGTGGCTTTGGGGGTACAGAAGCAGCCCCCAACGAGGAAGCCAGTCTGGAGATGTGAAATGACTTGTCCAGGGTCACACAGCTGGTGCTTAGTGACCCGGCTGGGGCCAGACAAGCGAGTCTGGGGACTCCCCTCCCAGCGTTCATCTCCAGGCTCCTGAGGTCGGTAGTCTGTGCTCTGGCGATTTAGATCTGGCCACACATGGGCTTTGGAGTCCTTTGAAGGAGTCAGAGAAGGTGGTAGAGCCTCTCCCCCCCCCCCCCCCCCCCCCCCAGAGAGGCGCGAGAGGAGCAGGGCTGCAGGAGAGGGCACTTGGGAAGGGGGTGTGAGGAACGAGCCCTGCCCCCGTGGGCAGGCGGGCACAGGCTCGCAGGAACAGTGCCTTCCGAGCGCCGCGTGCCAGCCGCGTGGGTGTGCCTGTGGCAGGAGCCCGAGCCGCGTGGGGACCGAGTGCACGCTGCTCCCTGGAAAGAAGTTCTGCTGGGAGAGGCCCGGGGGAGCTGTTCCCGGCTGGCGCTGGCCCGGGCTGCCCAGATAGCATCCCTGACATTCAGGATGTTGTTGTGTTTTGTGAAGGCAGTATTCGGAAGCAAAGTTACTCTGTAGCAGGAAGTTGGACTGTCACTTTGCCTCCCCGAGAGAGCCTGGGGTCATTGGCTGCAAAATGAGGGCCTTGTTCTGCATGGACTGAGCGATTGAGAAAGTTCATTCCCCATCCCTTATTTGCAAAATCTTTTATCTCTTCAGGAGAAGGATTGGAAGTCTATTTCTTATGGTCAGCCACAGGATATCACTGGGACCCCGGCCTTCCCTGGGTTGGGTTGTTTGGGTTTGTTTGTGGTTTTTTTGGTAACTTCAGGCAAAGCTAATCATGGCAGTGCAGGAGCATCGCCCGTATTAGGAGCAGGGTTGCCTTTGGGCCTTGAAATGACCTGGATAGCACATGAGGGGGGCTTCTGGGGTGTTGGAAATGCTCTCTACCTTGCCTTAGTACTGATTCCACGGTGTAGACATATAGATGTTTATAAAGTCATTCCCTTGAGATTTGTGCGCTTGGCTTGTGTATGGGTTACCTTGATAAAAAAAAAAAAAAAGTAAATAAGAATTTAATGCTAAAAATCCACTCACTGTGGTAGCACACAGATTAGTGCAGTTTTCCAGCCAGTGCATTTTAGAGACACATTTCAAAACCACAAAAACCGAATCAGAAAAGAAAAAAAAAAAGGACAGGGGAATGAACAAAAGTGTAGAAAAAACGGGGAATGAATTATACGCCGCAGAGACCTTCACCACATCACCCCGTATGAGTCAGTTCTTTAAGGGGGGGGAGAGATTGTTATTCTGCCAATTTTACAGATGAGCAAATAAAGTCACACACATTTAAAACGCCTTAAATGCCTTACTCGGGGGAGCCAGGGTTAAGACCCTGGGTACACAGACTTCAAATTCTGTACGTATGATGAGAAACAGGCAACTTTTGGCCACCTGAAGCAGGAAAAAGAGACTGGAAGCCTGGCTTCCTGCCCTGCCCCCTTTTTGTTCCTTTCCAGGAGTCTCTGTTGTTTTCATATAATTGTGCGTGTGAGATTGTGTCACAGGCTGAAGTTAGCCAGCAGCAGAAGGGATGGAAGAAGCGTGTGTGTCTAAGAACATACAGTTTTAGAAACAGGAGAAAGCCAGCTGGCCTAGCCTGCCAACGCTCTTTTAGGGGATGTATTGTTCAGAAACCATAAAGAACAGGTCGCGATTTTGCAGTTACTCAAACACGCACACGCACACACACACACGCACACACACGCACACACACACACACACACACACTAAATAATATAATCTAGAAAAGTTACGAGAAACCAAAATGTAGTGAACTCTAGAGAACACATAGAGTTTTCACCAGGGAGGAACCGTCAACTTTCCCACATCCTAGAATTTATAAAGATATGTTTGTTACCGCTTGAGTAAAAACAAAAACAGAAAAACCACACACTCTACAAGAATAACTCGGCAGATGAAGAAGAGTTGTTTTCTAGCCAACGTGTTATAAATAGACGTCAAATTTGGTGCAGAAATATTTGAAACCTGAAGGTATAGTAACATCATGTCCAGAGAGAAAACTTATCCTCATGTGTGGTCTTCTAGTGATTTGATATTTCTACCTATTAAAGAAGTAGAAACGTGTTTGTTTTACCAGCCAGTTTCATACTGAAGAGTTGGGAGGTTGGTCTTATTCTTGGAAGTACAAAGTTTTGGGTTAGAGCACATGGGTTATGTGGAGCGACCAAAGAGGTATCTCTAGGTGAATCTGCTTAGCCGAGTGCCATCAAGCATGATTATGCATCACAAAGTTATCTTTAGGAGACTTTTGCCTTGTCACAGTAGTGTTCCTGCCATCTGGCTGCTGGAATATTTAGAAAGGAATCGTAATGTTTGACTGACTTTGCTGATAGTATGACAAAACAAACTTTGAGAGGGAACTATTAAATATGAGTTAGGATCGGTGAGAGAATGATTGGTGACTTCTCATGTAGTCACTGTGACAGAACTGAAGAGACGTACTGTTCCCTGCTGATGCCCAGCAGGTACAGCACGTATGTTTTCTTACCGGCTTCAGCCCTTGCAATTCTTAAAAATTTTTTAATGTTTTTCTTTATCTTTGAAGGAGAGAGAGAGAGAGAGAGAGAGAGAGCATGAGCGGGGGAGGAGCAGAGAGGGAGGGAGACACAGAATTTGAAGCAGGCTCCAGGCTCTAAGCTGTCAGTACAGAGCCCAATGCAGTGTTCGAACTCACGAACTGTGGGATCATGACCTGAGCCGAAGTCGGACGCCCAACCGACTGAGCCACCCAGGCGCCCCAACCCCCCTTTTGCAATTCTAGTTGGGTCTTTCCTTAGACCTGTTCAAGTGGGAACCTGACCCAGTGTGCAGCAAGGGAATCGTGTAGTTAACTGCTGTGGTTAAGTGCCAATGAGATAAAGTGAAGCAGAGCAAACATGGGAAAAATGCCAGGCGGACGATATGTGGAGCAGGTACTGTGTGGAAGATTTTCAAGTGCACCTGAAAGGGACGTTCATCGTGTATGGGTGATGTATTCCAATGAGACACTGAATCTGAGATGGTGACATCCAGGAAAGAGTGCTTACGGAATGTAAGCTCCTAGGGAGTAGCTACAAGGAAGCGACAGCCAGCCTCAGTTCTTGAGCTTATGAGGACATGTGTCCATAAGAGTGTGTGTGTGTGTGTGTGTGTGTGTGTGTGTGTGTGTGTGACAAAGCAGGATTCCTGGGGTGCTGTCCCCTGTGCCTTGGGAGCTAAAAGCTAACAGGTGCTCCACACTTACTATGTGCCAGGCTAGGCTAAGACCTTTCTATGTATGAAATCATCACAATAGCCTTATAAAGGAGCTGGTTCTTCTTACTTTCATTATCAGTTGTGACAGAGAGACCAAGGGCTAATCTGCTCTTAGAATAATCATGTCACACCCAGCTCTCAGCAGTCTGCTATCAGCCCATTCATAACCCCAAGACACCCTCTACCTCCCTGACTCTCCCTTTTTGCAACTGAGCTCCTGAAGGGCAAGTACTTGTCTGCTTCGTCTCTGTTCCCAGCACCTGCACCATCATGGCGTATGATGAATACTGCATGAACAAGAAAGTGAATGGATGAAAACCCTTATGTTCTAAGATCATAAGCCAATTATTTTTGGATTATCTGTCCTTTTGACTTTTACTGTCTCATTCCCCTCAGTTGATATGGATCGTCAGGCATGACTTTATGGACAAGATGTATAATAGATATCTCCTGTAAAGCTGTAGGATGGTAGGGGTCCCTGGGTGGCTCAGTTGATTAAGTGTCCGACTTTGGCTCAGGTCCTGATCTCGCAGTTCACGGGTTCGAGCCCCAAGTTGGGCTCTGTGCTGACAGCTCAGAGCCTGGAGCTTGCTTCAGATTCTATGTCCCTCTCTCTCTCTGTCTCTCTCTCTGACCCTCTCCTGCTCATGCTTTGTCTCTCTTTCTCTCAAAAATAAGTAAAAGTTATTTTTTAAAAAGCTGAAGGATGGGAAACTCAGCCTACAAAATCAGAAGGCCTCTGCTTATTTTAGAAATTCAATATTATTATTTCTTTTTTTGTAGAAATTGTATAATTCAGAATACCTGGGTCTGAATCTTGTGTTCATCACTTGTTTGTTATATGATCTTGGACAAATAACTTTGCTATGCCTCGGTTTCCTCATCTGTCAAATGGGCCTGATAATAGTAGTTATTTCATATTTAGAGTACATAAGATAGGTTCAGTGCTTAGAATGGTACCTCATTCATAGCAGTGGTCAATAAATTAGCTATTGTTATTATCATCTGATGCTTTTATTTTTTTTTTAAATTTTTTTTAACGTTTATTTATTTTTGAGACAGAGACAGAGCATGAACGGGGGAGGGTCAGAGAGAGGGAGACACAGAATCCGAAACAGGCTCCAGGCTCTGAGCTGTCAGCACAGAGCCCGACGCGGGGCTCGAACTCACGGATCGCGAGATCATGACCTGAGCCGAAGTCGGCCGCTTAACCGACTGAGCCACCCAGGCGCCCCTCATCTGATGCTTTTAAAAGTTGTCTGCCTTAAATATTCCCCATTCCATACACATTTGAGGAGCTTACAAAAATAGATAATAAACAGAAAATTAGTAGAGAATGAAACCAGGGTAAAGAAAACACAGATTGGAAAGCAAGATAAAATCAGAGGTAACTTAGAGAATAAGCCTGTTTCGTAAGATGCAGGTAGTTTCTAGAGATGAGTCTACTGTGAAGTCTAGTATGGCTTCTGGAGAGAAGGTTACAAATTTGCCAGAGCTTCCCAGTGGCCAGAACACAGAGGAAAGAAAACACAAATAGTTACTTGATCCACAGTGACCATGAGAAAAAAAACAGATCAGTTGCACAGCTTTCCCTGGTCCCGAAACCTGGGACAACTTTCTCCTGGTGGGTCTTCAAAGCGGTCGTTGCTGCCGTAGGGACCTAAGTGTCCAACATAGTCCCTACTGTGGACACAATGGAAGTTTTGTGGTAGAAGGCAATAATAAGCGTTTCCTAGAATGTTATTGACTATAGTTCTGGAGACCTAATCCCGGAGCACAGCCCAGTAAAGGCTCTTCTGTGAAGGACCAGCAAGCTGTGGTTGGGGGACATGCTATTTTCTTAGCTATGGTTACTGAGGGCCTAGGAGAGTAGAAAGATTCTTTCTGCCAAAGATTGTCATTCTTGGGAGAGTCAGGTGAACAACCCCATCTTTAAGAACATTCATTTTGACTAAAGCCATTTAAATGTGCCAGATCAGTTGACTTCATCCAGAAGGGTGTTTCATGCACATATGCTCATTAATAGAGTATGTATTCATGAATTTTCTTAATGCGGATAGTCCCATAATCTCTGTTTAGCTGCACATTTTATCACAGTGTTTGGAAAAAGAAAAATCCAGTGCTTTGTACGACCTCTTAAACCCCTTAATGCTATCAGGACTTCTGGGTAGTAAGAATAAATACTTTGGTTTTAAGTTTTTTTAGTAATCGAAATAATGGTCATGTCTTTTTAGTCTTACTATATGTTATATGCTAATATAATCTAATATGCCTAACAGTAAAAATATATATTAGTCCA
Source organism: Prionailurus bengalensis (assembly GCF_016509475.1). Lineage (NCBI taxonomy): Eukaryota > Metazoa > Chordata > Mammalia > Carnivora > Felidae > Prionailurus > Prionailurus bengalensis. The sequence goes on from NC_057348.1 coordinate 120,750,150, forward strand.
AATATGACTTGTGTCCATTAGGATTGCATTCAGTCGCCAAGCCGACCAAACAAAACAAAAACAGCACACGCATAAGAATCTGACTTAAACAGATACGTTTATTTGTCTTGTGGAAATAGACTCCCAGGAAAGACAGTCCAGAGCTGATGGAAGAGCTCAGACAATGCTTTCAGAGAGTCTGTCTCTTTCCATCTTCCTGCTTCACCCTCCTTAGCCTATAGGACCTCATCTTACATCTGGCTGCTTCATGGTCACAAGATGGCTGCTGCGTCTCTGGGCTTACGTCTGTAGTACAGTCAGGAAGAAGAGGAAGGTGTAAATATCCGAAGAGTGAGAGCCCTTCTGGTGCGAAGGTGTTACCTCTTTATTCAGAAAGTGATGCCCTCCCCAGCTGCTCCCACCTACATCTCGTTGACCAGGATGATGTCACAAGGTTGCTCAAAATATAGGGAAGTCTGAGAAATCAAATATTTTTAGCTGAGTAAATTGCAACCCCTACCCCCACCCCCCCCACACACAAATTAGGGGTTTCGCTATGAGGAAGAAGAGGGGATGGTTATTGAGTAGACAGCAGTACAGCCACCTGACTTGCTGCCTTTATTAGCCATGCCCTTGCCTTAATTAGAAATTACAGAAGACAACTCAGTAGTTTAAAGTGTTATGCGTTTCCAGATCTTCATACAATTAGCACGCAAGAATGAAGCATACCCAACTGCCTTATGTAAAGATTCCTGAATCGCTCTCACCCGTCCTGATTCTTTTCTAAGTTTTGGATCTAAATTTCCATGTGCTGAAAGCACTTCATATGCTTCAAAGTAAACCCACTTCTCCCTGCCCATCTACCCCTGGTGCCCCCATCCACACACTTTCTCCCATCTTCCTTATTTAACCCTAGATTGTCTTGGCAAGGAGTACTGGGGTTATCCTGGGCTGATTCTTCTCCCCCATCTGCACATGCAAGCTAATATCCTCCTTGCCTGGATCCCATGATGCTTATTCAGATAATGTCCATCCTCGCTCGTATGGATCCCCAAATTTCTCCACCTGTTCGCTGCTTCTCCCTATAATTCATGTTCCTCACGTGGCCGCAGGGTGCTGTCTTTGAAACACAAAGTATTTTAACATCTTTCCTGTCTTTAAAAGCCTACAAAATGAAGTTCAAATTCCTTGACAACCTGGCTCTGTGAGCGCTATGCTGGCTGTGACTGGTTTCCACACACGCCACACGTGTGCGCGTGGCAAAGCTTTGCTCATACCCTTCTCACTCCCTTCCACCATGCAAGGCCTGCCTCAGGGTTTTCTTATGCTTTTTACTTGTCGTTACCCTAGGGAGCAGTTAATTCAAAGCACTTTATATTTCTATTAATATTTTTTTTTACCCTGGGGGCGCCTGGGTGGCTCAGTCGGTTGAGCGGCCAACTTCGGCTCGGGTCATGATCTCGCGGTCCGTGAGTTTGAGCCCCGCGTCGGGCTCTGTGCTGACAGCTCAGAGTCTGGAGCCTGTTTCAGATTCTGTGTCTCCCTCTCTCTCTGACCCTCCCCCATTCATCCTCTGTCTCAAGGATAAATAAATGTTAAAAAAAAATTTTTTTTTTTACCCTGGATTCTGTTTTCCCTGATATTAATCATGCTGCACCAGTTTTTTCAATAACAGTCTTATTGGATTGTAATTCACATACCATAAAATTCACGCTTCTCAGATGTGCAATTCACTGGTTTTTGGAGTATTCAGAGTCACACAACCATCACTGTCATCTAATCTCAGAACATCTTCATCACCCCAAAAAGAGACCTATTAGCAGTCACTCCTCATATTCCATCTCCTCAGCCCTGACAACACCCATCTACTTTTTACTTCTATGGATTTACCTATTCTGGATATTTCAAACAAGCGGGACCGTACGGTCTGTGGCCTTTTGCGACTGGCTTCTTTCACTCCGTGTAATGATTTCTGGGCTCATCCGAGCCAACGCGTGGATCAGTCTTTCATTCATTTTTATTGCCGAATAAGATTTCATCCCCTGGCCATTTTGTTTATCCACTCGTGGGGCGATGGACATTCGCGTTGTTTCTACATTTTGGTTCCGATGAACCACATCACTAGAAATATTCACGTATAGGTCTTTGTGTGGGCATGAGTGTTCATTTCTCTTGGGTAGATAGCCTGGGAGTAGAGTTGGTGGGTCTTACGATAACTGTTGGACATCACAAGAAACTTTCAAACTTTTCTGTGCCATTTTACATTCCCCGCCCCAGCAACGCACAGTTAGCTCTGCCTACGGTAGGAGGAAGTCTCTGCAGAGAACCTGGCACCCGAGCATGTTTTAGAGAATCAGTAGTCATTTTCCAGGTGGCAGAGGCTGTCATATGCAGCCTGACTAGCATGGGCAAAGACGTAGAGGTATAAAGAAAAGGTACATAAGAAAACGTCCCGGGTGTGGTGTGGGTAAAGTATAGGATGCGTAGAAAAGAGTGGAGGATGAGATCTAGAACTTGCCTCCGTATTAAGGAGCCGTGAAAGGTGGTGTGTTAAATCGGGGAGTGATGCCCTGTGGTCTGAGAGGCGTGGCCTCTAGTCACTTGGCTGTCACTGAACTGTGCTTGCTGCCACGGGAAGGGATCTGCCTGGCGAGAGATGAGGTGGCTCCTGGAAGCAGACTGTTTGACGTTCTAGCAGAGCTTCAGGCAGGACGTGAGACTAGAGGTGCCGGAATCTGCTGGGCCCTTCTCTGGCCCGAGCTGGAACAGTAGGAATAAGGTGAAAATACTTAAAGTCTCAAAAGTGACCCTTAAAGAGAAAGGATTTGTCTCTCAAAATTTAGGAGGACTCGGGGCGCCTGGGTGGCGCAGTCGGTTAAGCGTCCGACTTCAGCCAGGTCACGATCTCGCGGTCTGCGAGTTCGAGCCCCGCGTCAGGCTCTGGGCTGATGGCTCAGAGCCTGGAGCCTGTTTCCGATTCTGTGTCTCCCTCTCTCTCTGCCCCTCCCCTGTTCATGCTCTGTCTCTCTCTGTCCCAAAAATAAATAAACGTTGAAAAAAAAAATTAAAAAAAAAAAGTTTAGGAGGACTCACCATCCTAAGTGAAAAGTTACCACCTTAGCCTTAGAAAGTAAAAAGCACCCTCCTTATAAAATCTAACATCATCAAATATATTAATTAAAGAGGTGGTAATTTATTTTGCAAAATGACTCATTATTTGGGGCGCCTGGGTGGCGCAGTCGGTTAAGCATCCGACTTCAGCCAGGTCACGATCTCACGGTCCGTGAGTTCGAGCCCCGCGTCGGGCTCTGGGCTGATGGCTCAGAGCCTGGAGCCTGTTTCCGATTCTGTGTCTCCCTCTCTCTCTGCCCCTCCCCTGTTCATGCTCTGTCTCTCTCTGTCCCAAAAATAAATAAACGTTGAAAAAAAAAAAAAATTAAAAAAAAAAAAAAAAAGACTCATTATTTTATAACACTGATTACGGGCTTCCATTGAATAACAAACTCCTTTTGTATACTTAAAGCATACCCCGATTTTCCAAAATTAGAGATGCCGTTTTTCAGAAGGATAGCTGTTATATAAAATGAGACTTACTTATAAATGTGTGATTAATATCATGTATTTTGAATAAGCTTTGTTCTTCTTTTAGCTCATTCAAAGGCAGCAAAAAAAAAAGACAGGAAATCAATATTTTCTGCTTTCACCCTTAGGAACCTCACACACAACGATTTTTATGGCATTTAACTATAATTTAAATACCTGAGTCATTGGGGCGCCTGGGTGGCGCAGTCGGTTAAGCGGCCGACTTCGGCTCAGGTCATGATCTCACGGTTTGTGAGTTCGAGCCCCGCGTCGGGCTCTGTGCTGACGGCTCAGAGCCTGGAGCCTGTTTCCGATTCTGTGTCTCCCTCTCTCTCTGCCCCTCCCCCGTTCATGCTCTGTCTCTCTCTGTCCCAAAAATAAATAAACGTTGAAAAAAAAAAATTTAAATACCTGAGTCAATGATAAATATTATCAATATCTCCATTTTTCCCTTCGCCAAATACTGTTCAGATATTATAATGAATTCAGTGAATGATCTGGGAACAAATTTGCGTTTCCCTAAGAGTCTTCTAAAAGGAGACCAATTTGTGAGCTCAGGGTAGGTGTGACTTACTAGGTGTCATATTAGATTGTGGTTAAAGTATGTCTTCATTGTGGAACTCACATAGACAAGTCTGCATTAATCCTTTAAGCATTTCAGCAGATAATTAACTACAATCTCCGATGAGGGCCGAGCAGATTCAGCCCCAGGAGCTATTGTCATCAGGGCTGGTGTTTCTCAGGTGTTAAAAGTCCTCCAGATCACAGAAGTGAGAGGTGAGCGGGCACTCAGCTTAGTTTCCCTCTCACTTTTGTGCGTCAACTCCAAGTCCGGTATGCCATTTTCATGGGTCCAGACTGCGGAAATTAAAGGAGTCTATAGAAAGCCTTTCGGTAAAGGCTCTTCCAATGGTGTGGGACAGAGAGTGTCATCATGCCAGATATTCTGCAACAGAGCTTTTCAATTTTTTTTTTCAACGTTTTTTATTTATTTTGGGGACAGAGAGAGACAGAGCATGAACGGGGGAGGGGCAGAGAGAGAGGGAGACGCAGCATCGGAAACAGGCTCCAGGCTCCGAGCCATCAGCCCAGAGCCCGACGCGGGGCTCGAACTCCCGGACCGTGAGATCGTGACCTGGCTGAGGTCGGACGCTTAACCGACTGCGCCACCCAGGCGCCCCACACTGTGCCTTTCTTACATGTTTTCCACATTCTAGAGCCGCTCAAACTGTGGTGCCCAGGCCAGCAGGGTTGGTCTCACCGGCGGGCTGGTTAGAATTACAGAATATCAGGCCCCACCCAGATGACTGGATCAGAATCTACATTTTTACAAGATCCAGGATCCGATGCGGGGGCTCGGACCTCATGAACTGTGAGATCATAACCTGAGCCGGAGTCGGACACTTAACCAACTGGGCTACCCAGGTGCCCTGTGTTTTCAAGTGACTTAAGTCAGCATGGTGCTTAAGAGCATGGACTTTGGAGCCAGGCACCCCCAAGTTTGAATGCCAGCTTCCCCACTAATTTCCTGTGTGACTTTGGGTAGTTTTCTTAACCTTTCTGTGCCTCCGTTTCCTCCTCCGAAGAATGAGGATAATAGTAGTTATCTATCTGACTGGGCTGTTATGGTGCTTAAATATACAAATATTCAAATATACCAAAAGCCCTAAGAACAGGATCAGACACATAGTAAGGGTTATGCTACATCAGAGCTAACTTGTTTTACTATTACCTAGAACTCAAACGTTCAAGGATTTTTCTGTGTGGTTTATATTTCTCCCCGCCCCCCATCCCCCCGCTTCCCTGCTTACTTAGGCCAACATGCCCCAACTCCCTCCAAAAGGCTAAATACCTTCAGGACCTGCATACCATTAAGGAGAGTGAGGATATCAACTTTCATTCGGCCAGAAGAGGACAGTGTTAAGTGGGAGAGGTGGCGTATGGGACAGGTGGGAAGTCCTAGGAGACGGCTATGCCCATTTACTCATCCAACAATGAGGAAGTGACAGCAGAAAGTGAGCACTCATAGATGATTTTCACCATCACCTGGAGAAAAGGGTGGTTTTTTTTTCTTTATCCTTTTCCTTATAGCTTTGGCAGCTTTGCCACATGCTTTTCGAGAAAATGTCTTATTTGTGCCTTATGTGCTCATGGGCTTGTGGGTTATGATTTCCTGGCCGCAGGGCACCTTTGATAAATAAATGACTGATCTGTAGGGTGGCGGGACCCGGCTGAGACCATAATGCAAGCAATGGCTTGTCCCATGGGGCTCATTCGCCTTTATTAGTTCAGAGGTAAGAAATCTCTGTTCTTCTGAACCCCCAGTTCATAGGCAAAGAAACAAAGAGACTCAGTGGAACAGTGACAAAACAAAAAGTTATGAGTACACAGAGAACCTTATTTTCAGATTCCTATTGAAATGTATTTTAAGAACCAGCGAAAGCAGCTTTTGTCAAATAGTGGCAATAATCCTTCTTCCTTATGTTTTTAAAATAGGCACACATTCTATTTGTGAGCAACTGTAAACTACCCTTGGGGGGAGAAAAGTGAGTGTATCGTTTTGACAAAAGCAGCTAGCGTGTAAAATCCCTTACCGTAAGTGATTTCTCCCTGAAAAAGCTCAGTTGGTGTACATATATATGTAACTTTTTGTATTAATGACATAGGCAAGCCCAGTCCACATCTCTTTCTGAATCCGGTGGGGCAGGAAGGGGAACAGAGGGGTAGGAGGGAGGGTTTACCATCTACCCCCCCGCCCAGACTCCCGCTAGCTCCTGGTAAAGGGATTGTACTGTGGCGGTCTGTGGATCCTGTGGGACGTGCAGATGTGTTCTCTTGGCCCAGTGATTTTTAAAAGTGCTTTCTGAATTAGTTAGCCACATTGCAAAACTGGATTTCACACAAAAATCTGGATTTGGGGCCTTTGAGCGCAAACTGGGAGGATGTGGCCCATACTGGTCTTGCGTTCCCGCTGAATATCAGTCAGCCAGAGCTCAACGGGGGCCTCCACCTCCAGACCCGGACCGTCACTCCCGGGAGCCAGGGTTCCCACACACCTTGCCCATCCACTGTTTCCTCACCTCTGAATCAGTGGTCACAAGTCAGCTCCCTGCGCAAGGGATGCTGGGAAAAGGAGCTCCTGGCTTCTGGCTGAGGATGGCAGGACTCCTGGGAGAAATTCCTCAGGCATAGGAAAAGTGTCCAAGAGGTGATGGATGGCCACAACAAGACAGACGTCCACCCGTACCCGAGAGAAGAGACACTTGCAGAATGGTGTCGTGCCATTTCAGCCCCTCTGTGGTTCCAGCCTTTCCTCCTTCTCCACCACGCCTACAGCGCCCCCCAGACGGCTCGCGTTCTCCCACTTCTGTATCTCTGCCTCTGTGCCCACAGCCCTCCTGGAGCCACCTCTGCACCTACGGAAGCACGCAATAGCTTCTACCAAAATGTGTACCTATTGCCGCCCCCACCCCCGGCTCTGAATTAAAGGTGACATTCCTCGACACTCCCCAGCCCTCACGTACCCTACTCCACCTTTTATTGTAGTTCTTGGTGGTGATCGTGTGATGATGAGAAGCACAGTTTCCAGTTACGCGTCTGCTGTGTGTCACAGCCTCCCTGATGTTCTTCAGGTACTGTCTTTTAGTCCCGATAACGAACTAAGAGTCAAGCATTAGAATTGTTTCACAGATCAAAAAAATGAGACCCCCCCCCCCACTGAGGCTAAGTGACTTGGCCAGGGGCCACACAGCTGGGAAAAGCAGAGGCATGAGTAGGGCCCGGGTCTGTCCAACTCTCAGAGCAGCACGGTCCCCTGTGCTCAGGGGGTCTCATGTGGATGTGGCATCAGTTGTTGCCTGGGCACCCTCTAACGCTCGCTGCTTGAACATCTAACCCGCATCCATCCCAACGCTATTTTCTAGAGTTATTTCATGAGTTGGGAGGAAATATCAAGGCCTTTGAGAATCCGGCTTTTTTTTTTTTTTTTTTACCCTAGACACTTTTTGATACATTACAGAGCAAAATAACAGTTTTAAATGTGTCGGGAGAGCACAAAGCTTCAAAGAGCTCATGGGAACAGCCTGTGACTTCCTGGAGCTCTGCATTCTTCACTGTCAGATTTTAACTACTACTTTTCTAGATAATTACTTAATTATTTTATCTGTCAGGAAAAAGCCTTCACAGCCATCAAGTACCGCATGTAAAAATACCCTTTAATCCTCAAGTTTGAAAAAAATCACGCCGGCGATTTCAGCGAGCCGGAAGCCCCGTGGCACCTACTTACGCTCAGATCTCTCAGGATAAAGCTAACGGACGGCAAGCGGTGTTCAGGTTCAGGGAGAGCAAGTGGGAGAATTATACTTCCCTGTATCCGGTCCTTTCCACTTGAGGGTCTCAGAAATATTTAAAAACCTTTGCTAACTGGAAACAGAGAAGTCCTATGACCTGAATTATGCCAAGTTACTGAAACAAAGAAATGAGGTCTTGGATCCGAGAGGCCAGAGCGTTAACTCATCTCTGAAATTCACCAGAAACGAAGCAATGTGTCTGAGTCAAAATCCAGTTCTCCACCATAGGAAATGCCAGCGTCCCCCACAGAGTCGTTGAGGGCATTAAACAGAACGGTGTATTATAAGTACCTACTACGGTGCTGAGCACATACAGGGGGGCTCAAAAAGTTACAGCCAATCCTTATTACTCACAGATTCCATAGTTTGCTAACCAACCCCAAAGTCAGTATTCACAGGCACTTCCGTGGTTGTTCAAGGACACGCACAGAGTAGGGGAAAATCTTGAGTCGCCCCGTGCACGGATGTCTGTTCCCAGCTGAGGTTGAACGAGGCAGCCCTCTGTATTCTTGTTTCAGCTCTCCTACTGTAAACAGGCGTTCTTTACACATTCTGTGTAGTGCCATGTTTTTCAAATTTTTGTGCTTATTGCTGGTGAGTCTGCTTTTTTTTTTTTAATAATTTTTTTAATGTTTGTTTTTGAGAGAGAGAGAGAGAGAAAGAGATGGGGAAGGGGCAGAGAGAGAGAGGGAGACACGGAATCCAAAGCAGGCTCCAGGCTCCGAGTTGTCAGCACAGAGCCTGATGTGGGGCTCGAACTCACAAGCTGTGAGATCATGACCTGAGCTGAAGTTGGACGCTTAACCAACTGAGTGTCCGGGTGCCCCTGGTCTGCTGTTTTAAATGTCCCCTCTAGCATATAACGCTGAAGTGCTGTCTAGTGTCCTTGAGCACAAAAAGGCTGTGATGTACCTTATGGGGAAAATGTGTGTTAGATAACCTTCATTCAGGCACGAGTTATAATGCTGTTGGCATGAGTTCAAGTTAATGTACCAACAATATATATTAAATTAGGTGTCTTTAAGCAGAAACACTCATAAAACAAGATTACATATTAATGAATTGACAAAAATCTTGTGACCGGATGTCCAGAGGGGTCCAATCCTATGTTGCTGCTAAGAGCAGAGGCTCAGTATTTGCTAACTCAGTGCTTATGACAACTTCAAGAATATAACTACCACAAATAATGGGAATTGGCTATATTCTATTAGGTTCCTATATTAGGAAGCTTAAAAATTAGTGGCTATAATAGATTAACTCCAAACCCTCCATGACTTAACACAGTCCATTTTTCATTTCTGTAAAATCCAGTCAAGGGGCGCCTGGGTGGCACAGTCAGTTAAGCGTCCGACTTCAGCCAGGTCACGATCTCGCGGTCCGTGAGTTCGAGCCCCGAGTCAGGCTCTGGGCTGACGGCTCAGAGCCTGGAGCCTGTTTCTGACTCTGTGTCTCCCTCTCTCTCTGCCCCTCCCCCGTTCATGCTCTGTCTCTCTCTGTCCCAAAAATAAATAAACGTTGAAAAAAAAAATTTTTGAAAAAAAAAAATCCAGTCAAGTGTTTGGCACATGGCCTTAAAGAGGGGAGTCAGGAACCCAGATTCCTTATATCTTGTGGCTGTGCCCACACATAGGACCTTTGCTTGCAGCCAGTGGATGGAGGAAGAGAGAAAAGCCATGGGTTAGAAGGTCTTTATGAGCCAGCTACAAGTGGAGCCCATCACATCTGCCTTCGTTATCTTGGCCACAGCTCAGTCACATGGTGACATCTAACTTCAGAGGAGGCTGGAAAATATAATCTAGCTTCGTGCGGATTGGTTACATGAATAGTTTTGCCACAGTTCCCCATAATTATTTCCTATGGTCATTTTTCCTTAGATAAATGACAAAACCTTTATGTAAGTGACATTGAAGCTCCTTTTTTTTAAATGTTTGTTTGTTTGTTTAGAGGGAGAGAGACGTAGAGAGTGAGCAGGGGAGGGGCAGAGAGAGAAAGAGAGAAGCCACACTGTCAGCACAGAGCACACCACAGGGCTCGAACCCACACGCTGTGAGACCATGACCTGAGCCGAAACCAAGAGTTGGACGCTTAGCCAACTGAGCCACCCAGGCGCCCCGACATTTAAGTTTCTGAAGTTGCTTTTCTAATCCCTTTCCAGTTCTTCACCAAAGGAAGCAGGTCTTTCTCCTCTCATCTGTTCTGCTTAAAAGATGTAAGCCTCACCTAATGAGACCTCTAGATTTTCTCTTGCTCTAGAATAGTTCAGCCAAGTCTTTAATCCCTACTGTCAATTTCTGAATGAAATTATTTTGCCACTGAATTAAGGATCATCATAAAAATGTATACCCAGGGCCTTTTATGAAAGAAATTGTTAAAATACAAATCACTGATCATTCATATTTGCTCCAGCTAAACGGTGGGCTCACATCCAACTCGCTTTAGCATTCAGCCAGTAAAATGCCAGCTTCATCTGACTCTCCATTATTGTCCAGTGACAATACACCATGTTAAATTTTGCACAGTTTTAAGGGATTCTTTTTTTTTTTTTAAGTTTATTTATTTTGAGAGAAAGAGAAAGAGAGAGAGCACAAGCACGGGAGGGACAGAGACAGAGGGAGAGAAAGAGAATCTCAGGCAGGCTCCACACTGTCCACACAGAGCCCGACTCAGAGCCAAACCCGTGAACCGTGAAATCGTGATCTGAGCCAAAATCCGGAGTCAGGTGCCCAACTGACTGAGCCACCCAAATGCCCTTTAGGGGATTCTTAATCCTGCTGAAAACAGGGTAGTACCATATGATCCAGCAATTCCACTCCTAAGTATATGCCCAAAAGAATTGAAAGCAGAGTCTCGAGGAGATATTTGCACACCAGTGTTCACAGCAGTATTCACAGCACCCGTAAGGTGTAAACAACCCCAGTATCTATCAACAGATGAATGAGTAGACAAAATGCAATTAAGGAAAGACACTCTGACACGTGCTTCAACACGAATGAAGCTTGAAGACGTTAAATGAAATAAGCCAGATACACAAGGACAAATACTGTATTTGAAGTACCTAGAATAACCAAATGCACAGTAATATGCAGTAGGATAGAAGCTACCAGGGACTAGGGGGAAGTTATTACTTAGGGTGTACTGTTTGGGACGATGAAAAATTCTGGGAATGATAGTGGTGTTGATTTCACAACATCGTGAATGTACGTGATGCCACTGAACTGTATACTTTAAAATTGCAAAAATGACCAATTTTACACTGTATACCTTTTACCACAATAGAAAAAAAAAATCATGCTGAGAAGAGGCCGGATTTAGAGCCTGGGAAGCCTGGGTTCCAATCCCAGGTCTGCCAGTTAATAGCTATGTGGGACTTCGGGCAGGCTATTTGATAGCTTTGAATGTCATTTTTCTTACCGATAAAACTGGGAGTACACTACTGACCTCAGAGGCTTGTTGTGGAAATTCATGTGATTAGCTGGTCACATAGCAGCCACAGAGGTAAAGAGAACGCGTATTAAGTAAGCAAAATCCTGTGGACTAGATTAAGAACAAAGTACCAGGTTACAGAATTGCTTCTCGCCTCTAAGAGATAAGAATATTAACATTGAATAGTACAAATGCCGCAGGAGTTTAGAGCTAAAGAAACAGGCACAGGCCTTGTTCTGGCCTTCCAGTAACCTCAGAGACAGAAGGAACACAGAAGTACCCCTGCCTAAGTCAGATGTTTATTTCTATTTCCACTTAAACTGTTGTTAGGTTCTGACATAGGTTTCCCTCATTCTTCTACGTGGTGGGAATTTTATCTAGTATAGGCTTTAAGTATAGTTTATCTAGTGTAGGCTTTTTTGGCGTGTCTTGATGCGGATTCTGAGACACGCACATACACACACACGCACGCAAGTGGCCCTGCTCCGCAGAGAAATACACTTACTTGCAGATCAGACATCCTATAACGTTAGCTGTTTGAAACAGAACCTTATTTGCAGATCTGTGCTCCAAAGCCCTCTATGTGGCACATACCAGACTGTATAGAAACAACAACACAACAACAGAAAGAAAAGTAAGAGCTGACAGTAGAGAAGGAAGCAGGAGAATGATTAATGCACGTGGCAAGCCTGGTTCAAGGCTGGCATCATGAGCAACGTTGAGCCCGTGACATTCAGAAAGGTGACATTTCATTCCATTTGTTCTGCTTAGGAAAACTGGAGCACGTACAGAATATTTTTAAATTGCATCAGAAATGATTAAAAGTGTGATGCTAAGGAGATCGAACGCAGTTGTTTGGAAAAATCATGATGGAGCGAGGTATTGCCGTTGACATATATTCTACTGACATTGAGACATAAATAGCTAAATTTTACCAGTTTTATCACATAATTCTGCCTAAAATCTAGCTACTTCTTTTGTGTCTAGCACTTGACACAATGCCCGCCTCACAGTGGGCATTTAATATTCATAGAAAGCATGAATGAGTGAAAGAATGAATGAACGCACAAGTGAAAGAAAGAAGCCATCCATTACATGCATGTGTCTGCGTGTCACATATTAACCTATACTTGGATAAAGACATCCGGATTCGAAACTATCTCTTTCTCCCTTTCAGGGCAGAAACCATTCTCCTGGGGACCCTTCGTAAGCAAGAGACGCCGACGCTGTGACATATGCCAGTGCCACCACCACCACCACCTCCTCCTCTGCCTCCACCTCCCCCACCTTTGGGGGCTCCTCCCCCTCCCCCCCCACCAGCGCCCCCGGTAAGACCTGCTGTTTTGCAGTTTGTCAGTCTGGTTCACTGTTGAGTGTAAGCTGCTTTGAATGCACTTGAGCAGAAGGTTTTCAGTGTTCAGAACCACCTCCCCTATGGCAGGTGGCATTTTCGGGGCTGTCTCTGGGGGCTCCAGGGTCCGATTCCAAGCCAGCCCCGCCAGGTACTTCTCTCCCCACTCCTCCGGAGCTCTCCCACTTCTGTCGCTGTGTTGTATACAAACATCTGCGTAATTTCTCTTCTGAGTCCTGCTGCGCAATACAGCTTCCCAAGACCCCCTAACTGAGGCGAAGTGCACCAGCCGATGTGGGGTGCTGCTGAGTCGGCTTCCAGTGTGCCCTTTGGGTGGTGATCACATGGCTTGGGCTTCAGTTGCCTAGTTCTGGGTGCAAAGAAGAGAAGTGTCGTGCAAAATGCCACAATGAAACATAAATCTCTAAAGGAAACTTTCGTATCTACACAAGACTGAATTCAGTCCATTCCCGTCTGTGTTACTGGACACTCTTTTTCGGTGTAATGGTTTGGGTTTAGAAAAAGAGGCACAGAGGACAGTTACTTCGTTTTAGAGAAAGGACTTCTCAACCTTGGCACCACTGACATTTGGGGCCAGATAATTTTTGTCGCGGAAGGCTGTCCTGTGCCTTGTAGGATATTTAGGAATATCCCTGGCCTCTACCCACTAGAGGCCAGGAGCGCCCCCAGTCGTGCCAATCAAACGTGTCTCCAGACTTTGCCGTATGTTCCCTAGGGGTGTGATCACCCTCCTCTCATCTTAGAAGAATATCAGTGCTTAATGCTGACAGTGAACCTTTTTCGGGAGGAAAACCCAGAGCACTCTTCCCCACTGAGCCTCCACTCCACGGGCCACTGCAGAAAGCCAGGTCTAGCACTGACCACGCTTCCTGTTTCCAGTGGAAAAGGAAAGATACGATGCCATGGTGATGTGCACGCAGAGACAGGGCTGCCTAGGGATGATATGAACCAAGTCCGCAGAAGCCAGGAATAGACCCTCGCCTGCCATCCCCCACCCCGGTGAGAGTGAGGGCATGCCTGGGTGCCACCCCCGGGACGTTTGCTTTCCGTGCTGACCGTATCTAACATGCCAGGGACGCATCCTGAAACGTGGCTCTTGCCCTTGAAGGGAGTGGAAAGAAAACACATAACGTGAATTATATCTAAAAGCTCTCCAACCAGTATAGGAAGAATAGAAGTAAGTGTTGCAGTTCCCCTGCTGAATTTGATCCCACAAGGGATAAAGGAGATGAAGTTTGTAAGTGAAGGAAACATACATGGGACCGTCACGTGGCTCTTGTGTGGACTAGCCAGCACTGAGGAAGTGCCACTTCTAACAAGTTCAGACACCACAATACACAACAGTGTAAACTTAGCCAGAATAAATAAACTTATCAAGACCCGTATCATTGGAGATTGGGGAAATAAGCCCTTTTAAACACTGCTGGTGACACTCCAATACTTGGGACTCAATAAACGTTGAATGAGTCTTTCTGGAACATTCTCTGGCGGAAAACCATAAAAACCTAAACGTATCATACTTTCTCCTCTGGTTATCGAGTAGTTTTGTTTTTGAGAATGACTTAAGAGTTTAACCCTAAAGGAACCATAAAGAATTTATACAAGGATGTGCACAGTAATGCTATGTATTCTAGTGAAAAATTTGACCTTAAGTGGTTTATAAGAACTAAATGAGATTTAAGTCATGCTGTTAATTAAAAATTGCATTTTGTCATAGAGTTAATTAAAAATTACATTTATAACTGTGCTTATTATGGCAAGTAGTTATGGAATGATGGATTAGAAACAATGCACATTTTGTGTGTAATGAAATCAGCTAAATAATATGTATAAGTAACCGAGATCAGAAGAGAATTTTGAATGCTGATAATTTTAAATTTCATTAGGCAGTTCTTTTTCTTTAAAGATGCTTAAGTTCATAATAAAAATAATGCTACCTTTGGTTAATTTTTTGCATTCCCTCCTCCATTCCTAATTTTTTTGAGGAGGAAAATAACCAAGTAAATTTTAATAATTTTTTATAATCACATCTTTCTACAATCTGGAAAAAATATACACAATGAATATTAAAGGGAAAGAATTAACATCCTTAGTATATAAAGATCTCTTACAGATCAATATGGAAAGGATAAGTAGAAAAAATGGACACAAGATATGACCAGGTGGAAGACATACAAATATTCTAACCTCACTACAATTGAATAAACACAATTTAAAATAAGGAGAAACTTATTTAAACAATTTAAAATAAGCCCCAACACGGGGCTCAAACTCACAAACCACGAGATCATGACCTGAGCCAAAGTCAGACACTTAACCAACTGAGCCACCCAGGTGCCCTGGTGATGATACTTTTTAAATGTTGGCTCAAATATCAGGAACCAAGCACTTATAATTTTTAATGGGAACAAAAATTGGTATAATTCCTTAAAACACAATTTGTTAATATAGATCAAAACCCTTTACAAAATGGCTATATTCTATGATACAGTTTCACTTCAAGTAATTCTCCTTCAGAAATGAATCATAGATGTACGAAATATTTAGCTATAGGATATAAATGAAAGCATGACTTGTAATAGCAACCAAAAAAGAAAGAAAAGAAACAATCTAAAATTTTAATACCAGGCAATTTCATCAAAACCTGATTATGCAATCCACAAAATACTAGGCAGCCATTTAAAGTCATATCAAAATTATTTTGTAACTTCCAGTGTAATGATTGACTCAGGCAAGGATCATCCATGAAAGCTAAAAACACCTCGTGAAACATTTTGGGGGAATACAACGTGCATAGGATCCCAAGTATCACCCAGATTACTTCTAATTACAAAGGAGGAAATGTACTTTTAAAATGGTAAACTTAGTGTCGCCTATAACGGAATGACCTTATGTCACTAGCCTTTTGCAGTCACGCGACAAGAAATGCGTAGCATCGCCCTGTAAAAATCACCTGCCAAAAATGAATGTACTCTGAGCAAGCAATTACACACATCCGGATGTGGGATCTTCTCCAGTAGAGGTTGGCAAACAAGAACGGAACCCACGGTCCGGTTTTTGTACAGCCCGTGAGCTAAGTAAGAGTGGCTTTCACTTCTTCAAATGGTTGCAAAAAACCCAAAGAAAAATATTTCATGACACATGAAAATTATGTGAAATGCACATTTCAGCTCATAAAGGTTTATTGGACTGCAGGCACGCTCTTTTGTTTATATTGTCTGTGGCTGCTTTCATGCTACAGTGGCAAAACACCAATGAAATAACTTGTTATTCCCCCCAGAATGATTTTATTTTCTCATTCATCAGACTGTAGTTTTGAAATTACACCCCGTTATTATTATTATTATTATTATTATTATTATTATTACATTTTGAACTTCGTCAGTAAAAATGTTGTGGAAATTTTGTTCTCTTTTTTTGGTTGTATTGTACTTACGTAACACCGATGATTTTGCCTCTTGGCCCACAATGCCTAAAATATTTACTCTCTGGCCCTTTACAGAAAAAGCTTGCCAACACCTGTCCTACAAGCCAGCTGGCTTCATTCAGCCTTCTTTTGGTCACCTGCAGCCAATGATCTTGATACACTTGCACTGGATCTTGTCCCTCCCCTGTGCCACTTTGCAAGGACTTCCCGTCCCTCTCTTAACTGTTGCCCATCCCATCTCTCAGACCTCTGCTGTGCCCCTCCTGCCATGTCTCCTACTTTAGGATCTCAGCGTTGCTCTTCCTTTTGCCTGGAAAGATCTTTCTGTGCATCTCAGCTCAGTTGTCACTTCCTTGGAGCACCATTTCCTCACACCCACAGTGGCATTTGTAACCTACTTTGAACCCCTCCTTCATAGCAGTTATCAGTTTTTAATTTTGTTTCTATTTGACTGGGGGCCACATTGTATGTTTTGTGTGGTCCTTTAGTTCTGTGTGCCTGGCTCATAAACAGGCACTCTGCTCATTGAATGAATGAGTGAATACATGTATGCACGAATTAATATCCGCATGGAAGGGTTGAGAAAGGGAGGTAAATGTCTTCCTAACCAGTGGTCAGGACTTGAAACGTACATGCTCATGGAGCAACGTGGCAGGTTGTTCTAGATGTAACCTTTGCAAGGACCGAGGGCATTTTGTGTGTTATGTGGGATCCCCTGTCATGGAAAGCGTCCTGTCAAGCTTCAGCTTAGCTCTGGAGGATCTGGGGATCAAACCAGGGCCAAAAACTTTTTGGTTTCTTCCTCCCACCTCTCACCTCTTCCCTTCCTGTCCCGCCATCCTTGTCTCCTCTTCTTGGGTGATGTGCAGCTTTTCTTTTTCTAAAAACATGAGCGTGGAACCAGGAAGAGGGCAGATGGGACTTGCTAAAGTTTGGGAGCAAGCTTTAATTAAAAGCCAGACAGGGGCGCCTGGGTGGCGCAGTCGGTTGAGCGTCCGACTTCAGCCAGGTCACGATCTCGCGGTCCGTGAGTTCGAGCCCCACGTCGGGCTCTGGGCTGATGGCTCAGAGCCTGGAGCCTGTTTCCGATTCTGTGTCTCCCTCTCTCTCTGCCCCTCCCCCGTTCATGCTCTGTCTCTCTCTGTCCCAAAAATAAATAAACGTTGAAAAAAAAAAATTAAAAAAAAAAAAAAAAAGCCAGACAGTCTTCACCATCTTCTTTCCCTTCCTTTCTTGCCCCATAATCCTCTGTCTTTTGTCTTATCCCTTTAAAATCCAGTAACAATATCAAAATTGCCTGCCTGGTGTATTGGTCCACTTACAAGGAAATTATTATTGTTTCTTTGGTTACAGGATGTAATTTTTTAAAAATCTAAAGAAAACATAATGGATTTGATTTTTGAAAACGCAGCAGACTTTTACTGAACTTTTGTTTTCAAATCTACCTACGACCCTTTTGTAGTGTCCAACATGAGAGGATAAACTCCTTGAGGGCCTATGGTTTTTTTGTTTTCTTGCCATAATCACATAACACTGTCTACTCAAGAGGGAGGAAATATATATGTCTCTGACCAACTGATAAACCGTTTGGAGTTGGGTTGGCCAAGGGAAAGCCTGATGGTAGGGTCATGGCCACAGCATGTGTTTATTTAAGAAGCGGGTTTGTAAATTCTTGCAGCATTATTTTCTAATGTTGCTCTTCAAGCTTAAACATCTTTTTTTTTTTTTAACGTTTATTTATTTTCGAGACAGAGAGAGACAGAGCATGAACGGGGGGAGGGCCAGAGAGAGAGGGAGACACAGAATCTGAAGCAGGCTCCAGGCTCTGAGCTGTCAACACAGAGCCCGACGCGGGGCTCGAACTCACGGAGCCCGAGATCATGACCTGAGCCAAAGTCGGACGCTTAACCGACTGAGCCACCCAGGCGCCCCTCAAGCTTAAACATCTTAAGGAAAAAACAATTCCCCAAGGAGAACTTGTATCTTATTATTTCAAAACAAAGGGGAAACTGGCTTGATAATCATTTATTTACAACGAAAGGCAAAACTCTAAGTAAGAAAACATCATGGTGCCATATATTTCTGCCTGTCCGTTCTGGAGATAGCATTTACTAAAATGCTTCAGGGAAATTACAGTGAGAAGCATCTTGTGGCCCCGTGCTTTTCTGTCCCTCCTTACCATTCGCAGAGTCTTTGTTGGCATTCGGGAAACCCTGCGATATTTTTTTCTCCTTGCAGTCTAAGGATTGCATGATTCACAGGCAAGGGGGACTTTCCAGTGTCAGGAAATATCAGCTGTGGCTTACATGGGGAGGTTTTTCCCACCATCTCTGGGATGCAGGAGCTCACGTGGTATAGAAAAACATGTCAACCTAAGAAAGAAAACGTGGAAAATGGAGTGGTATCTGAAGTCCCGTGAAAGCCTTTTTCAGAGTTTTGTGTTTGCTGTGGTTAAAAACAATGCAGAGTTGAGGGGTGCTAGGCGGAAGGGGGGCTTAGTAGAATTGCATATTACCCTATATTCTGGAAAAGGTCATTTGCGTGTCTGCTGGTGTATTTGGAATAATGAGAGGTTAAAAAAAAAATTCTTAAACACTGTCACTCCGATTCTCATGACGCTCTGACACTTTGATTAGTGTTGCTAATAAGGGATTGAGAACACTTAACCCGGAATTCACAGTGACCGCTGGGACAAGGAGAAGGCGTTTGCATTAGGCCAAGCTATTAGGAGAGTATTGACGTGTGGACTCTGCTTCACACGTTGCAAAACTACACCTTTGTCTTCAAGTAATTTTAAAAACTTGATTCTCCCTCTCGTGCCCATTTGCAACCACAAGGAGTAGCACTGCTCGGGTGAAAGCCGAGAGCCTGTCTTTTGCAACAGATCTACTCAGTGTGTGTGAGCGAGAGAGGTGTGGCAGGACCTGCCAGTTATCCTTCCAAAGGGCCATTCTGGGCGGTATTTAAATGTGTTTCTTGTTTCTGCAGCTGTGAGGTGGGAGGGGTGGCAGGAACAAAAAGGAAAAGGCTTGCAGGGGTGTGCTGGAGGCCAGGATTATGCACTAATAATGCCTGGGACTTGGCCAGAGAGCCTGCAAGCTCTCGTGAAAGGCTTTTATCAAATTTCATAGGAGCCCAGGAGCGTAAGTCACTCTCCTGCAGCACCTGAGCTGAGGGATAAGGCAGGAAGGTGCCATGGGAGTGTGAGGCCAAAGGGCCACTCGTGAAAGTCTCAGCCGTCTCTGTAGCCATCCCTACCCAGAGATCCATCTTATACCCCAAATCTGCTGGCCCTTTGCCTTTGAAAGCTTTTTAAACTGCAGCGTAACTAACAATTCCTAAAAAGCTGCAAGTGACCCATCATACGTACCCTGTCGTACTTAGGAGCGCCACTGTGGTTTGGAGCCTGGGATCTTTGGGGGTGGGGGGTGGGCCCCCTTCCCCCAAACTGCTCCTTCCTTTCTTGCCATAAAAGGAGAACACTACCAGTGTCAGGTTATCGCTGGCAGTTAGAGATCCAGCCCAGACGCACTAGAGAAAGCCGTAGGAGGGGAGACGGTGCTGGGACCCGCCGGCACATCTCTGCGGTCGGGTGTTGACGACCGGTAAAAGTCACATTTTCTGGAACGTTTACTGAAAAGACAGGTAGCATGGCGTGAAAAAAGCAGGCTACCTATAGGTAGTGTGGTCCCAACTATACAAAACTGTGTAGGTAGATGCTCACTCATGGTCTCATGGCTTGAGGTCTCTGCTGCTTGCAACACTGGGCACACAGTGGGGACTGAGCTCTGTGACCGCAGACTGTGCCCTTAACCTTGACCAAGCCATTATGCCAATTTATGGAGCTTTTGCTGCACAGACTCACCCAGTCTCTGCCTCTGAGGAGCCTAGAGCCTGAATCCGGAGAAGTCCGGTCTTGTCATTGATCACTGCTCCGTCAAGGTAGGACTGAGTGTGCAATTGGTTGTTCCCAGAGCAGAAACTTTGTGCCTTGAGTTGCTGCCTCATTATGTGCTTCCTGCATATGTGATCCTTGAGATCTCATCTTTTTTTAATTTTTTTTAACGTTTATTTATTTTTGAGACAGAGAGAGACAGAGCATGAACGGGGGAAGGGTCAGAGAGAGAGGGAGACACAGAATCTGAAACAGGCTCCAGGCTCTGAGCGGTCAGCACAGAGCCCGACGCGGGGCTCGAACTCACGGACCGCGAGATCGTGACCTGAGCCGAAGTCGGACGCTTAACCGACTGAGCCACCCAGGCGCCCCTGAGATCTCATCTTTAAAGAGCGCTGTGTCCTCTAAATTAGTCACCTTTCATCCTAAGCTTGCTTCTCTGAGCATCAGGCACTGTACGTGTCCTGCTAGTGTTTTGAGATCTCTCTAGAACAGACAAGTTCAGAACTGAAAGGATCACGGGGCCGGTGAGCAGTTAGTGAGTGGCCCTGAGACCGTGCCTAGTACTGACCTAGGCACATAGTAGGCACTTAATACCTAGCCTTACTTCCTGAACTAGTGAGTTTTGCGAAAATACAACTTGCAAGGCAAACCCGCTGGGAGCTAACCAGCCAGCACTTTACGTCTTATACCTGCATAAGTCTTGAAAGC
Organism: Prionailurus bengalensis; assembly: GCF_016509475.1. Lineage (NCBI taxonomy): Eukaryota > Metazoa > Chordata > Mammalia > Carnivora > Felidae > Prionailurus > Prionailurus bengalensis. The sequence continues at coordinate 120,770,888 of NC_057348.1, forward strand.
CAGAACACGTTCTCTGTTGTGTCAGAACAGCCTCAACACATTCAAATTTCAGTAAGAATGTTTTATAAGGCGAATGCAGTTCTAGCAGAAGTAACACATTTAGGGATAGCAAAAGTTAACACCCAGTTATTATTTTAAAAGCCATAAAAGCTCTACCCATTCCAGTTTGTTACTCTTTTCAAAGAGAATAGACCTTGCTCCTTTCCTTTACATAAACACATTTCAAAACTCCAGGAAGGCGACACGATGTACCAGTTTTGGACATGGGAGCGGTAGATTTCCATTTTAATAAGGTCTGTTCACAATAGAGGAGTTGGAATGTGTTTTCAGGCTGGCGAAGGCAGGATTGCACCTGCTCTGTGTACAGTACTTAAAACATAAAGGTGTAAAAACATGTTTGTGTTCTCCATCGTCCGTTCAGCCCTCGCTGGGCCGAGCCATCAGGGTCAGCAGCGATCATGCAGTGATGCAGCGTGGTGTGTTAAAAATAAATGAATTAATTCAATAAATAAAATGAAAACGTGTGGGCTTTAGAATTGTGCAGATTGGAAACTGAACCCCTGCTGTGTCACTTGCTAGCTATATGATGTCAAGCAAATTCCTTAGTAACTCTGAGCCTCACTTTTCTCTCTGTAAATGGGAATAACAATACGACTTCATAAGGCACACTGCCCATAGGGTGGTAAATACGTGTAGAATGCACAAATCATGGGGCTATTATGAGGATCCAAGTAAAATACTGATAGAAGCTGTTGCTTATCCAGTGCCTGCTTAGTCCATGGTAGCTGCTATTATTTCCGGGACCAGGAAACAGCTGGGCACGTAACCAGATCTGGGACTGGGAAGTTGAGGGCAAGGGTCCCTGTGGCCAGTGTGGAGCAGGCGGTCACACCCCAGAAGTCAGGATCAAGGTTGGAAGCCTGAGTTATTCTTTAAAGTGGGGAGTTAGGCCAGTGGTCGGAAAATAGTCCAAAAACACAGGGCAGAGTTTACCACGTCCGGGTTCTCAGGGGCTCCAACTCCCCTGTGCCGGTATCTGCTCCTGTAGCACGATTCCAAGGAGGTGAATGGTTGGCCTCCTCTCCTCTCTCGTGCCTCCCACGGAGCTGAGTGGCCTGCGACCAGGGGTGTAGCAGGAAATACCTGAAGTCGGCAACAGAGCCCTCAGCCATGCAACCGTGGAGGAGGAATAAGTGGAGATGTGGCGCGTCCTTTAGGACGATCCCGTGGAATGGAAGCCCGGTCCAGATATTTCCAACGTGTAGAGGAGGCTTTGTTTTCTCAGCTGCTGTTTGCTTTGTCGGTTTACAAGCAGCTGGGCGGTAGCAGACCAAGAGGCCGCTGCGGGAAGGCACACATTTCCCTGGAAGGTTTCACGGTGATGCTCGTGCAAGAATTCCAGCGCAGCTGGCTGGCTCTGGACCCCTATCTAAAGAAAGATGTTCTCTGGGCCTTGTGACAGCTCCGGGAGGCTGTGATTCAGACGTTATGGTCTGACTTTCATTTAAAACTCTACCGGCCAGGGGGAATTTGAACACTGATGGGATACCGGTTGATATAAAGAAATTCTATGCCATGGAAGATAGAACGTCTGCTTAAAATTCTCTGTGTTGCCCCCTCCCCACCATGTAATGTGGTTCCTGTTTTTCTGGGGTTAATGTCACAGTTTTAGTGCCACCTCCCTACAGCAGATCTGCTGTCTCTAATCATTGGGTCACAGAATGGCTTGCTTTTTCCCTCCTAAGGCTGATCCCTGATTCCAGTGACTCTGAAGGGGAATGTCGCAGAAGCTGTGAGGCTGGCCATCACGATATCCCTTGCTACTTTTTATTTAAATAAGCCTTGAGGCCTAGTGCGGACGCCAGATAACAAACAGTGGTTTGTAAAACCGTTGCCTTTACCCTCCTGTGCCCAGGGACAAGGACACCTAGCACTAGCTGGTGTTTTCTGCTCCGAGCACGGAGGACATTGTGGGAATTACTAAGGCAGAACTTTCCCAGCCGGCAACGCTTCCAGCACCAAGGTCACCCCACCCAGATATGGAAGAATTTTCACCTTCGACATTGTCTCCTCTCTGACTGCATGCCTCTTGTGATTGTGTCGCGGAAGGATTCCGGAGGCGGGTGAGGGAAGAGGAACTTTAAAACCAACTCTGAGACAAAAGCTTTGGCCCTCGAGGTAGCTTAGGAAATATGTTATAGCATAAACAAAACAAAACCAAACCTGTGGGTTCGGGAGCAGGTGAACAGCGCATCTCAAGAAGTCAGATCGCAGGCATCCAGGGACTTCTTTAAATCTCACAACTGGGACGCCTGGTTGTGTCCCAGTCAACTGGTTGTGATTTCGGCTCTTGATTTTGACTCTTGATTTGGCTCAGGTCGTGATCTCACCGTTTATTGGGTTGGAGCCCGTGCTGCACTGACAGCACAGAGCCTGCTGTGGATCCTCTCTCTCCTTCTCTCTCTGCCCCTCCCCTACCTGTGCTCGCGCTCTCTCTCTGTCTCTCAAGGTAAATAAATAAACTTTAAAAAGTAAAAATAAAAATAAAAAAGTAAAACCCACAACTGTGAAATATAGACGTCTGCCCTTTTGGCCATGCAGACCCAAATTTTTTAGAAACTACCATTGGTTCCACTGGAGGAAGAAAAAGTACAGTCATGCTGGGGTCAGATCTGCGACAGGAATAGAGAGCACAGCTGCCCCTCGAGGCTTTGTCACACAGGACAAAAATGGCCCAGTAAAACCCATTCCTTTGGCTCAGGGGGCCCTCGTGCAAACACAGACCAGGACTGGTAGGTGAGTTACTTTTTTTTTTTTTTTTTTTGGCCATTAATCCATAACTGTTGCTTAAAAATATGCACCAAAAGCCCTTAACGTATCCAAAGGAAGGATTTTTAAAACCTAAGGGAAAGCTAAGGGAAAAAGCCTCACTGGAAATGTGACGTGTCCTTGCTCACTTCCTCAAAGGCCACCGTGGAGATTTGCACCCACCGAGGGGAGCATGCGCCCTTCCTTCCCCCGTTTCGAGCAACTGCAGAAAGCTAGGGTCAGTATGGGTACAAGCAGAGACTCGCCACCAATGGTAATGGTTGTTCCCAGGGGGCAGAGAGCACTGTGCCCGCTGCACACGGGTTACCACCACTCCCGACAGCCTGGCTTAGAGCACGGCCTCACCGGCTTGCACACTCGTCTCTCCGTGAGTACAGTAAACCCTCCTGCATCGGTTCGGCTATTGCCAGGCCCTATTGTCAGTTGCACTCACTTTAGGGGCTTTGGGTCCAGGGGCCTTCTGTCTCTGTGCCAGGAAAGGCTGCCCTCAGCAGGATCCTGAGAGTGGGGGTCGGGAGACAGAGATCGATAATCTTCCTTTCCCCCCGGGGCCCGACAGAGCAAGATGTGAGGGTCATTTCCTCGTGTCCAAGATTTTCTCTTTGGCACACTGCTTTTCCCGTTTCCATTCCAGTAATTTCTAAGCAGCATGCAAACTCACCCATCAGTTCCTCTTTCCCTCTTTGGAGATGTCACTTCAGCTCAACCTCCCCTTCCTTATTTTGACCAAATACTTCATGGAATCAGCGATCCCTGACCCTCACCTGGGCAAAACCATGACTGTTTCTCCTCACCAGGGCCATACAAAACCACCTCCTCCCTCCATTGATTTTACGTGAACGTGAACAATATAATTTTGTGTTTGAGGTGCATAAATATTCCATTAGTAACAGCGCCAAACTTGGCCTGTTTGGCTTGGATAAGAGTAGTGGTCAAGTGACTGACGTGGAAGGCTTGGCGAACTTTCTGAAATTCAATGGTGTTCCTTCCTGCTGCGCTTTGGCACAGAGAAGTGGGTTGGTGAGACCAGCCACGTGTCCGTGCCGGTTGGGCTGGCCCCGAGCAGGAGTTTCAGGAGCCCAGCTTCCCGCTCATCTGCCTCACCCGTGTCCCCTGTGTGACCTGGGGAGTCCCTGCCCTTCACCCTCTCAGGCCACACAATGGGGACGGTCCTCTAGGGGAGAGGCAGGGGGTGGCTGTTGATTTTATGTCATTTGGCTTTGTCAAGGACTTGCTTCATTTTGTTTTAATTGTTGCTAGGTAATGCCTAAAGAGTAAAGCTATTCTAAATCTTGAAACATTTGTAGGGGTGCCTGGGTGGCTCAGTCGGGTAAGCAGCCGACTCTTGATTTCCGCTCAGGTCATGACCTGGTGGTTAGTGAGTTCAAGTCCCACATAGGGCTCTGTGCTGACAGTGCAGGGTCTGCTTGGGATTTTCTCTCTCACTCTACTCCTCCACAGATTGTATGATAGATAGATAGATAGATAGATAGATAGATAGATAGATAGATGTTTAAACATTGTCTTCAAAGACTGGATTCTCAAGTGCAAAATGGGAAGAGGGTGAGCAAGGAGAGAAAAGTATCATAGGGAGGATTTGAGGAACCAGTGAGATTTTATTTGAAAACTCTAAACTCACACAAAAAACACACTGTCCCTTGGTTTAGCTTTTAGGTGAAATGAACAGCTGTATTAGGATACGCTATTCCGGAATGTTACTCTAAATTTTTTTTAATGTTTATTTTTGAGAGAGAGAGAGAGAGAGAGACAGAACATGGGGTGGGGGAGGGGCAGAGAGAGGAAGACACAGAATCGGAAGCAGGCTCCAGGCTCTGAGCGGTCAGCACAGAGCCCAACGCGGGGCTCAAACTCACGAACTGTGAAATCATGACCTGAGCTGAAGTCAGATGCTTAACCGACTGAGCCACCCAGGCGCCCCTGGAATGTTACTTTAAGGCCTTGACCCCAGGAGAACCAAGACCAGCAAGAATCACCCAAGCACCCAGTTCCTTAATTCTTCTGCGTTGACATCCAGAGCACTACTAACCTTCAGGACCCCTCTGACCTGCTGTAACTTCTTGTATGTCGTCCCCTCCCTGGTGGCAGGCCCCCTTGCCCTCTTCATTGGAGGAATCGGTGTATTTTGCCAAACCTCTGGGTCTGTTTGCTACCAGATATTGTTGCCTCCTGCCCCGAACTTGGAGCTTTTGCCACAGACCCATGATGATGGCTGAGTTACAGGTTTTGAGGACAAGTTTGGGAAAAAAATGGGTGTTGCATCCAAAATCATCTGCCATGGACATTTTTCCATGGCAATTATAATAGCACCTTTGGCTTATTGTTGAAAATAGTAATCCTCTAATATATTACTGTAAACAGCTTGACAATTTCACAACTTCCCATGGAGCCTCATTGGATCTTTCCTTATCCTCTGTGAGAAAGAAAAGAGCTTTATCTAATGTGGGTTCCCCTCGAAGTAGACTTGGAGAAAAGAGTCTCTAGGTAGTGTATTTGAGAGGTGATGCCTAGAAGCCCTGGCAAGGGAACGAGGAAGCAAAATAGAGGAGAGAGGAATGCAGGTGAGCGGTGTGTGGGAAAGTGGGGTGTCATCCTGCAGGGGACCCCTGAGAGACTCTAGAATCTGCCTGGATTGTGCTACTGACGGGCGAGGGGCTAGGGCTTTATCCACCAACCCTCGTCACCCTTGTCACCGTGGAGTGCACGCCCCTCCGGGGAATCCCTCTGACAGAGACCCACAAGCAGTTAGCATGTCGGGGTGCTGTCTGGTGTCAGCTTCCGGGCGAGGCAGAGCAGGCCGGTGATGAGACCCAGCAGCATCTACCAGAATCATCGCCAATTCATGGCGGACGAACGGCGGTCCAGAGAGATTAAGTACTTGCTCAGAGTCGCACAACGGGTGGAGTCTTGGCACTTCGTCACCTGCATGCTGTCCCTTGTACCGCCTGGCCTCCAGGGCTGCAGTTATGGCAGAGATGGCTGGGACATGCCCTCCAAGCCCAAGACAGCCAGTGTTAGGAGGCCAGAGAGCAGGACTAGCAGAATATTTTCTCTGATGTGCTTCCCCCATTTGCATTTCCACAGGGATCTTTGCCCGACTAGCATAGCTCCTTCTTTAGAGGTAACACAGCAAAGTGATGAAGATTTCCGAGCCAGCCTTCCTGTGTTTCTATCCTGGAAATTGAGTGGCCTTGGGCAAACTATTTAAACTTTCTGTGCCTTAGTTTTGTTCTCTATTTAAGTACTACCTGCTTCATAATGGCTGATGCAAAGACTGAATGAATTAATACATGTAAAGTGCTTAGCAGGGAATAACAGCCATAAAAGTGTTAGATGGTATTGTTATGGTGCATACGGACGGTCTTTTTCCTTTCACTGGCTTTAGAATTCATGCGAACTCATTATGAAACGAAAGCTCACAGTTCATCCCGCATTCACGTCTTGGTAGCATCTTGCCAAGTTTAAACGCCATTGCGCTTGAGACAATTTGTGTATCGCCTGTCTTCACCCTACCTTGATCAACTCCCTAAGGAGGGAGTTCATGCGGCCTTACCCTTCACAGCATGAGCAGTGCCAAGGGTGGGTCCAGGCCTCGGGAGCTTCTCCGGAAATTGGTGTTCTGTGAATGAGAGCGCACCCTCCCAGGAGTTCGCTGGTGACACAAAGCTCATGTTACACAGGCAAGCCACCTGCTGGTGGTGACATCAGCATAAAAAAAATTTGAAAGGTTGAACCAGAGATGTACTCCTCCCAGAATTTTCTCTATATTTATAGAACACTATTCTGAGGCCCTCAAAAGAATTTTCAGCTGTGGCTCTGTCCTTTAATCCTCCGTGAGATTAAATTGGAAGCGAAGATACAGAGTGGGGCGTTCTGGTATGCAGTATTAACATCCACCAGCAATTATGGGTATTGTTGTTTCATTACAGATAACACTGTGCAGCAACAGGTGGGCTAATTTTAACATCCGTTTGACCTTGACACACTGTTCAAATGGGTCAGGGTCAAATTGGGTGTCCTGTTTTATGTACGAGGACCTCAGACCCACCGCGGCACGCAGAGGGCCCTAAGGCAGAACTGACCTAAGCCAGGGTGTTTGTTCACAATTACCAAGTTCTTGCTGGTAAAGGTTGGAGGTGCCCAGTGGTGGGAGGTGAGTTATAGCTACACGACCTACACACCGAGTCACAGATTCAGCACGGTATGGGCTGTCCCCTTCCAGTTCGTTTGTTAAAGTCCTAACCGCCAGGACCTCAGAATGTGACTGCTAGGGTGAATGCAGAGAAAAGTAAGGTTAAATGAGGTCATTATGCTGGGCCCTAATCCAATAGACCCAGTGTCTTTGTAAGAGAGGAGATAGGGATGCAGACAGGCAGGAGACGGCCGCCTGCAAGCCAAGGAGAGAGGCCTCACAGGAAACCAACCGTGCAGACACCTGGATCTCAGACTTCTAGGCTCAGTACTGTGGGGAAGTAAGTTCCTGTTGTTTAATAAATTCCCAGGCTGTGGGACTTGGTTACGGCGCCCTGGCAAACGCATACACGATGCCTTCATTCGTCGGCCAGTGCAGAAACCTCAGCACCTCCACCATCTCGGTGACGCCCCCCTCAGCTACCCCACCGCACCTTGAGGACAGGTCACTTGGGGCAAATCTGGTCCCAGAGCCAGCCACCCCCAGACAGAATCTGCAGCTTGTTTCTTCACTCCCCTGCTGCGTATGCACGTCCTTTCCCCCAGCTTTTTGTGCTTTTATCGATTGTTCTGTTCTTGCTTTCTCTGTTTTGTCTTCTTTTGTCTACTGTTTAGAAACGTGCAGAATCTCTGATTCGAAGGGGCCTTCTGCCCCTAAGACCTCATTTAAAGGCCTCCAAAAGCCTTTGCTACGAATGACATAAACTGCTGAGGTTGCTGCAGGAGTCATGCATTTCAGAATCAATGGACAGATCACTTCTATTTCTGGAAGCTCGGATCAAGAGTTGTGTCAATTCCGTGCAACCTTAAATCATTTTAACATCCATTATGGGACCGTCTTCCAGCCATCACGAAGAAAAGCGCTCTGCTTGCTCACTGCATAGCCTTTGCTGGCTCCCTTCCCAGGACCTTGCTGTTACTAGCTGATTTCCTGCTGCAGCGATGGGGTTCAGTTATGGCTGGAGTGCATGCGTGGACCCAGGGTGAGCGGAGTGCATGGGTGGACCCAGGGTGAGCCTTCGCAGGTCCTGGTGTAGACCTAGCCTGGCGAAAGTACAGAGTGGGTTCGGGTCTTTAATGGCACCAGAGAAACCACAAAAAGTGAACGTCAGTCCTCTTTTTTTCTTTTTTTTCCAATCATCTCACTCTCTCTTTTCTTGGTCTCCTTCACTTTTTTTCAGGCCACCTTCCCTCTATTACTTTCTCTCTGTTGCCAGAGTTAGCAGATAAAAATACAAGACGCTTAGTTAAACGTGAATTTCAGTTAAACAGCTGTACTACAACTAAAACAAATCGTTGTTTTAGTGTAAGTAGGGAACAGATACGGACATACTTAAACTTGACATTTTTCTTGTTTATCTGAAGTTCAGACTTAACTGAGTGCCCCGTTTTTATCTGGCAACTCTGTCTTTGTCTCGGAATATGTGTTCTTTTGTGTGTTTCTCTTATATATAGGTATGTATGTACGTAGAGATGTAGCTGGAGAGAGATATCTCCCTCACAGGCTTTCCTTTTCTGTCTTTTTCCCCTGAAAACCCTACAGGCATACCCCCCACCTTCATTCATATGCACAGCAATGGTTATATCCCTATTTCTCCTTCCACCTTTCTTCATTCTTCCACATCCTTCCCCCTGTTATATATCTCCCTTATCTATCCTTAAAAACTATAGTTTTCCTTTCCCTAAATCTTGGTCACACTTAATAAATAACTTTGTTTCCTTCCAACTTTAAAATATTGAGAAGTAGATGGGGCGCCTGGGTGGCTCAGTCGGTTGGGCGTACGACTTCGGCTCAGGTCATGATCTCGAGGTCCGTGGGTTCGAGCCCCGCGTCGGGCTCTGTGCTGACAGCTCAGAGCCTGGAACCTGCTTCAGATTCTGTGTCTCCCTCTGTCTCTGACCCAACCCCGTTCGTGCTCTGTCTCTCTCTGTCTCAAAGATAAATCAACGTTAAAAAAATTTTTTCTTAAATATTGAGAAGTAGAATCCTTGATAGCTCTCTCTTTAAATATTGGTAAAATAAGGTCATTATCAGCCTTGATATTCTAATTTGCTTTTTTTTTTCTTCTGATTTATTTATATTTGTTTTGCCTTGCTGGATCACTGGACCTAAACATGAAAATGGGATCATACCCTCGTACGGAAGGGTGATGGCATAGGATACAGTCAAGGAAGAACCTCATGGGCGGCATAAGAAGTGTGAGGGATTTTTTTTTACTTTTGTTACCTTTCATTAGTAAATCTTAAAACCTATCAGTCAATAGGCATAAATCCCTCTAATGTCTGTTTTCTTACCAATCATTATGCTAGGCTGTGGGATTCCTAAATCAGTGAAGTCCTTTGGTCTTCCCCCTTGGATAAGACACGTGGAAAAATCAGAATCCAAAGTAATATGTATTCATTGCAGCAAAGAATAAAGAGTGTATGGAGAGCCAGAACTGAGTGGCCACGGACCTTCATCATTAAGGGATTAGGTTAAAATGGCTGCCGGGCTCACCAGGGTGGAAGACAGAGCAGGGGTGACAAGGGCACTCACCCTGGGCACTTCCACCTTCTCTCAGTTTGCACCCTCAGCACCTCCCTTATCTCACCCTTGTCCTGGCTCTGCGACCTAGCACAATTCAACTTTGCTCCCTCATAACCCAGCATTTCAGAAGGGAAACCAAATTGTTTCTCTTTCAGAAGCAATCATGGCACCATTTTTTCCAATTTGAGAGAAACATAAATAAGTGACTTTCTTTTTCTTGATTTTTGTTTCATCATGCTCCACTTCATTCCACAGAAAGTTGACACAGCCGTTGTTTAAAATTCCACAAACTTTTCCTCAGCCCCTTTCACAGTGGTTGGCTTCTGTGGTCTGTTTGTTTGTTTTCCTTTTCTGGCTTATCAGTTGTCTAAATCACTTGTTTGGTAACAAAAAAAATTCAAAAAACTCTGTGCGGGCGTCCTCCAATGGTATCATAAAACACACTTTCTAGATTTCCAACTCTTGCGGACCAGCTGTTGGCCACCGATGGTATCTGGGGCTTCCAACCCTTCCTTGACCTCACCCCTACCCCATGACTTTGATGACTAGAGTGCTTTGATATTATGATTTTCTTTAAAGTGTTTCCATTTAAATATGAGAATCTGAAATGTTTTTGTGTGTGTCTGTGGTTTATTTTTAACTGACCTTATTATTCAAAGCAATTTTAGGTTCGTAACAAAATTGAGTGGAAAGAATGGAGAATTTCCTTATACCTCCTGCCCCTGCACACGTACAGCCCCCCTCCGCGCCCCCCCCCCCGCTATCAACATAAGATTTTTCATCAAGACTTATATTCCGTGTTTTGTTAAAGATTCAGCATCTTTGAAAGTAGCTCTTTGAGGGCATGGTTACCCAAAACGAAGAGAATAACCAAAGATTAGTAGAATTTTTTAAGTGCTGGTCTAAAAAAATGTTTGTGTATTAATGTTTTACAGTGTCTTACATACTTTCTGCCTGTGAAGGATTATTGGTTCCTAAAATGGGATTAAAGGTACCGGAGATCAAGTGGTAGCTGGCACATCGAAGGCGGTTGACGTTTGTTGACTGTATTGACATTCTATTCCTTGACGAAGCTTGTGACTTCCAGATGCTTCGCCATCTGAACAGTCTTTGGCCTGGGAGCCAGTAGGTTGGTGGTCTTTAAATGGCTTTTCCTGGAGCTGGGGTGCAGCCCCTTCCTTAGGGTGCAAAGGTGACTTCACCGAGTTGCCAAGGGGGGCAGAACTCCATCAGTGCAAAGGAAGGACGGTGGCTGGGATGTATCTAAATTTGCAGAAGCAATTGTTGCAACAGCCTACCTCACTCTGGTTACATAGAGCCTCATCAGTAGGCCTAATTTTAGGAGGTGTAAGACGAAAATACAGTTGAGAGGAGTGAACTAAAAATAGCTCCCCCTTTATTCTGCTACAATTCACTCCCTCAGCTGATAAGTCTGTTCAGTTTATGCAAAATTCTTCCCCCTGTCATAATTGCATGAAGACTTTTGACAGTTATTAAGCACAACGCAAACCTCCATCTCGTTTTGATTCACTGCAGCTGTCATGACCTTCAATTTATTTCTGCCGTCCTCTGGAATTGCTGGCATTCTGTTCAACAGATGCTACTGTATTTTTAAGGGAGCATTTGAGGTGGCCCCATTTTATTAAAGATACGCAGGGAGCGTCATTAATAAGAGTACGTTGTGTGAGGCTCAGGTGGGCCCCTTCTGTGAGTCTCATGACAAAAATACTTTTTGCAAAAAAAGTGGACGCTGTATTTTCATGTTAAAGAACCTAATTTTATTTTAGTGAATATTCGGAGTGCTTATTGTAGGGAAGACATTGTGCTGAGCACTGGAAGCGTCGATGAAGACATAACTTCCGCCTCAAGGAACTTGGCTTGGGGAAGACAGATGTATGTCAAGATGTGAAATATGTGATCTCAGCAACTGGAGTCAGAATTCTTCTTAAGGAAGGACCTGTGTTGGGAACACATCTTGATAAACCCTGGACGGGTTGTGGGGGCGGGTGGAACTTGAAAGCAGGAATGAGGCAAAAAATAAATAAATAAGAATGGCTATACCGCACCACACAAAGCCAGAGGAAGAATGTGCTTCATTCATAAGTAGTTGGGCAGAAGAAAAAGATAGTTAAGAAAGGGGATGGGGGGAAGGGGCCAGAACACTGACTTGAGGTAGGTGGCTACGGAGATGCTGGGCCAGATGAAACCCTTCTGTGTTGTGATGAGCAAAGGCCATCTGAGGGCCATGGATGCCCAGGGCTCGATGTGGGGTTGTTGATTCTTGGATTGAAAAATCCTCCTGTTCTCCACCCACATTTCAAGTAAGTCTGCTAGGCTCTTGAATGATGTGCATGTTTAGGGGTTACCCTGAGGGGGTGCAGGGGGGTGGGGTGAAAGAAGAAGGGAAAGGCTCATAGAAGGCTTTGACCTGTGTTTCTGAGACCATAAGGAGTAGAGCAGAGACATGATGTGTGAAAAAAGGAACCTGGAAGCAAATGTGCCCACAAGACATAAATTCCCCTGAAACTGCAGAAATCTTTGGGAGGCTTTGGGCTTCCCAAGGGCATCAAGAAGGGCTCTGAGCCAGTCTCCTGTAGATCTCCAGGGCTCAGGAACCCCCAGTTGATATCTGCTTATCTAGGTTAAACTTCTAAAATGCGTGGCTATTATACAGTAAGTGGATGAGAGTTGAAATACAGTCAACTCTGACTCTTGGAGTAACTTAGGCTTCTCTATGAGAGGCTTCATAGCTAGCCCTTGGAAAATAGTATGATTTTAGTTGGCAGAATGGGAGGAGAAGAGTATGTCCTGCAAAGAGAATGCATGAGTATTAACAATGAGATACCAAGTGCAAGACCCATATAGGGAATGGGAAACAAGGCAGGCATGGGCAGTGGGCAGTATATAAAGTGTTGGGGGTGGGGGAGGTGAAGACATGGAATGTGGTCAGATTCTGGACAGCCTTGAACACCAGGCCTAATGAGTTTTATCCTCATCCTGTGGGTGTCTCACCTAGATCTAAAGAAAATTGGACAATCAATGTGAACGTTTAACTAAAGAATGAAGATTTTGAAAGCAAGAGGCCCATTAGGAGACCATTTAAATTCATGACTCTCGGGGCACCCGGGTGGCTCAGTTGGTTAAGCGTCCAACTCTTGGTTTCAGCTCAGGTCATGATCTCAACAGTTTGTGAGTGAGAGCCCCGCGTCAAGCTTGGGGCCTGCTTGGGATTCTCTCTCTCTCTCTCTCTCTCTCTCTCTCTCTCTCTCTCTTTTTTCTTTACCCTCCCCTGTTCATTCTCTGTCTCTGTCTCTCTTTCCAAATAAATAAATAAACTTTAAAAATGCATATCACTGAAATAAACAATAAATAAATTCATGACTCTCAGACTTCCCACCTCCTCCTGCACACCTGAAGGTTGACGTCCTCCCATCGCTAAGAATGGCGCCGTGGTTTAAGTGGTGTGGGTGAGAAGTGAAGGGTAAGCTCAAAATGTGGTGGTGGAACTAGAAAGGGCGGTAGGAATTAGATATGTTTTGCAAGAGAAGTTGACAGTAAGTGAAACTGACCAGCTATCGAATGTCAAGAGTGTGAAATAGGGAGTCTTGGCTTTGAGCCTATGGGACTCCAAGGAGAGTGCTGAGATCCGTATCACAAGAGGTGTAAGGAGGGCAGGTGTGTGTGTGTGTGTGTGTGTGTGTGTGTACACGTGCACACATGTGTTTGGGGTGTGGATGGGACAGAATGAGTTTTGGGGGGATGTGTTGATTTAAGATGCCAATGGAGCCCTTGCGGGGAGATGTTCAGCAGCCAGCTGGAGGCATATGCCTGGAGCTACACACTCAGCACATTCTGAAGTGGCCTGTCTATGTTGCATAAATGCCAGCAAGGTGGCGCGAGTAGATTCCAGGGGTTTCTGCCCTGCTGGCACCTTTCTGAGTCTTATCCGGCCAGTACTATGTGGAAGTATCTGGCTTTCCCGCTGCTCCTGCTCTGTTCCTGCCCATAAGAGATGCTCAGGGACTGTGTGTTGTTGAATGAGTGAGAGTACTAAGCCTCATGTTGACAAAGCTAGAAGAGTGAGAACAAGAGTTCATATTTTTCTTGTGGATTATGGCATGGAGATACCTTCCTGTATTTACTTCTATTTGGCTCTTTGTCCGTGTACATATAAATGTGTCAAATGTTTTCCTGATGAAAGAAATATAACTTTACAAAAGAGGTTTAAAAAATATAGGGGCACCTGGGTAGCTCAGTCAGTTGAGCATCCACCTTTGGCTCAGGTCATGATCTCAAGGTTCGTGGGTTCGGGCCCCAGATAGGGCTCTGTGCTGACTTCTCAGAGCCTGGACCTGCTTCGGATTCTGGGTCTCCCTCTCTCTCTGCCCCTCCCCTGCTCATGGTCTGTCCCTCTCTGTCTCTTAAAAAATAAAACGTTATAAAAAATATTTAAAAAAAAATTTTTTTCAACGTTTATTTATTTTGGGGACAGAGAGAGACAGAGCATGAACGGGGGAGGGGCAGAGAGAGAGGGAGACACAGAATCTGAAACAGGCTCCAGGCTCTGAGCCATCAGCCCAGAGCCTGACGCGGGGCTCGAACTCCCGGACCGCGAGATCGTGACCTGGCTGAAGTCGGACGCTTAACCGACTGCGCCACCCAGGCGCCCCCCAAAATTTTTTTAATATGTACGAAATATATAGAGTCTTAATTCTGCCATCCTGCTTATTTCCTTTTTTCCTTTGTTTTGACCTGTTAGCATAATATTTTATGCCACTTTCTGATTGTCATTTATTTTAGATATCGTTTGTTTATCATTTATTCATTCTGGATATTGTCCCCCTAGAGATCAGCAACCTGAAACTGTCTGTTTTTTCTTTTTTTTTTCTTTTCTTTTTTAGAGAGAGAGAGAGAGAGCACAAGTGGGGGAGAGGGAAAGGGAGAAAGAGAGAATCCCAAGCAGGCTCCACGCTCAGGGCAGAGTCCGACACAGGGCTTCATCCCCATGACTGTGAGATCATAATCTGAGCCAAAACCAAGAATCGGACGCTCAACCAACTGAGCCACCCAGGCGCCCCCCTGAGGCTGTGTTTGTCGAAAATTTTAGACCAAAAGTCAAACAAATACAAATTGAATTCCTGGCATGCAGCAGCCACTGGGTCGAAGTGGTGAAAATGAAGGCATTCACACTTACCCCTCAGGGTTGCTGGGAAGGCACACATGTCAGAATGGGAAATATTCGTAATTATAGGACTACATTAGGCACAGAGGAGGCAGGTGAGAGAAAGACCCACTGGGTTTTCAGAAAGTACTTCATGGAGAAGGTGTATTTATTTATTTATTTATTTATTTTTTAAACATTTATTTATTTTTGAGACAGAGAGAGACAGAGCATGAACGGGGGAGGGGCAGAGAGAGAGGGAGACACAGAATCGGAAGCAGGCTCCAGGCTCCGAGCCATCAGCCCAGAGCCTGACGCGGGGCTCGAACTCACGGACCGCGAGATCGTGACCTGAGCGAAAGCCGGACGCTTAACCGACTGAGCCACCCAGGCGCCCCGAGAAGGTGTATTTAAACCAGCGGAGCCACTGAACATTCTCACCCAGAGGAGGGACTGGTGAAAATGGCGTCTGGGAAAGATTTTTCTGGTTGTGGGGTAGGGGGTGGTGGATGGGAGAGGGAATACCCAGAGTGTTTTGTAGGGATTCAGCCATGCAGTAGTGGGGAGAGCCTGGCATGGTTGCCCAGATGGGAGGGGATGTTATTCTGGCACTCCGTGGTTTCCACAGGCCCCCTGGGGGTTGTCATTCGGAGTGCTTTATTCTTCCCAGGACGTGTTCCCGTTGGCTGCTTTGCACGCAGTACCTCCTGGCCGACTCACCTTATTCCGTGAAGGTGTCACGCACATCCAAGCTAGACGGTTCAGAACTAAACTTAAGTTCAAGATGAGGCGGGGCGGGGGGGGGGGCGGAATGTCAGCCTTTCTTCTTAGGAGGAACATGAGACATGGTTGTTTCTGGGTGTTCAAATTTACTCGTATTGTAAAAGAGTCGCTCTAGGGCCATGAAGTGATAAAGGGTCAGAGAGTCCCTCGGGGGGTAGACAAGCGTGGCCACTACGGCTGAGAAGGACCTGGTCACTTGTTGCCCTCAGGATATGTTATCTCTGTTCTGCAGATGAACAGAAATCAGAACTTGGTGAGGAGCCCAGTGGGCACATCAAATTAATACATGCCCGTGGTTTAGAAAGGAACCAGTGCAGAAAGGCAATGATAACAGAAGAGCGGCAGCATGAGTCCCGAGTTTAGTGTTCACTTCTTGGTGGGGGAAGTAGGAGAGATGGTAAATCTGTTGGGATGTGGTGAGTTGAACGGAGGGAATCCTCTGGAATCCTTATTTTTAACTGTAAGGAAAGGCCGGCTCCCACTGATGCACGTCTGATGGCTTCCTCCTTGGAAGACTCACTCTACCAAGATCGCTTAGCCGCTGGCAGACTGAACTCAGATGCTTCCTTAAGTGTTAACTTGGCCAGAAGAGAACAGTAGCTTGTAGAACCTGCCATCGAGCCCAGGCTTTTCCACTCTGCCATACTACCTTCTTGCCAGCATGCCGGTGATGATGCTTTTAGCGGCCCAACAGCGTTAAAAGAAGTGGCCCAAGGGAAACATAGGATGTGAGCAGCATGGACCACAGAGCTATCAGGCAGGGTGTAGAGAATCACCTATTGGACAAAGAAGGATTCCTTGGTTGCCCCTCTTCATCGACAGGGCCCAGAAGTAGAGAGCGGTCCTAGGGTGATGACAGAGCTATAGAAGCACATACCCAGAGCAGCTCCGGTCTGGTGTCCTAGGGGCCAACCAGAGAGGTGGGGAAGCAGGTTCTGGAATGGATGAGAATATCACCAGATCCTGACGTGACACCCTCTCGGTGTCGGTCTAGATCCATTTACGTTATCATCTATGACAGGTACAAAGCTTTGAGAACATCTTGAGCTTTCCAGAAATTTCAGAATTTCCCCCCCCCTTGGTTGTTATTCGTGCCCTTTCATATTTGAGCAGTGTTCAAAATCTTCATCCGTTTCAGAGTCAGCGAAGGGAGGCCAGAAGCTGAAAACCCCTGCCTTTCGCCCTGCAGCCAGCAGGGGCATGGAAAAGGAGAGTAGGGGGCTGACTCTTAGAAAGAAAGAGGTGGGCCAGTATGGTCCACCCACAGGAGGTTCCATGTTACCTGACGAGGGAGTTTCAGGTACAGGCTGTTTACGGTTGCGGGTATCAGCCTCGGAGCTAGGGTTACCCTGTGCAGTTTCCATTTTAAGTGCCCTCCGTCTACTCCTGCCAAGACTGCCGCTGGCTCACGTTTGAGGCACCAATCAGACTGCTCTGAGTCCGTCACTCAGCCCTGGCAAAGGCCTAGCACTTCGCTCTTTGGGCCTCAGCCTTCTACGCAGCAACACCTGCCCTTCCTTTTCCTTCCGATACCCCCTCCCTGCCCCCTTCTTCCTGCGCTGGCTGTCACACTCCTTGTGAAGCAACATCTACCGCGGTCACAGGCCAGAGGATAATCGGACCACTCCCCCACCCAGCTGCAGGCTTGCCATGTGTTCCTGGGTTTTCACCTTCGCTATTTGCCCGGGGGGTGTCATTACTTAGAGACTGTAGGGCCTGGTGGCCAAGGGACCCTGACTTGGCCTGGCCTCACCTTTCCGCTCTGCCCTCGCTAGCAGTAAACAGTGCACCTCATCTGTAAAGTGGACATAACCCCCTTAACAAGTACTTACATCATGGGGTGGGCGGGTCAAGTGCCTTTTACGTGAGTTAATACATGTCAAGCCCTCGGAACGATGCCTGGCGCGCGCAAATGCCTTCCCGTTTCTTTTCCTCATTGCCGTTGTCATTGTTGTCACCCTATGCATGCTGCGGGCTCTGTCCCCAGACTCCAGAGTGACCCGTGTGCGTAGCGGAGTAAAAAGAAGGAACCAGGTCTCAGCGAAAGTTGTCTATTTCAAAAGGAAGAGAGGAAGGAATCCGAGGTTTCAGCTGGGGTGAATGAGAGAAAGCCTTTAACGGAAACAGGGATGCCGGAGTGATGTGCTCCCTTTGACAGCGGTGTTAATTTATTAGTTTGCAGATAATCTGGTGGGACGAGAGCATGTTTCTTTTTGGTGGTTCTTTTTGTCTGGAAAAAAAAAAAAGGAAGGTATGAAACCTCAACCTGTTTTTGAGACACTGTTCAAACTATGATTTATTTATTAGCAATTCCTGGTGCCAAGCCCTGGACTCCTAATGCTGGCCTCTGTTTTTTTTTTTTCTTTTTTCTTTCTTTCTTTTTTTTTAGTTTCAAGGTGGTTGTTTCCGGGTCCGGCCAAGGTTTTAAAATCAGGTTTTCTCATCATTTAAATTTTAGTCTTAAAAGCCTGGGAACATGGGCATCCTTGAAAAAGGGAGATGGGTGCTGAATTCAATTCCCATCTCTCAGGACAGAGTAACCAAAGGTTAAAAGGGGTGAAGACAGCTTGAGGAATAGGGGCTTCAGCATAAAGGCAGCAGCTTCCCTTCCTGCCCCTGCATGAGCAGACAGATGTCAGAGAGCAAGGGGCTAAGGTTTATATAAAGTTCATTTGAATAAAGTACTGATAGATTACTCACACGGTTTAAAAAAAATAAAAGAGCTGGTGGGGCGCCTGGGTGGCTCAGTCTGTCGAGCATCCGACTTCGGCCCAGGTCATGATCTCGCAGTTTGTGAGTTCGAGCCCTGCATCAGGCTTTGTGCTGACAGTTCAGAGCCTGGAGCCTGCTTCGGATTCTGTGTCTCCCCCTCTCCCTTTGCCTCTCCCCCACGGTGCGCTCACTGACACTCCTCTTTCTCTCTCTCTCTCTCTCTCTCTCTCTTTCTCAGAAATAATAAATGAGTAAACTTTAAAAAATAAAATTTAAATTAAAAAAAAAAAAGAAAGCTGGATGTGCCGGTACTAAAAGGAGAAAGGCTTGGTTTTTGCATGCGAAGAGTTTCCACTCAAAAATAAGGGGAAATGCAGAAACAAATGATCTCACTTCCAGAGAAGTGACGGTTGGTCTTTTAGCTCTTTTGTAATTAAATCCGGACGCACCTTAAACAAACCTTAAGACTGTGGTGGTAAGATGCTTTCCTCAGGGAAAAGGGTGGGGAGCCGAGCACCTGGAACTCAAAACGCAAAGTTCTGTGACAAAACATGAGATGTCCAGATTAGGAGGTTGGATGAGTTTTATGACCATGTTCTACAGCAGCTGGGACAGATATCTTATCAGTGTAGCCACGACATGGGTTTCCAGATACACAGATTTCCAAGAACTGTACCTGGGACCTGAAGAGTTTAGTAGGATGTGACGGGAACTCTGGCACTGGATATTTTTATTGTTTTAATTTGGGTGCCGTTGACCTTGTTGGAGAAAAGAAACAACAGCTGAGCAAACACTGCCATCAGCCCTGTTCCTGGGAATTCGGAGACCCAAGCTTCTGCCAGACCCTCCGTGCAAATTCTGGCAATGCTGTGTCCAAAGTGAACTACGTCCTGCACCTCCTCATTGCTGGGTGTTCATCTGGACCTTCAGACATTTTTTTCTCGCTTATCCTTAACCTCCTACTCCAACGACCAGTTGGCCTACAGCCACCATTTGTCACCGACAAACTGTCCAATTCCAGGACACCAGTATGCATGGATAGCAGTTTCAAAATGGTTAGCCACTCCCTCTGTGGGAAATAACACTATCATATAGAGTCCGGGATTTCTATAGAATTCATTGACCTTAATTCTTAAAAGTTTTGATTCATTTACACATTTACTTGTATCACTGTCTTTTTTTTTTTTCTCGTAGGACGCACGGTGAGATTATTTCATTCATTTATAATACTGTTGGATAATTTTGTCACATTCTGCATTCTTTCCTGGGATATCCCAACTTCTTAAATGACTATTTTTATTTGTGTCCGTACGGTTTACTGTTTACGCTATAAGAGTTTGTGGGTTTTGACAGATGCGTAAAGGCAGTTGTCTGTCATCAAAGTATCTGGGAAATGTGTCACCAATTGGGCCTCCCTGCTCCAAAGAATGCCTGATATGTTTACCTTGACCTTGTCTCTAGTTTTGCCTTTTCTAGAACGTCATATGAATGGAATCCCAGAGTAAAGGTAAATAAATAAATGAGGGGAAAGAACAGTATACAAAAACTTTAATATTTGAGGGGCACCTGGGTAACTCAGGTTAAGCGTCTAACTCTTGATTTGGGCTCAGGTCATGATCTCCCAGTTCGTGGGTTTGAGCCCCACATCGGGGTGCATGCTGACAACATGGAGGCCACTTGGTGTTCTCTCTCTCCCTCTCTCTGCCCTTCCCCTGTTCATGTTCTCTCTCTCTGTCTCTCTCAAAATAAAAAGATAAAACTTAAAAAAAAATAGTTGTTTAAGCCTTTAGTATGTGAAAGACCTGAGTAGTGCCATAGAGAATTACAGTGTGCTTTAGAGAGGATGTGTGGATCATATAAGGAAAAGATTGATTTGGAGAAGCTTACAAGAAAAAAGATTTTGTAAAGTAAATTTGGTTTTGATATAGAGTTTAAACGAGAAACACAAGGTTGGGAGGTATGGCAGGGCTGGGGCCAGGGGTGCATTCCCAGAAGAGGCAGAAACGTGAGCAGAGCCTTGGAAGTAGAAAAGGAATGCGGGAGAAATCCGGAGCAGTTTTAATTCCTCGAGAAATACAAAAGAAGGTTGAAAGAGTCCTTGGAGGAATGTGGCTGGATTCCTTGATTTGGGGCAGAATGGAGAGTCACTGAAGCATTTTGAGGAGAGTCAGACAATGGGTGCCTTAAATGCAATTATCTGAGGGCGGCCTTGAATAGACTGGGATCTGAGTTGTGGAGACCAGAGGATCACATCCAGCAAATAAATAACAAAGAATGCAGTTTTACCCCGCTATCCGAAGGTGGAGTTCCTTCGAAACATTTTGTAAGCATTTAAATGTTGTAAACTGAGGCACCAATTACCATTCGTGTATATAGGGCCACTTTTGAGCATTCCCAGACCTCTCTTAGGCTTTTCTGATACCTTAGGACACGTCTGACTAACGGGCACACAGAATAAATCAAGACAAAGCACAGGTGCTCACAGGCACAGTTCAAAGCTGTGGCGGCTTGCTGCTGAGATGCTGAGTGTGGTTCTCGGGACGGAGCTTGGCGGGGCGGTTCTCGCCGCTCGGGGTGCACGCCGCCACTGTAAGGCTTGTTGCAAAACCAACACTGCGCGCTGTTTTCGCTTTTCACCTTGCTTCGTGGAAGCAAAAATCCTTTTCCGATTTCTTTCATTTAGTCAAAGTAGGCGCTAATGTAGGTCTTTTGTAAAAGTGATGTAGTGGGGACTTTCAAACGGTGGGGGATACCTGTATGTGTATATGTGCATGTGTATATGCAATACGTGTGTACACACGTATACAACCATATATATACACACACACGTAAACACACACACATAGACACACTCCCTGACAACAGGATCCTGGCGGTCTCACCCATACTGCGTCCCCAACTCCTAATCTAATGGCACAGAGTCGGCACTCAGATCTTAAATATTATTGAGTCACATTAATAACCAACACGTTTGCTCTATTATTTCTGTTTGCCCTCTTTTCAGGGTCCCTCTCTCCAGCAACTTCTGTAAACTACTCACAGATTCATTTTGCTGGGATGCGGATAAAATAGCTTTTTATTTTATTTTATAATTTAAAGCTGTGTTTTTGCCCAATGTCCAATCCACTATCCGTCTGTCGGCTGACTTTTTAAATGTATGGCTCCGGTGTAGTTCAATATCTACTCCCTGCCTCTGAAACCCATCCCACGGGCCCTGCTGATACACGCCTCAGATCCCTCTTTCTCCATATTTCTTTATTGCTACTCTTTCCTTTCCCAACCTGTATTCTTCTGTTTTTCTTCCGATTATTCCCTACTGAAGGAACTTGGAATTCACATTACGATCAAACTTATCCGTGTTGCCAAAACAAGCACCAGAGGTAAAGCTTATAATTAGGGAGGGACTGCCATATAGTGGAACTGCTTAGCTGGTGTGGGTAGGAAAATGCTGGCATTTATAGGTAAACTCAGCTTACAGAAATGCAGTTAAGCCCAGCAGAGCATATTAATGGAGGCTTTGAATTTTTTGTCCCAAGTGAGATGGAAAAACACTGCAAGTTTTGAGCAGAGTGACGTAATCCGGGTGGCAGGTGCTCTAAGGGTGAGCATGTTGCTCTAGGAACAAAAAAGGACTCTTCACCTGGCCTTCCAGGATCAGAAGTCCTCCTGGAATATAGCCAAGAGACAAGTGTAAAAAGAGCAGAGAGATTAGCTCAAGCAAAGGCCCAGGGGTGAGCTCCAGCAGGGAATGCTGGAGAAGTGGAGGGCCTCGCACAGTGTGAAGGTATTTGAACTTGATCCTGAGGGCCGTGGGGAGCCAGCAGAAAGTTTTGTGGTGGGGAAGGCCATGACAAGCGACATGTCCCTTATACAGTTCATTCGGAGAGCTGAGTGGAGGAGAGCAAGAAAACAGGAGACATGAAGACCAGATGATGGAATCCCAAGGTGATGGTGGCCTGTGTAGGGGTGAGAAAGTTTTCCTTTTTTTCCCCCTCTAGGTTCTTTGGCTGATGTACTAATTAAGTTGACATGAGACACAGTAGCGGGAGAGAAATGAGTTTATTTTGAAAGTATAGAAGCTCATAGAAATAGGAAATTCAAGAAAGTGGCCAAAGCAGGCAGCTTGTAGACCTTTTATTTTATTTTTTTTTTCAATATATGAAATTTATTGTCAAATTGGTTTCCATACAACACTCAGTGCTCATCCCAAAAGGTGCCCTCCTCAATACCCATCATCCATCCTCCCCTCCCTCCCACCCCTCATCAACCCTCAGTTTGTTCTCAGTTTTTAAGAGTCTCTTATGCTTTGGCTCTCTCCCACTCTAACCTCTTTTTTTTTTTTTCCTTCCCCTCCTCCATGGGTTTCTGTTAAGTTTCTCAGGATCCACCTAAGAGTGAAAACATATGGTATCTGTCTTTCTCTGTATGGCTTATTTCACTTAGCATCACACTCTCCAGTTCCATCCACGTTGCTACAAAGGGCCATATTTCATTCTTTCTCATTGCCACGTAGTACTCCATTGTGTATATAAACCACCATTTCTTTTTTTAAAGATTTTTTTTTAACGTTTATTTATTTTTGAGACAGACAGAGAGAGACAAAGCATGAGTGGGGGAGGGGCAGAGAGAGAGAGGGAGACACAGAATCCGAAGCAGGCTCCAGGCTCTGAGCCATCAGCACAGAGCCCGACGCGGGGCTCAAACTCATGGAGCGCGAGATCGTGACCTGAGCTGAAGTCGGACACTTAACCGTCTGAGCCACCCAGGCGCCCCTAAACCACCATTTCTTTACCCATTCATCAGTTGATGGACATTTAGGCTCTTTCCATAATTTGGCTATTGTTGAGAGTGCTGCTGTAAACATTGGGGTACAAGTGCCCCTATGCATCAGGACTCCTGTATCCCTTGGGTAAATTCCTAGCAGTGCTATTGCTGAGTCATAGGGTAGGTAGGCAGCTTGTAGACCTTTTAGACGAAGAAACAGTATGTTTGTAAAGAATCAGCAAGACAAGGAAGTTTAGGCTTGGGGTAGTTCATTGGAAAAGAAGTAGCAAGGTTTGTTTACACAGCCCTCTCAGCCTTGAATTCCCTATCGATGACGATAAGGATGCCTCCTTTCCTCCTGGTACAAGGAGGATACTATTCACATGAGAAATTTATCTCCTGCTAACAGGGGAACAAAGGACGGTCAGTGTCCTTGTATTGGTGATTTCCTATGTCCCTTTAATTCAAAATAATCAATATGCCAAAGTGGTATATTTTGGAGCAGCCTGGGAGGAATGCCATCACCTGCATTAAGTCAGCATCGCAGGGATGCAGAAAAGGAACCAGGTTCCAGAGAGATCACTCAGGAAGAATCCGTAGGAGCTTGGGACTTGAGTAGCTGTTGGGAATGAGGAAAAGGGAAGGGTCTGAGATGGCCTCCAGGCCCCTGGGCAAGAAAGTAGCTGCCAGCCTACAGCAGTCAGTCATCCTGGGGAGGAGATGACTGCAGGGGATGTCCTTCGCCGAGGGCTTGAGAATAGGAACAGATACACCTAGAGCCCCAACGAAGGGGCCTTTAATTCTGCTTTCCCGCCTGTTAAAACACAAAACTCAACTGAGTAAACATAAAGATCTAATTGGCTTTATTCAGTGATTCAGGAATCAAGGAGCATCCCTTAGAGCAAATAGAAAGGAGATGGGCGGAGCTGTACCAAGTGGTAAAGGCAGAAAGAGGGTGGGACAGGGAAGTCATAAACAAAGGAAAGGAATGTTTCAGGCAAGCAAAGGGCAAAGGGAAGGGCAGGGATCAATCACACAAATTACCTTATGGGTGCTGGTAGGATGATTCCAGATCGACTGGGGAAAGTTCACATTCCCAGGAAGGGCTGAGACTGCAGTTTTGTCTCGGTCTGCTCTCTTGGGGACAAGTGGCTCCGTTTGGGACCTGTTGTGCTGTTTTAGCCCTCCCTTTATTTATTTATTTATTTTTTTTAATTTTTTTTTTCAACGTTTATTTATTTTTGGGACAGAGAGAGACAGAGCACGAACGGGGGAGGGGCAGAGAGAGAGGGAGACACAGAATCGGAAACAGGCCCCAGGCTCTGAGCCATCAGCCCAGAGCCCGACGCGGGGCTCGAACTCACGGACCGCGAGATCGTGACCTGGCTGAAGTCGGACGTTTAACCGACTGCGCCACCCAGGCGCCCCTTAGCCCTCCCTTTAAAGGAGGTAGCCCTGCACGAGGTACCTCTGTCCTCTAGGGACCAGTCACGGTCTGCATGCAGTGGTTCAGGAAACCAGACTTTAGTAAAGGAGGTTAGAGAGTCCATTCTTCTTGCTTGTGGATTTTAATTGCCTATTTGGATTTCTGAAAACGAGACCTACCGCTGTTGGATCCCAGTACACCTCCTTCTGGAACAGCCTGACTTATGCACATTTGGGGTGTCAGGAACATTGTGTCAGTTAATTTTCTGTGAAAATATTCTGTGTCTCTCTTTGGGATCCCAGGCTCTCTGTGTTCTCCCACATAAAGATGGTAATGGCAGGTGGGAGGCAGTGCTGGGGGGGGGGGGGGTGGTGCCTCCCCAGCAGGTGGGGCAGTGTCCTGGGGATTCAGGTTTGGTAACGGGATCCCAGGACGCTGGCTGCTGAGAGCTGCCTGCCCCCAAGTTTGGAGAAGGCGGGAGTGGGCTGAGGGCCGAGGTAATGGGCAGGCCATGTGCCTGGACACCCGAGAACTAATTTTAGGTTTAGCAGCCACATTGGAGAATGTACCTTTAGGAAGCTGCGAGGCTGACATTGTGCGAATACGATAGGATTTAGAGCATCCTTGAGATAGGCAGCCTGCCAGATTTGGATTAACTGGCTGGGGTTTTTTTAATTGGTGTTTCTCACAGAAATCGGCATGAATCAGACAGATGCAGTAATGGCATATGGCAGCGAAGCGGCAGACAGCAGGACATGCAGCTCAAGGTTTTGATCTGGGCTGGACTGCCGTCCCCCACCCCATCCCTCCACCCCCGCCCAAACCCCACTGGAACCTGATGGACTCATTTGCTGAGATGACAAAGGGACATGCAAAAGCTTTTATAATTTATCGAGAGGGGAGGACAGACACTTCACCACCTTGGCCTGGTCAGAACTGTCTTTGTTTTTGTCTTTGTGATCTTACTGGCTCACTTGGGTTCTTCAGCCTTTGCACGGCTCGGGATGGGCTAATTTGCATTGCTGTTCTGCTACGTGGCATCTTTTTGGGGTTCACGCTATTCCATTTGGAGCTCACTACTGGGGAACTGAGTCCACAAAAGGTTTATGTGGAACTCAGGAAATTGCCACACTCAATAACAAGGTTAAGAAAGAACAACAGCAAACATCGAAGGAATGTTTTGGTTTTGGGTGTGTGTGTGTGTGTGTGTGTGTGTGTGTACACACGTGCATCCTTGCACATGCACGTGGGGCGAGGGAGACATGTTTGGTGGCTATATTTGTCACAGGACAAGTGTCCAGGAGTGGCTTTCTCTCTGTTGATTATATTTTTAGTGAGTTGCTAATAACCAGGATTTGCATAGAATAAAAGAACCAGTGAATATTTGGAAATCTTCCCTTTTCTGTTTCTGTGCCCTGTAACCACAGTAACAAGACTTCATAGGGTTTTTTAAGAAGCACATTATGATTGAATTGCTAATAAATATTGCAGATGGCGTAGAAACGACTGCCACTGAGTAACACAGTTTTCAGTGTGCAAATGAATATGTCCTTAGATGTCCTTTTGTGCAAAACCCATGAAGACTCAATCTACATGGTCCCCTTAGCCCTGAAGTTATTCATTCTGGACCTCACCAGAGAGGACGGACTGATGCCATATCCATATCAGGGGAGGGAGAGCCCTCTAGTGGAAAATCATCAGGGTAGACAGTACAGCAGGAAAGAAAGCCAAGAAGTCAAAGAAGGAATGTTCCATTTAGTCCCGCAAGTTGAACTGCAGCATGTAAACATGAGGTGACTCGCCATGTCCTCATGCTGACTTGGAAAATGTTTATCAAAAAATCTTGGCATGTGGAATCATCAAGAATATATTGAGGCCTGTGCTAAGTAGGTACTCAAAGTCATTATCCCAAGGGCTCTTAATGTTCTTCATAGCCCTCACCTAAAAAGTTTGGGATGGGCAAGATCAGGGTGTAGGGGATACATTTTGGTGATAAATTAAAAAATCAAGTTTAAATTAGATGAGATGATCGGGGGCACCTGGCTGGCTCAGTTGGTTGAGCGTCCGACTTCGGCTCAGGTCATGATCTCATGGTTCATGAGTTCGAGCCCCACATCGGGCTAGCTGCTGTCAGCTTGTCAGGGCAGAGCCCACTTCAGATCCTCTGTCCCCCTCGCTCCGCCCCTCCCCAGCTTGAGCTCTCCCAAAGATAAATATTTGAAAAAAAAAATTGTATAAGATGACCCACTCGCCCACAGCGGGATAATTAGCGACAAGGTTTGTTCCTGGGCCCAGCTACTTCTTTGACAGAAGAACACACCGTTCTAACCCTTGCCGTCCCCAAGGCTGTCACCTGAGTTGAGCCATGACTATCATTATAATGCACTGTGTTATTTATCTTGTAACTAGGAAGAAAGCTCCAAAGCGCTTTCTCTCCCTAACCTCTGAAAATAATACATGTCGAGATTGTGATGCTAGATTTTTGCAAAAGTTTTCATACCCTCTTGACTGGGTCATGATATTTCCCTTGGCCTTTTATTCCTGCCATGAACTACTTGTAAATAAAATGAGAGGAAACTCTAAAAGATTTCAAAACTTGGCAGTTTAAAAGGATTTATGGATATTAATGGTTTCTATCGATAGGCTTTAAAAGCATGTTGTGTGAGAAATGCCCTGCTGTACGTGTGCATTAATAATGCTTTCTAAAAACGTGTATCATCAGGGCTGGGGCCCCTTGCTCAGCTCTGTTACTGACTATTGTCCATGAGCCCCCGCCCTTCAAGGGTTCAAAAAGCATGTTTCCGGGCAGCAAGAACCCAACTTTGAAGCTTATGTCCTTCAAAGCCCATGGAAGATACATCACCAGGGCAGTAGAGGCAGCCAGTGAAAATACACCCTCAGCACATTTTAGCTAAAACCACAATTGCCTTTGTTTCTAGTCTGTGACACTGGAGAGTCTCTGACTAAATAGCCAACAAAGCTGGATTGTCCTTTTCTGAACGGAAAATGGCTACAGCAAGGATTTGTAAATCCTGTCTCTACTTCGAGGACCATCTCAAGGTCTCTTACCTTCCTTTGCAGCCTGGCAAATATGGCCACTTCTGAACTCTCGGTGACCTTCCTCTCTGTGGGACTTGCATCATATGTTTACCATGTCATGGCTTAATTCCATGCATGTGTGCCCTGTCTCCCTGGCACGCCCACAATGCCCTTGAAAGCAAGGTCAATGTACTCTACGTCCTGGGTCTAGTTCACGCGCTCATTCATTCGTCTGGTAGCCGCTGCGCCTACCTGTGGCCAGGTCCTGTTATACCCTCTGGAAATAATTTGTGAACAAAACGAACAAGGTCTTTTTCCTGACAGAGTCCTCTGGGGGTGGTGGACCCTCAACTCGTAACCACAGATGGAAATTTTCCACGAGGAGAGACAGATACAAGTTTACGTCAGACGATAGAAGTTAGCAGAGGAAAAAGGAATAGGGTACCCTTAGAGAGAACACTGGGTGGCCTTGCTTAGACTGGGGGGGGGGGGTCAAAAAAGGCCTCTGAAGTGGTGCTATTTAAGCCAAACACCGAAGACACATGGCCTCCCCCAAATAGCAAGAGCTAAGAAGTATTTCTGGCTTTGAGAAATGTTTAGCAAGATCTCGGTTCACATGGTATAAACCTTCTAACTGTGTTTCCTCCGGACTCTATCTTCCAGCACAACCCAACCCCTCCTCTTATTTGTCACCAGCCTACATATGTTCTTTCTGGTGCTCCCTGGTTATACAAGCCCATGGAGACCCCTACCATGTCAGCAGCTCACGCGAAAATGGAAGTGTTTAAAAAAAAAAGAGGCGAGATTCAACAGAGTAAATGCTAAAGATCTTATTTTATCCAGCGATCCATGAATTGGGCTGCATCCCATCCAGCAGAGAGAAGAGAGCCCCAAGAAGCTGTGCAAATCGAAAGACGTTTACAGGCAGAAAGGAGCCGACGCAGGAAGTTATACTAGCAAACAGCGGATTGTGTTATTACATGCGGTTCTAATCGGATCCCTCTTATTCCCTTACAGGTGGGTACAGACGCTTCCAGCTTGAGAAAGGCAGACCCCAAAGGTCGGAGCGCTCTGTTGGCTGATATCCAGCAGGGAACTCGCCTACGGAAAGTCACACAGATCAATGACCGCAGTGCCCCACAAATTGAGAGTAAGTGAGCGGCGGGGCTAGGCCTGCTGTGAGGCGAGGGCAGGCCACGGGAGGCTCAGCCAGGCACCGCTGGCCTGCTCAGGGAAGTTACCCAGCACCCACTCTGGGCCACAGCAGACTTGCTCAATGCACAGGCCACGTGGGTGAGAGAATCGGAGCTTCCTTTCCAGGTCGGCAGATGATCCATGGTGTATCTTCTACCCCTGTTCCAACGCTAAACACACAAAAACGTGGTGGGATAGCTTCTTTTTAACCGTGACAAAATCCACATAATATAAAATTCACCGTGTTAAGCACCAAAGCGTCCAATTCCGTGGCATTGACCCATTCACAGTGTGGTTGCGGCCATCACCCCTGTCTCGTTTCAGAACGTTTTCATCACTCCACAAGGAAACCCCGCACCCATTAGCAGTCACTTTCCATTCTGCCTCTCCCCCCATCCCTGGCAGCTACTAAATCCACTTTCTGTCTCTATGGATTTGCCTCTTTGGGCTATTCCTATAAATGGAATCATACACTCTGTGGCCTTTTGTGACTGGCTCCTTCACTTAGCACGCTGTTTTCAAAGTTCATCCATACCATAGCACGTGCCAATGCTTTGCTGTTGACTAATATTCCACTGTCTGGCGATTTCACTTTGCGTTTATTGACCGTGAGATAACCTCTAAAGATCACCTACCCTGCACCCTCATAGCCCTCAAACTCAGTGAGAGAAAAATTAAAGTGTCATCATTAAAATATGCCACGTTAGGGGCGCCTGGGTGGCGCAGTCGGTTAAGCGTCCGACTTCAGCCAGGTCACGATCTCGCGGTCCGGGAGTTCGAGCCCCGCGTCAGGCTCTGGGCTGATGGCTCGGAGCCTGGAGCCTGTTTCCGATTCTGTGTCTCCCTTTCTCTCTGCTCCTCCCCCGTTCATGCTCTGTCTCTCTCTGTCCCAAAAATAAATAATAATAATAATAAAAATATGCCACGTTTTTGTTTTCACGAGGAGAAAGATGTACTCAGATTTCTCTCCTAGGGTCAGATGACTGCAGCTTTCTATGTATAGAGTAGAGATGATCCAGGCTGAGGCCTGATTCTGCTACCCGGCAAATCTGGGGATTTCTCTGAGGTTCAGTCTGCTTACCTACGAGATGGGGGAAGATGACCATACCTGCTTTTTTGCTTTTTTTCATCAAGATTGCTGAAGGTTGAAATAATACATGCGGAACTATTCACCAATGCCGTCTCTTATTATGTCTTCATGTAGTTTTCAATGATGCACGTGATGGTAATTCCCAAGGATAGTCCTAAAAGTATAATTGTATCTAGTATCTGTAACTATATGTGTTAATACACAAGGATAGACAAATTATTTTAGAGTACTTTCAGCAGTTGCAATAAAAATTAGTTTCCAGGGGCGCCTGGGTGGCGCAGTCGGTTGGGCGTCCGACTTCAGCCAGGTCACGATCTCGCGGTCCGTGAGTTCGAGCCCCGCGTCGGGCTCTGGGCTGATGGCTCAGAGCCTGGAGCCTGTTTCCGATTCTGTGTCTCCCTCTCTCTCTGCCCCTCCCCCGTTCATGCTCTGTCTCTCTCTGTCCCAAAAATAAATAAGCATTGAAAAATTAGTTTCCAGTTGGACCCGCCATCTAATTGGTTAAGCCCAGTTACCAGACAAACCCATTTGATCGGAACACTCGTTTCCTAATCATGCCAGTGAATAGGTAAATGTATATGAATACTCAGAATAATCTAAACCCATTCATCCACCAGTGGGCACTGTGCCCTGATTTCTCTGTGCAAGTGAGCTGCAGGCTCTGAACATTTCTTGCTAGGAACTCTTCCCTCAGCCGAACGTCTTCTGATCGTACACAGTTGGTCATCACACACGTCTGGAAGGCTGGAATTAGTGACCCCTGCCCCCCAGGGTTTCACGAGCTTTCTCTCCTGTAGAAGAAAAGATTCAGGGAAGGGTAAGGGGCTCAGGGAGTGAGAGCCAGGGAGACAGAGAAGGAAAATGCCAAAGCACAAATCGTTGCAGACCTTCACTTCCTGCTTGCCATTCTGGGCCAGACTCTGCGGACAAGAAGTTAAAATTACGGGCTGAACTAAATCTCTGGGTTTTCTCTGTCTGGTCCTCCCACAACAACCGTCGAGTTGAAAATAGGGCCGGCGCCACACCTGCAGTGTGTGAGCGTTCTCATTCGAAAGGTGCTGCCGGGTCCCCTGCCGGCATCTACGGAATGGCAGCGTTTAGGCCCCTTTGTTTCGGCCACTCTTCAGGGTACTCGGCTGCTGATGGTCAGTTGCGTGGTTAGGTCCAGAGGGAACAGCAGACAGCACGAGCTCCAGGAGTCTGCGGGGCATCCGGGCAGAGGGCGTTTGGGAATGATGCCCACTAGAAGGGGAAGGCTGGAGGGCTGCCCCAGGCGGTGCTGGACCACGGGCCCGGGATGACAACTGGCGGCTCAGCTCTGCTCACAAGTCCTCACCCACCTGCCTCTTCTCTGCCAAGGTTCTAAGGGAGGCAACAAAGAAGGAGGAGGTTCTGCAAACTCTCGAGGCGGAAGCACACCCCCAGCCCTGGGAGATCTGTTTGCCGGTGGCTTTCCAGTGTTGCGTCCAGCAGGCCAGAGGGATGCAGCAGGTAAGGGACAATTCAGACTGGCTGCCTCGTGGTCTTTCCCTCCTTAACGTGTGGAACCAACAGGGCGATCCTCACGTGCCAGGAGGGTGGTGACGTGTTTTTAGTGAAAAGTCGTATAGCATGGATTGGGGAGCACGTACTGAAAGTATCCAAAGCATCATGCTCAAGGGGTCTTGTAAGTCATCCCTTTGTAATTACTGAAGAATGATTTGCCATAGTGTGTAGTGTTTCGCAAAGCTGTGACTGGGGCTCAGACGGCAAAGTACGGATGAAGGGTATAAATCGCGTTAGAAAATCATAGTGACATCACTGTAATGTGAGTCATTGTATCAGTTAGGCATTGCTGTGTAACAAAATAGCCTAACACTTACGGGCTTTAAATAGCCACTTATTTCGCTTATAGTTCTGTGGTTGGCCATTTAGGGTGGTCTCAGCTGGGCGCCCTCTACTAGCTCCAGCTTGGGTAATTGGCTTTGGCTAATCTTACAGTTCTTGTTCTTTGGTGCCTCAGCTGAAACGACAGACCTGACTGATCCATACAGTCTCTCGGTAGCTAGCAGACTATTTGGGATTTTGTGCACGTCGGTGGCAGGGTTCCAACAAAGAGGACGGAAGTATATAACGTCTCTTAAGACTTAGTCTGAGAATTGGCACAATATCTCTTCCTACCGCATCCTCTTACCCAAAGCAAGCCACAGGGCTGGCCCGGAAACGAGGGTGGAGAAAGACACTTCACCTCTTGATGACAGGATCTGTAAAATCACATTTCAAAGATACAGAATCAGGAGGGAGTGGACAAGCAAGGCCATTTCTGCAACCAGTCTACTGCAGCCATTTGTGTGTTAGCGGATATCAGATGTTTTGAAAGCATTGCATTAAAATTGGGCAAATATATATTTATTGTGGGTAATGGGAATACTTTTTCCTATTACTGTTCTCTTTAGCCAGCAAGCTGAAATAAACTCCAAGAATGTCATTAATCAGGGAATATCAAGCCCCAAACATTGCTGGCATAGAATCTTCTATCATGTGGCTTTGCTAATAACCTTTGGCTGGTGGTGGGGGGCGGGGGGGGGGGGGGTTCTGTGGCTGTTTGACATAAGGAGGTGCATTTGCTGCTGTCACCTACTGATAAAGTCCAGCAAAGATAAGGGCACTAGGGTGCTTTGAGGTCCAATTGAAACCCTCTCAGAGGCCATTTCATTTCCTCTTTTCTGCTAAGGGCTTGGCAAAGAGTTGACATTTCTCAAGGCCGCTTTCTTTTCCCAAATTCCTGAGTGGTAGCAAATAAACATCCTGTAGGGTATAAAATGTCCACTAGTTTCTCTTCACAGAAGAAAAGATAGGAGAAATACCCAGTCAGGTTTAACAGGGACCGGCCAAAGGAAGCCAGGTCGTCTCCATTCCTACCTGTCTCCTGTAGGACACAAGTGTGTGGGGTTTGAGCCACTCTGTGAAGACAAGCATTGATTTCTGTAGAGGAGATGGAAATCCATAATGAAGTGACCGATGATGCATGCTACAGGATGGAATCTCAAAGACAGAGACAGTAAACAGATGCATGGGCTGGGTGCCATGTCAGAGTAAGACCGACCGTGGCTCTCCTCTCTCAAAACACTTCCATCAGCTTCCTGGCCATTCAGAGAGAAGGGCTCTAGTCTCTGCTACCTCTCCATGGTCTTGCCTCCCGCTCTTGCTAGCACACGCCCTCCATTTCAGCCACATTCTCCTCCCTGCTGTTCTTGCCCACACCAGGCATGCTGTTGCCACAGGGCCCTTGCACTGACTGCTCTCTTGACCGGAAACACTCTTCCTCAGGTGTCCACATAGCTCATTTTCTCCCATCCTTCAGGTCTCTGCTCATGTGGCACCTGATCAACCTATCAGTGAGGCTTTATGCATCCAGCCCACAAAAAATATCAGTCCCACCCCCTGACTCCATATCCCCTCTACACTGATTTAATGTTCTTGTATTACTTTTCACCATCCGATATGTATTTACTCGTTAGTTTATTTCTGTCGTCTCCCTCTAAATATAAACTCTGTGA
Source organism: Prionailurus bengalensis (assembly GCF_016509475.1). Lineage (NCBI taxonomy): Eukaryota > Metazoa > Chordata > Mammalia > Carnivora > Felidae > Prionailurus > Prionailurus bengalensis. The sequence continues at coordinate 120,804,161 of NC_057348.1, forward strand.
AGGCAGGAGCTGTGTTTCTTTTCACTGCCTTAAAAATGCCTGATGTATGGTAGGTGTTCAGTAAATATTTGTTGAGTGGAATGCATAAGGAGGTAGCATGGTTGCAGAGAGCCATGAGGCCCAGAAAGCACAGAGTCTAGTGCTCACAGTACTTTTGGGAGTCCGTGAAAATGTTTGGATTTCTTTTAAAATCACTTTTAGGGTCAAAGATTCTATTTGTCTTTATAGCAACACGTCCCTAAAAGGTCTTCCAAAGTCATAATGTGGCCTTGGCTTAGCGCTCCGAAGGAGTGGCCGTTAAAATAAGATAGGATGAGTAAACTGGGTACTATGGAACGTGTAATGAGACTTCCATGCAGTCCGAGATCTTCTGGAAACACCCACAGGTTGAAGAAGGAAAACATATTTCATCTGTTTAAAATTTATGTTTTTTAATGTTTATTTATTTTTGAGACAGAGAGAGACAGAGCATGAGCAGGCAAGGGGCAGAGAGAGAGGGAGACACAGAATCGGAAGCAGGCTCCAAGCTCTGAGCGGTCAGCACGGAGCCCGACGCGGGGCTCGAACTCACAGACCGTGAGATCATGACCCGAGCCGAAGTCGGAAGCTCAACCGACTGAGCCGCCCGGGTGCCCCAAAACATATTTCATCTTTTGATAACCCCCCAGGCTCTAGATGCACTCCAGCTGGCCTTTCCCCGCCCGCTTTGTGGCCTCCTTTTGTGTTTCTGTTTGGATTTCCAGGGTTAACGTCTATGTTATGAAGGAAAACCTCCTCCTTCCTTCCCTTGGCACTTACTCCCCTTGGCTGTCTCCACGGGCCCCCTGCTACCTGGCTTCCTGGCCTGCACGCAGGCTAATTCCTCTCTCCTGGGGGCCTCACCTTACACGTGTGCTGCCAGCTGTCTGCTTCATCCTGGAGTGGGCATGAGCATAAGCCGAATGAGGATTTGTGCCTTCCTTGCCTCTGCTGTTCATGTCACAATAAAGATAGGTTTGCCCACGTCTCATTCGCCTGGCCGCTTAGTCAGCAGAGGCTCCTGTGTTTTTAACTGACTCATTCTGAGTGTTTCTGAATCTTGGAGACATGGTGTCCTTAGTCACTTAGAAAGTCAGGATTGGTTACTCAGCGGCTGAAATCTGCTCCTCCTCAAACTTGCTATTCCTTTAAAGTTCAGGGAGCAAGCAGACATATAGGGAGGCCTCGGCCTGGTTAGGGACCTGCCTTGGTCCTCTGTCTTCATCTCTGTGTGCTATGGGAACAGGCTTAAGACCTTGAAGGCAGGCATCCCTGAGCCTGACACCTGCCCTAGACCTCACATGAAATGTCTAATGTTAGAATCGCAGGGGGCGGTAGGTCCTGTCCTTGGAAAGGCCAGGCGGAGGCCCTCACTCCTGGCCACGGTCAGCCGGGTGTTATGGCGGTGCCTGCCTCAGGCCCCGAGGGGATCCAGTCAGCCAGGGTGGATGCCTCCGTGCGAAGACATTGTCTCTTCCACGACCACCCCCAAAGGAAATCCTCAGCAGAGGAATAATGGCACCACCACCCTGCCTTCCGAGCAGCCATCCTGTAGCTGAGACTTGTAAAAGCAATGCTGCCCAGGTAACTGTCACATCGTAGCCAGAGGAGGGTCACCATCCTTTTGGAAAGCCCGATACTGTCATCCTGCCCACCGAGTTTCAGCCCCAGCGTCGCCGCCACCACACCTTGCTTTGAATGGTCTGGCTTTTGGGGTCAAGTGCGTTGGGGTACCATCTTGCGCCTGGTTGGGTGAACACACCCGGGGACGCACCAGCAGGAAAGCTCCGAACCGCTGCCAGATGCTGGGGTTTATAATCTGATTCGGCAGCTGTGTTTCCTATTCTGCAACACCCAGGAAGCTGTCTGAGAAGCAACCATCTTTTCAAGCGTTCGCCACGTGTTTTCAAGGGGGTTGTAAATTACAGGGGTGCAAGAATAGGAAAATATGGCTTCCCTAGAATTCCATTAGGGAGAGCACTATATTTACTTAGAGGAGTATTTTAACGAGCCTTCTGAGTGGACAGGGATGCTCCGAAGACACATTAGAGCAGTGGCTGCAGAATTTCCATGCACTAAACAAGGAGAGGAACATTTTTGTCCTCGGTGAGGGACAAAAGGATAAGAAGCACAGCAAAAGGGCGCACAGAGAGCGACAAGGCCCCTCCTAGGGAGCACCTCCACCCCAGTCTTCCATGAAGTATGCCAAACACACGTCACTGGGAGCAGCATGCTACTCCAGGTTTGTTGACTTCCAAAGAGGCATTGGGCTTCAAGTTGGGGTTCGTGGATCTGTGCGGCGAGGAAGCCAGGACATCAGGAGACCGAGAGCCCACTGGAAATGGACATGTCTTCGGAAAAAGAGGCTTTGAAATTCCAGAGCCGTGGGACTGGGAGGTTCAAGGTCGTCGGACCTGGATCCCCAAGGCTGTGTGTCTTCCCACTGACTTCTGAGTTACTTATATATTCGAGGAATGATGGATCTTCTGGTCTTGATGCAAAACCGAAGTCCTTGTTCACAAAATGCTGGAAATGAGGAAAACCTCCCTAGCAAGGAGCTTCTAGTTGGTACGGCTGAGGATCCAAACTAGGATGTAAAGGCTGGGTACCCGACTGGATTGACCCAGTCGGTAACGGTGAATGAGTGTGAGGGTGGCCTTGAGGTAAGGGAAGGCAGAGAGGGTCAGAGCAGCCCTGTGCCCTGGGCTGGGAGACTCGTGGGCCCTTGGCAGGTGTGGGCAGAGATGGGCTGGAACAGGAAGGCTGGCACTTGCAAGGACCTTGGGGCCGGTCCAGCCAGCCCTCTCGTGGGACAGCTGCCGCACCTGAGGTCTCCCCGTGAGCGTGCAGGAAGAGAGCGTCCACCATGCATTTGGCTGACATCACGCTGGACGGCATCTGTCACGGCCGCCCACATACTCGGGTTCCTCCGTCCTCTGTGGCCGACCTAACTCAGAGCTTGTTTACTTCCAGGTGGCAAGACAGGGCAGGCCCCTGGCTCCCGGGCGCCTTCTCCCCGGCTTCCTATCAAAACTATCAGTGGCCCGCTGAACCCCCCTGCATCTCCCAGGCTAGGCAGTGCCTCTGAGGTGCACGGCGCTGCCAGGACAGTCCCTCCTCGCCCCAGCATGCCCGCCCCACCGCCTCCTACCCCACCCCCACCTCCTCCGCCCCTGCCCCCACCCCTACCCCCTTCCTCCCCCACCAAAACTCCGCTGGTGTCCCCACCTGGCCCACCCACCAAAGGGAACCCCCCAGGGGCTGTACCCCCTCTCCCCTCCGTACCTCCCCCCTCCCCCTCCCCCCCCTCCCCCAACTCCACCCCCCCTTCCCCTGGCCTCCGTTCTCAGTGACAAGGCAGTGAAGCCTCAACTAACCCCCTTGCACCTACCACCCATCCCACCCCCACTCCCCCTCCTCCCACCTTGTGGGTATCCGGGGCTCAGTGCAGATGCTACCAGCCCCGCCCAAGATGTGCGGGAGCCTCCCGCCCCACCGCCCCCACCACCCCCACCCCCTCTTTATGCCTCCTGTACCCCGAGGTCCTCTGTGCCTGCGCCGCCTTTGCCAGGAGCTAACAACAGCATTGAAGCCCCACCCCCGCTGCCCCCCAAGTCTCCCAGCTTCCAGGCCCAGCCACCCAAGTCCAGCGTTCAAGCCTTGCCTACACCTCCAGCTCCTCCGGGATCCCAGATGTTCGTGCAGAAGAAGAGGCCCGGACGAGGCCCAGGTAAGCACCACTGTCCCGGTCCAGGGTGGCCATATCAGAGGATCACCCAGCCCTGCCAGTAATTATGGAGGTGCTAGGGACACAGCCAGAGGCCTGCTTCTAGGAGCCACTTGGGGACACCCTGAGACGTCTTAACTCTTAGGATTTTGTTTTAGAACCGAGCTATCAATGCCCCTCGCGGAGCACGATGAAACTTGCTGTATGGGACTTTATGTTGTATTCATGTTAGAGACAGGAAACCAAGGGGGAGAGGGGTTGAAAAATTTGTCCAAGGTCGTGCAAACCCCTCGCCAGGCATTCTGGCCTTAATCACCTTGCAATTACTAGCTGTGTGACCCTGAACAATTCCTTAGCCTCTCTGTGCTTTCTTCTCCTCATCTGTTAAATGGGGTTAGCAATAATTCCCACCTTGTGTGGTTGCTGGACCAGGGCCTGGCAACATTGAGCTCTAGAGAAGGGTTTTTTTATTCTTACTGTCATCGCTCATTTACCCAAATCTCCTCTCTGCGGTGGAGGGGGCTGTGGATGCAGTTTGTTTCCAGAACCAGGTCTCTGCTGTAATTTCTGCCCGAGTTATTACACACTGGCCCCCAGCCACAATCCGCACTGGCCCTCCACAGACTGGATTAGCATTCTGCCTTCTTTCTGGCAGGTTCTCGTGCTGACTCAAGAAAACTAAAGGTCTGCATTTCAAGCCAAATAGTAAAACTAATTCCTTCACATATCTAACAGAGAGGGTGTTAGATTGAGTATGCGTACCTTTAACTGATGTCCAGATACTGGGGAGGCTTCATTCACCTCTGGTGTCTTTCTGAATGGAAAGCATACGCACATACCCACACATACACACACATACACACATGCTCATAAACACCATCCACAAACACACGCCAACACACATCCACACGCACACATACATATTCCTCGGTCTTTAAGAAAATCTTTTGATGCAGAAGCTTTCTGAAATGTGTTTCCTCGAATTAGAAATAATACAAGCTCATTGTAGAACAAGTAGAAAGCAACTGAAATCACCAAAATAACATCACCCAGAAATAAAAGCTGTCCCATTTCAGTGTACTTCCCATCATTTTTTTTTTCTGAGTATGTCTACGTATTTACAAAGTTAATACTATTTTGAATATATGATTCAAATATTTCTATTCTCTTTCTGTTTAATGTTCCATCGAAAGCAGTCTTGTCAAACCATTGAAGTTTATTCAGAAGCATATTGATATGATCAGCGGTATATACCAGATTTCTAGCATGAAGTTGATTCTATTTTTTTCTATATTTTTCTATATTTTTATCGTAAATAGTATTGCAGGAAATACTTTTGTAGCAATTGTCACCTACCTTTTGTATATTTTGAAAAGACAGGTTCCTGATAAGGAATTCTTGATACAAAGGGCAAGAATATGTTTTGTTTTGTTTTTAAGTTTATTTATGTGTTCTGAGGGGAGGGGAGGGGAGGGGCAGAGGAGCCTAAGATCGACTTCTTAGAACCTTGAGATCATGACCTGAGGCGAAACCAAGAGTTGGACGCTTAACCCACTGAGCCACCCAGGCGCCCCAGGGCAAGCGTATGTGTAAGGCTCTTGGTCATGAGAGAGAAGGTTTGAGGCATTCTGTTTTCAACTGAGTGGTCACCATAAGGCCAGCATTCCTAGTAGTGAGACAGCTGCCCATGATTCGTTCATGGGATGGTGAAAACAACAATGCCTTAGATTCAGAGACATCTGAATTCAACCTGGCCTCCCCATCCACTCCCGTGTAATCTCTTGCCAGTTTTTAAATGTTTTGAACCTTGCTTTTATGTGTGTGTGTGTGGCGGGGGGGGTGGCAAATGGAGATAACACCTTTCATGGAGGATCGTTACGCATATTCAGTGAGAGAATGTGCCTGAAGTGCATTGTGTAGAGCAGGGGCTCACTGTGTCATCTCCTTACCATAGGAAGGGACAGTTTTTCCTCCAGAAGAGGAGTCAGCAGCCACCGTAGCCCCTTCACCCCTTTAGTCTGCTTACGGGAGCCAGCAAATCCCAGTGGGTCCTGATTCTGAGAAAGGGAAGACCGGGGTGGTAAGCCCAAGGCCAGGAGCAGATGCTGTTCTGGCCCGTCTCCTTGTGTCTTTGGATGTGAAACTTAGTTTTCCACGAACAAAATGAGGGCAATTTCTGCCTCGGGCCACCTGGGGGGCAGAGAAGGGGGTTGTAATCGTGGGCATTTTGTCACAGGTAATAGCGGTGTGGTGGTCATCGTTTCAATAGGTGAAGAGTAGAACACCCACACTGACGTGCTCCTTCTTAATTGCCAATGAGTCATTCCACAGAGTACTGACAAGGGAGAGCGAGCCTCCCACAGGCATCATCAGGGCCTGATGACGGAGGTGGGACTTGAGTTGGGCCCTGGCGGGTGGGGTGGATTTAGGCATTGACTGGAAGGAGAAAGAGTGTCTGCCGTGCAGGGGAACCCCCGCGAGCAGAACCCCGGGGATAGGAGCAAGCCCCGACAGCTTGTTTGTCCCACCTCCCTCTGCACCTCACCCACAGACAGTCCCTCCCTTTCTTCGGACTGGCTAACGGTTTCCCCTTCTTTGAACGGTGCCGTCTGATACTGAAGGTTGTTGTCACCGTTAACATTGCCACAGCAGCTAACATTTATTGAGCCCTTCCTACACGCCAGTTGACTTCACTCATTCAACCCTCTCATCAAGCCTAGAAGGTGGGTGTACTGTTATCCCCATTTCACGGTTGAGGAAACTGAGGTGCAAGGATGCTGTGTCATTATCCCTGCAACAGAACTGGAATTCGGTCCCGAGCAGTTTGGCTCCAGAGGCTGCCTTTTCATTCACCGTAGCATACTACATCCAGAGATCTCAGCGCCTCACCTCCCACCGAAAGTTATAGCCTCTGCCATTCCTGTCTCTGAATTCTCTATAAGGGACCAGTGGGGGAAAGCTAAATCCACCCCCAGCACCGCCTGCGAGGTCACCCACCACGGAGCTTTCCAGCAGAAGCCAGCAGGCCCCAGCCTGGACCCCGACACCGCAGCCGGGAGGTCAGCTGCGGAACGGAAGCCTGCATATCATCGGTAAGTGGGCCCGCCCTCGGCCCGTGCTGGCTGCCAGCGAGGAAGGGGCTTCCCTGGCCCCTGGAGGGGGGTTGCCGGCCCACCATTTCAGGGTGCATGCTTCAGGGTGCAGGCAGGAGCTCACTCTAGCACAAAACAGCCCACAGGTTGGGTGAAACAGGGTTTCTCGCGAGGCTTTCTGGGAGGTTCCAGAACCCATTCCTCTAACCATCTGTCTGAGATGAGAAAGAGGGAAGAATACCGACATTTGAACTGTGCGTGTCTGCGTGCATGTGTCTGTCTCCACGGAGAAATCCAGGCATATTGGATTAAAAAAGAATAGAGTGATCTGGAAACGGTGAAAGAACGAATAGAAGGCCCACTAGACGGAGGGAGAGGTAGGGCAAAAATTTGGACATAGGAAGGAAGGTTCTCTGGGCTCAGATACAAAGCCTAGATCACAAAGCAGGGACTGAGCTCATGAAAGGGTCGAACGCCACCTGTCCTCTTGCAGTCAGGAGCTCAGGGAAAATCCTGTCCGCTTTGGGGAGCCCGCGTCCCCGCCTGGGGAGCCCGCGTCCCCGACTAGACACAGGCCGTGCTTCTTCCCACCAGCCGGGCTGCGGACTCCTGTTCTGCTCGCCCCTCCCAAACAAAGGCCTCCCCAGGGGCTCAGGGGGAGCTTCAGGCCACAGGGACTCTGCTGGTGCCGTGTTGCTGTCACGTTCCCCACCTCTGACTTTGGACCCTCGATAGCCCTGTGGCACTTCTGCCTTCAGAAGCTTCCTTAAGATGTTGGTCAAAGCAAACCGGAGTGGGTGATCAGGGAGAGTCTGTTGACCTCGCTTTTCCTGATTCCCCTTGTCCGAGCTAAAGAGCAATCACGGAGAGGTAGATGGGTGTCTTAGGGGGCGATCGCCCAGCCGTTAAAACCCTTGCACTGGGCAGGCAAACCTGTGTGCTCCTGGAAATTTTCAAAACTTGGGTCATCACAATCACTAGAGTAATTTTGCTGTTTTCCACGTGGGCAGATGACTTTGAGTCGAAATTCACGTTTCATACTGTGGAAGACTTTCCTCCTCCAGATGAGTATAAACCATGCCAGAAGAGTTACCCCAGCAAGATCCCCAGAAGTAAGTACCACCTTGGGAAGCCTCTTGGTTTATACCCAGATTTAAGTGCTTAGTGTGACTGATGGGCTACAGGCTGCCTAAAGGATGACGTCATGATTTCACTACCCAAGGGTACAGTGCTACCCATGCTTCTGGAAGTGTCAGAACATTTCCTGGCCCCCAAGGATTCATTTAGAAGCCTTTTATTCCAGCATTGATTGTTTGGCTTTGGATTTGAGTGCCTAGATTCACCACTTGTCCCTCCCCGCCTTAGGGCTTTTGACAAGGGAGCTGAACACCCCGAGACAACAGCAAAGTGGGACACAGGAGCTTTGTATTAATAACTAGAGAAGATTCTGAAAAACCCCAATTCAGAACTCTAGCAGACTGTGAAATGGGGAATGTCCTTAGGTCAATGATTCTCAACCTTGAATACACATTAGAACAACCCAGAGAGCTTTTAAAAATCCCAACGGCCAGACTGCACCCACACCAACTAAATCAAAATATGCAGGGTGGGATCCAGGTGTCCATATTTTTGAAAGTTGCCAGGTGATTCCAATGTCCAGCCAAGGCTGAAAAATCTCAGCCTGGGGAGAAACTGCCTTCTCCCAATTTCATCGTGTGGACAGCCTCCAAGGAGAAGCCTGCACTCTGCTTACCTGTTTAGTCTGAAGAGTGGAAGAGAAAGAGTCTGGCCTGCCCCTCAGGGCCAAAAGGGCAGGGAGGCAAGTACTTTAGGAAAACAGGAAGCCAAGAAAAGCAAGATGGGTTGTTGAACCACACAGTGATGCTGCCTGTCAGTTAATAGGAGCCAGACCTGGTCCAGTGCTGAGCCAATCCGATTGGGCAGGAGCTGGTAAGAGGGGACAGAGACGGCAACATGGGGTAAGGGTCGTATGTTTCCCACCCCACAGCATGGGTGAGGCCCCCAATCCCAGACATCTGTAGACTAGCATGGAAAACCGTCAGTGTCCTGGGTTAGCCCAAAGAGACCGTGAACTGGGCTCTTTGACCTCTTCCTTCAGAGGAACTTTTGGCAAAGGCTCTTCTCCAGCGTTCACCTTCCTGCAGGCAGACCAGGGAGCTCGAGCCTGTGCCCTGCTCAGGTCACAGGTGCCCTGTGCCCTTGGAATCAGCCTGGGCAGCTCTTTTTCTGCTGGCCTGTGGGATTGCACATTTAGACAGAAGTGGCCTTGTGTGCTTTTTTTTTTTTTAATTTTTTTTTCAACGTTTATTTATTTTTTGGGGGGACAGAGAGAGGCAGAGCATGAACGGGGGAGGGGCAGAGAGAGAGGGAGACATAGAATCGGAAACAGGCTCCAGGCTCCGAGCCATCAGCCCAGAGCCTGACGCGGGGCTCGAACTCCCAGACCGCGAGATCATTACCTGGCTGAAGTCGGACGCTTAACCGACTGCGCCACCCAGGCGCCCCGCCTTGTGTGCTTTTTAAATAATATGTAAAGTCTACTGCTGTGAACTTAAAGAGGAGGAAGAGAAGAGCAGGACAGAATGGAGGGCCAAAGATGAAGTCAGTACAAGGCTCATTTCCTTTCCCTAAGCAAGAGTTTGCTCACCTGCCACCTTCCTGCCCCAAATCCCACCGTTCTTTGTTATACCCGGACTGTAACACTTGAATGTGACACGTGGCCCCTACCCTAAACCAGAGGTCAGCAAACATTTTCTCTAAAGGGCCAGAAACGACATATTTGAGGCTCTGCAGGCCACACGTTCTTGGTCACGACTCGGTCCTACTATTTTGACCTGAAAAGAGCCACGGACCACACACAAATGGATGGGCACGGCTGTCTCCCAATAAAACTTTATTAACAAAAACAGGTGCTGGCTGGATTTGGTCTGCCGGCCATGCTTCGCTGATCGCTGCACTAAATTGTTCCAGAAAAGCAGATTCTTCGAAATCTCCTTCTTTTGTGCGGCCTTTCTCAGTAGCGTGCTGTGCAGTCCTTTGACCTTCAGACTCAGCAAGTTCTAACGTTAGCCGTACTTTGAGCCCAGGGTGCCCAGTCTCCTCCCTGAGAATGGAAGAGAAGCCACCGCAGGAGGACACAGCTGGCAGTCTGCACTGCGTTCCTCTCATCTCAGAGAGAGGGTCAAATCAGTGCCCACGCACAAAAAGATAATCTGAGGCTCAGGAAGATGCAGTTAAAAAAAAAAGAGGAAACGAGGAAGAAAGCGAACTGACATCCCACAGACCAGAGAGGGTATTTGCAGTTTCAAAAATAAAATATGGTTTTAGGTTGATGAGGCATTGACGGGCATAAAATACTCCCGTGGCTTCCTAGCACAATTAAATTAGCATGTTCCTGCCATCCCTGTGAGCGGTAGGGTAGAACCTTGTTAATTCTATCAGTGTGAGTCTGATACAGTTCATGCCTGTCTGGTTACATCTCTCCTTACAGCTTTCTTTCTTCTCCCCATTGACCTGGTTCCCCGAGATTCGCGTTCTTCATGTCTGGGGGACGGTGTTGGTTCTGTTTCACACTCTTTTGTAGCAATTCTGGCTTTGTCTCCTCCCGCTTGCTCGCTTTCTCTCTCTGCTCCTGACACACACACAGCCCACAGATCCCCTGATGCTTAGCTTTTCTACCTGTTCTCTTCACTGTCTCCGCCCTGCAAGGTGTTAGCTGTTTTCTTCCTTTGACAGGGTGATTTTACCTAATTTTTTAATGTTCTCAAAATGCATTAGCGGGCCCCTGGGTGGTTCAGTCAGTTAAGCGTCTGACTCTTGGTTGCGGCTCAGGTCACGATCTCGTGGTTTGTGAGTTCGAGCCCCACACTGGGCTCCCCGCTGACAGCATGGAGCCTGCCTGGGATGCTCTCTCTTCCTCTCTCTCTCTCTCTCTCTCTCTGCCCCTCCCCTGCTTGCATTCTCTCTCTGTCTCTCCTTCTCTCTCTCTCTCTCTCTCAAAATAAATAAAATAAACACTAAAAAATGTCTTTAATGCATTAGGTTCCTCGATAAGCTAATCATGTAATTACCATAGGACCCAGCAACTCCATTCCTGGGTATACAGTGAAAAGATCTGGGTTCAGACAAGACCTCCTACACACATTCACAGCAGCACTATTCGCAATAGCCAAAAGAGAGAAACATCCCAATGTCCATCAGCTGATGCATGGACAAAGAAAGTATATAGCCATACAGTGGAATGCTATTCGACACTAAAAGGAAATGAGGTGCCATAGATTCCACAACCCGGATGAACCTTGAACACGTCATGATGAGGGAAAGAATCCAGACACAAAAGGCCACATACTGTATGATTCCATTTGTGTGACACACCCAAGACAGGCAGACCCTTAGAGACAGAACGTAGATTTAGCAGTTGCCAAGGGCTGGGGGTATGAAGAACGGGGAATGACTGCTCATGGGTATGGGTTTGCTTTGGGGATGATGAATCCGTCCTGAATCTAGACAGAGGTGACGGTTGCACAACATCGTGAAGGTACGAAAGGCCATCAGTGGCAAATTTTACGTTATGTGCATTTTCGTGCAATAAGAGGAAAGTAAGAAAAAATAAGCCATCAGGAGGGATCTCTGGGGAAAATTGCATAGGTCACAAATGCTTATTAACATAGTGTTGATAGAAAGAGTGAAGTTATCATTATATCGATCAATACCTACTGAGGCCCTTACCCACTAGAGAGATTCAGATAAATGATCCCCCGCCACGCCCTCAAGAAATTCACGTTCTGATGGAGAAAGGGAGGAGAGGCAGACACCTAACCCAACATTTCAGTCTGGTGTTCCCAGCAGTCATGTCAGTGGGAAAGTGGCTGGTTAGAAATTTGCTTACATCTCGGGGCGCCTGGGTGGCTCAGTCGGTTAAGCGTCCGACTTCGGCTCAGGTCACGATCTCACGGTCCACGAGTTCGGGCCCCGCGTCGGGCTCTGGGCTGACGGCTCAGAGCCTGGAGCCTGTTTCAGTTTCTGTGTCTCCCTCTCTCTCTGCCCCTCCCCCGTTCATGCTCTGTCTCTCTCTGTCTCAAAAATAAATAAACGTTAAAAAAAAAGAAAAGAAAAGAAATTTGCTTACATCTCAACTCCTTTTTTTTTTTTTAACTTTCATGGTTTGAAAATACAAAACATGAAATTTTCCATCTTAACCACTTCTGAGTGTACATTTCGACAGCGTTAAGTATGTTCACATTGTTGTGCAACCCATCTCCAGACCTCCTTCCATCCTGCAAAACTGAAGCTTCGTACCCAGTAAACCCATTAAAATCGGACTACTCTCGGTTCCTCATATAAGGGGCATCCTCATATAAGGGGCATCCTCTAATATTTGACTTTTTGAGACTGGCTTCTTTCATTTAGCACCATGTCCTCAAGGTTATTCACTTTGTACCATCTGTCGGAATTCCCTGCCTTTCTAAGGTTGAATAATATCCCATTGTATGTACGTATGGCATGTGTTCACCCATTCATCCATCCATGGACACTTGGGTGGATTCCACCTTTGGCTATTGTGAATAACGCTGCTGTCAACATGGATATACAAATACCTCTTTGTGTCCCTGCTTTCAATTCTTTTGTGTATATGCCCAGAATTGCTGGATCATGTGGTAACTCTATTTTTTAATTTTCTGAGGAACCACCATATTGATTTCCATCTTACATGCCCATCAACAGCACACAAGGGCTCCAGCACGTCCTCGCTAATGCTTGTAATTTTCTGGGTTGTGTTTTGTTCTACTTATTTATTCATTTTTTTGATAGTAGCCATCCTAACAGTCGTGAAGTGGTACCTTGTTATGATCCAGTTCCTATTTTAAAAGAGTTACTGGGGTGCCCGGGTGGCTCGGTCGGTTGAGTGCCCAACTTTGGCTCGGGTCATGATTACACAGTTCGTGAGTTTGAACCCACGTTGGGCTCTGTGCTGACAGCTCAGAGACTGGAGCCTGCTTCGGGTTCTGTGTCTCCCTCTCTCTCTACCCCTCCCCTGCTCATGATATCTCTCTCTCTCAAAAATAAACATTAAAAAAATTTTAAAGAATAATACGTAAAAGAGTTACTTTACATTTATGGCAAAACTAGCCACCACGATTTCCATTAGCAAAGAAACTTGTCCACCAAGTGCTGCCCTAACAGTACTGGGTGGTTCATGTCATGAAATCAAAGGATTAGATGTCCCAAGACTGAGAGAATCCGTAGACACTGCCAGAAGCTGAGCATCTATTACTGCCTTTGCGGAGGGCCGCAGGGCGGTGAGGAGTCTGCCCTGGGCTTAATCTTAGCTGTGCCTGATCATCACTGTTGACCTCACTCGTTCATAAGCTATCTTCCAACATCCCACTCTGTTACTACTCCTGTCCTTCTAGATTATTCCTTCATTCCTCTGAACCGGCAAAGGTGTTATCGTGCCTATAAAGCGTCTCCCTTGGCCTACTCTGGTCGTTGGGCTATTTCTCCGCTCACAGACAGTGCCATGCCTTCTTCCTCCTCTTCTGCCCTTTCAGGCATTTTCCCCCACCCCTACCCCATGGAAAGAGACCTTAGCAAGGCCTCCAGGGGACCTCCATGTCACCAAAGCCAGTGGTCAGATGTATTAGCCGCAGTCCGTCACACCCTCCTTCTGAAGCACATCTTCACTTAGATTTTCTGGCATCCCTTGCTTTCTTCCCTCCTTCCACTTTGTGCTTGCTGCCTCCCCATTTTTTGGCACCCCAAATACTTTGGAGTCCTCTCTGGCTTCTTTCTTTCTCTTCTGCTCCACATCCAACTTACCAGAAAAATCTTGGGGCTCCTCCTCTGAAGTATATCTTCGACCTGATCTCTGTCGCCTCGTCTTCCGCCTCAGCCCGGCCGAAACCACTGTCATTTCTCATCTGGAGACTGCAGGCGACCTACCAACAGGCTTCCCTGCCCCATACGGCAGGCCCCATGATTTGTCTAGAGCCCAAGTCTAGTCAGGCCACCATCTGCTTCAAATCCTCCACTGAATTCCTGTCTCGTTCTATATCCATTAGAAATTCCCACCTGGCTCATCAGACCTACATGAAGTGCCCACCCAACCAGCCGCACTCCCCACAAAACCTCCTTTAGCTCCAACAGCACAGACAACTTGGAGCTTGTAGAAAACTCCAAGCGCACTCTCACCTCTGGGCTCTGGGTTCTTTGTACTTGCTGTTCTTTCTGCGGGACGCTTTCCCCTGATATCCATGAGACTTCCTCCCTGCCTCCTTTGGGTCTTTGATCTAATGGCGCTTTATCAGACACTTCTTCCCCGACCACTCTTTATTTGATAGCCCTCCCTGCCCTGTCACTTTTGTTCCTTCTGCTTTATCATCTTCTTCAATTAAGAAATGATTTTGTGGGGGCTCCTGGGTGGCTCAGTCGGTTAAGGGTCCAACTTTGGCTCAGGTCATGATCTCATGTTCGTGGGTTCCAGCCCCACATTGGGCTCTGTGCTGACAGCTCAGAGCCTGGAGCCTGTTTCAGATTCTGTGTGTGTGTGTCTCTCTCTCTCTCTGCCCTCCCCTGCTCACTCTCTCTGTCTCTCAAAAAAAAATGAATAAACATTAAAAAAAAATTTTTTTTTAAACAGAAATCATTTTGTGAATCTATATGGAGAGGGAGAATAAGTTGTTGACCAAATCAACAGAAGAGAGAAGGGGCCAGAAGCATATACACTGAGTGTTGAGAGTGGTTAGCACTCAGAGGTAGAATGCTGGGTGGTGTTTATTGTCCTTATGCCTCACTGTTTTGTCCAAGTTTCCTGTAACAAATACTACTTTTTGAGCATTAATGCTAATTTTAAAATTCCAGTTTATTGGGAGGGACGCTTGGGTGGCTCAGTCGGTTGAGTGTCTGACTCTCAGTTTCGCTCTGGTCCTGATCTCACAGTTCTTGAGTTGGAGCCCCACAGGATCTGCACTGTCAACGCAGAGCCTGCTTGGGATTCTCTCTCTCCCTCTCTCTCTCTCTCTGCCCCTCCTGCACTCGTGTACTCTCTCTTTCTTTCAAAATAAATAGGGGCGCCTGGGTGGCTCAGTCGGTTGGGCGTCTGACTTCAGCTCAGGTCACGATTTCACAGTCTGTGAGTTCGAGCCCCGCGTCGGGCTCTGGGCTGACGGCTCGGAGCCTGGAGCCTGCTTCCAATTCTGTGTCTCCCCCTCTCTCTGGTCCTCCCCTGCTCACGCTTTGTCTCTCTCTGTCTGAAAAAGAAATAAAAACATTAAAAAAAAATTTTTTTTTAAATAATACATAAATAAATAAACTTAAAAAAGAACTCCAGGTTATTGGGGGAGAGAATCTGATTGGCCGGTCCCTGGCCTGAGCACCTGTGGAGGGGAAGTGTGGCCCCACGGTACACAGGGTGACCCCACTAAGTTCTGTACAAGCGGATGTGGTCCAGGAAGGAGTGGCGGGGTTCACACCAACCTCAACCATGACGTCATGGCGGGGAAGGAGAGGAAAGGCCAGATATGCACTTTCTAAGGTTTAAATCTGGCAAATGCTAGAATTGTCATTTCCAGCAAAACCTGTCATTTGCTTTGGTTGGAGACTGTGAGAGGCCTCCAGCATCGGAACGAAAGGGCCCTTTGAGGTCATTCAGACCAACTCCTTCACGTACAGCTGATGAAGCCCGGGCAGAAATCGAGTGCCCTGCTCCTGGTCACAGCTGGGGCTCGCACCGAGGTCTCTGCTCCGTGTCCGGTGTTCTGCACACCTTCCTACCTCTCCCCCTGGTGCCACGTGGACCTCAGCTTGGAGAGCCCGTCCTGGCCCCAGGCTGCCAGTTAGTTGTGCTTCTCCTAAGAGTCCACCCTTGTGCTAACCCACCCCCCTCAGCATGCTGAGTCGCTGCAAGGCTGGCCGGAGTTCTGGAAGGCTCTCAGAGAGACCCAGCTTGAACGGCCAGCCCCGTCTGTAAATCCTCCCTGGCCCTTCTCCAGGTCTTGCAGAGTCCAGCCTCCTGTTGGCTACAGAATGATCCCCCCCCCCCCCTCTGGCGTGAAAGTATTTCTGTGCCGAAGGCATCCTTCCTGAAAAATGTGACTTTCCTGGGCCTCCCCAGCTATACTGGCATAAATACAGCTCCGGGAGCCCGCTCTCGAAAGGAGAATGTGATGGATTGAATTGTATTTTGTGAAATAATAGAAAATGTATATTTCACCTGTGCCCTCAGTTTCCGGCACAAAGCTCCTAGAACCCTTGTCATTTCCTGAGGGATAAGAATACTACCAGCACCTTTTGTTCAAATATTTGGTCTTTGACCCCGGTTCCTGACACAGAGCTTCTGAATCCCTTGGAATATCCTGGGTGATAGGAACCTGTTTTGTTCTAATGAGGCAATGCCTGGTGGGATCCTGGGTGGGGGTGGGTCGTCAGAAAGATGAAGCCATCATTAGAAGCTTGGAACTTTGAGCCCCAACCCCCTTCTTCCTGGAAGGGGAGAGGGACTGGAGGTTGTGTTAATGAACGATCACGTCCACCTGCAAGGTGAAGCCAGCAATAAAAATCCCAAACGTAGGGGCTTCGGAGAGCGTCTAGGTTGGTGAACACATCTGTGTGTTTGGAAAATGGTGCATCCATGATGCACCCAACTCCACGAAGACAGAAACTCTTGCTCCCTGGGCCCTTCCTGACCTCACCCTATATACATACCTCTTCATTTCACTGTTCATCTTTATCCTTTAGTATACAATAAACCAGGAACCACCATCCCCCCCCCCCAAAAAAAAAGACAAAGAAAGTATCTCTATGCCTGCAAAAAGGCACAGGCTGGCTTGGTCTATGAAATAAACAAAGCTTTGTCAGTAACTTGGGGGCCATCTCTTTGCTAGGAGGCCTCAGCAGTGGTCACTCAGGCTGCTCTCAGGGCCCTAGACGCATGGGATCAGGTAGGGATATAAACTAGTTCTTTTTTTTTTTTTTTTAATTTTTTAAAAAATCTTTTTAATGTTTGTTTATTTTTGAGACAGAGCATGAGCGGGGGTGGGGCAGAGAGAGAGGGAGAGAGAACCCCAAGCAGGCCCTGTACTGTCAGCGCAGGAGCCCGACGTGGGGCTCAAACTTACGAACCGTGAGATCATGACCTGAGCCAAAACCAAGAGTTGGACACTTAACCGACTGAACCACCCGGGCGCCCCCCAAAAAACCTGTATCTTAACAGATTCTTAAGATGACTTACATGTTCATTGTAGAAAACTTTAAAGTTTTTTTTTTTTTTCAACGTTTATTTATTTTTGGGACAGAGAGAGGCAGAGCATGAACGGGGGAGGGGCAGAGAGAGAGGGAGACACAGAATCGGAAACTGGCTCCAGGCTCCGAGCCATCAGCCCAGAGCCTGACGCAGGGCTCGAACTCCCGGACCACGAGATCGTGACCTGGCTGAAGTCGGACGCTTAACCGACTGCGCCACCCAGGCGCCCCCAAGAGATTCAAAAAAAAAATAGTACCTCCAGGAGGAATCAATATATTATTTCCATTTTTAAAATAGTTCCGGTCATCCTATTTAAACAATTTCTAGCCTGCTTTTTTTCTCCTAAGTTTCAAACATCACCCCAAATTACTTGGGCCTTTGTAAACATTCAAATGGCTACTTCATACCCTGTCCGAAATTGTGAACCCTGGATTTCCTAAATAGTTTTGTTGAACACAGGGTGTTATCAGTATTTCACTGCCATAAATGATCTGTGATGAGTAGTTCTGCTTTTCAGTTGCTTTGTAAGTAAGCACAGCAGCCTGGATTGTTTGGAGGGACAATGCCTGTTTAATTCGGAGTCTGTGACAGAGGCAGGACAGAAAAGCCTAGTACTTCATGCAGCAAAGAGGCATCAGGGACACCATTTGGAACACGTGACTCACAGGAAAAGTCCCGGAAGGCCTGGGAATGTGGATTTAAAACCAACCCATATATATGCACGTACACACATATATGTAAGTCAATGCCAAAAAAAAATCTAGCGGGATAAACACCAAGCGTTAAATAGTGGTGACTTCAGGATAGAAAATGGGATGAGAAGGAGGGCAGGCAAAGACGCCCTTGAGGTTGTTTTGCGTTTTTATTTCCTATTTCCCTATGTCCTTTGAACCTTTAATGAGAATATATTTATGTGTAACTCGTGTAATATTTAAACAAAGTGTATCTTACACTTGATCTTCGCCAAAAGGCCGAGAAGCGATTAAACAAAGTGTATTTTAGAGAACGAGTTGGATCCTCACGGAATGGAGCCTGATTTATTCAGCATATACTTACCTTTTACTCCTTTTTTTTTTTTTTTTTTTTTTACCAACCCCAGCACGGTGCTTGGCACATTTGGGCTACTGGACAAATGAGCGAGTCTGGAGGGGGTGGCTCGTTTGGAGCTAAGAAGCACTCGCGTGCGTTTAGACGACAGGCCTTCATAACCGGTTCTCCTTCCAGCAGACTGGTCGAGATGCCTGGGCATCCGGTCTGTGACATGGAAGCAGTGGGTGGAAACGCAGTCTAGGGCCAGGAGCCCAAAGGTTTCAGGTTGACGGGCTCGTGTTACCCTTGATTCCTTTGCTGTTGCTCTAAGCGCCCGTGTAGTCTGCGTTTTCTCCGTGTAGTGCGTGGCGGTCCCCGGGCCAAGAGACGGTGAGATGGTTCTTCTTTCAGGCCGGACACCTGGTCCCTGGCTCCATGCCGAGGCGGCAGGGCAGAGCTCGGATGACATCAAAGGCAGGAATTCTCAGGTAACGCGTCCCTCGGGTCTCTGAATGTAAAAACCGGGAGCCCCCAGAAATGCTGAGCGTGTGCTTTCTCCTTGAAACTTTACATCTTTGCACAGACTCTTTTTTCCTCAGGGAAGACCATTTGGTGCAACCTTTGTTTGCAGCTAGAATGAAACGCTTACAGTTTCAAGCTCTGAAGAGTGAAAGGGGGAATCCCCATCACATCCAGAAGCAAGGTTGACAACCCAGAACCCCCTGCGAGTCATTCTGCAACAGTGCCCCCATTCACCCCCCCCAGTTCATTCTTCCCTGGTTCCAATGGCTTGAGAAGCCTGGAGACAAAACCCTATGACATGTATCCAATTGAATTCAGATTCTGTATTGTCCATAGAATGCAGGGTATCTTAGCACACCCATCGGGGTTTTTCTCCCATTGACAAAATAGCTTCTTTTGGCCAAATTGAGTCACAGTTCAAGTCCTGGTGGCTGGAGGAAAGCTGGGAAGAGAACCAGACAGGTTCTTGTGGGATAAGAGAGTCTTTGACAAAACGCCCTCCTTCTCACACAAGGCAGCTTGGACAGACTATCTCCTGCCCCTGGGCGGAAGTGACATCTCTCACTGCCCACAACAGGCTCTCATCCTTAAAGGCCCTTTATCACTTTGCAAACAAGCATTTAGTCCTGCCTTGGCCTCCTCCTGTTTCACAGTTCTGTGTGGCGAAGAGGGTGGCCTCCTGTTAAACTGGCCCCTTCTGCAGCCACATGGGACAGCATGGCAAGGGACGTGAGAAGGGGAAGGAGGTCCTGGATGCCGGGATGATTTCCTTGCAGGAGGACGAGCACCCCCTTTTCTAGCCAACCACGGCTCGTCTAAGAATTGTGATAACCACTCAAATGATCACAGGCTCAAAACTGGGTGTGTGGTTGCAGTGAAGGGAGAAGTGTATATGCATAGGACAAAAGACAGAGGGAATAGGCACAGAATTAACAGGCAGGCACCCTGGGAGATGAGAGTTGATTTTTTACTTTTCTTCCTAGCGCATTTCTGCAATTTCTGAAGTTTCTGCAGAGACTACATTACTCTTGTGGTCAGAAAAAATATAGTAATAATCAAAATAATAGCCCCCACATTATACAGTTCTTTACATTTTTTCAGATCGCTTGCATATGTGATCTCCTTTGATCCTTTTAGGTACCTTCTGATGTAAGCTGGAGAGATGGCTTTAATGACATTTTTTTTTTCAGACAAGGAAACTGAGCCCCAAGGGGCTAAGGAACTTTCCCGAGGTCACATGCCCAGACTTCTGACTCCTTGTGCGGTGCTCCTCCCGCTATACCTCTCTGCTTTTCCTGGTGTGTTCGAATCACCAGGATAGGAGTTATCCTCACCCTCAGGCACAGCCAGAATGATTAACCATGGTGCAGCGTCCGGTCTCTGGCCTCATGGCAGGCACACACTTAACTCACCAGAGCCCATGAAAGTCTAGTCCAGGATGGATTGGGAAGTCTCTCTTGGGCATCCCGTAGTCAAGATGATCTTTTACGTCTAGCTGGACACCGTGTGAATTCCTTTTCACTTCAGTGAGACAAAAAGCTATCACCCGGAGGGATCACAGGGTTGTAGACAAAGCAAACTGTCCCAGGGGGCACTCTTCTTTTCCAGCTAGGAGGCCCCAGCGATCCATTCGAGGGTGGGAGACCTGAGCTGGAAATCTGAAGGCCTGGGGCCCTCTCTCTTTCCCATTGCCTTGTGTTGGGATCTCCCAGAAGTTCCTGGCTTTTCTTGAGTTTCTGTCAGGTACTGGTGTTTGGTCCCATAAATGTCTACAAGATGGCATTAAGCCTTCGTTTGCCATCAATTACATGTCCCATTTCATCCCGCGTCCACCCACAACCCCCTTGGTAAAAATCAGCCCCTTGCGTATGATGCATCAGGCCCTGGCAGCCTTACGTGGATGCAGAAAGGCTTTGGTGCCCAGTCCCAGGGTGGGTTGTTTGTGTGTGAGGCGTCTTCTCGGTCCACCTGGTAATGTTCTTGTCTTTCCGCAGTTATCTCTAAAGACCCTCCGGTGAGAAGGCAGATGAAGCCCGTGTCCTGTGAGCCACCTGGGGTTCCATACTGCCAGATGGGCATCCCCAGGACAACGTGTCTGTCCTCACCACACTCGAGTTGTAATTCAGTTGACACACAAGCTCAGAGTGGAGCAGTTATTTATTGTAAATACGTAGTTTGCACAGGCTTTAAGTCAGTATGGTAGTCGACTTTTGAGTAATTTAAACACACACACACACACACACATTATGTTTCTCCAGTTTTTTTGAGACGCATCTTGTCATCCATCTGTCGGTACAGACAGAGCCCTGTCCCCCACCCCGTGGTGTCCATTCCATGACTGTAAATATGCGTGCAGGCTGGCCCTTCCTAGATTCTGAACCGTTTCTAGAAGATTCCTTAGTTTGCAAGTAGTCCCGAAGTCGCAGTATCCATGACAGCTTCTTATCGGCATGATTCTATATCCTCATCGTACAAACCGCAAAATCAAACCAAATAATGCCTTATAAATGATGCAGCTCAGAGAGAGTAGGGTAGCCCCACACCCAGACAATGCCACACAGCCTCCAGTGAACGAGATGCCACATCTCGCTTCCGTTTTTGCAGTACAGGGATTTTTTTTTTTTTCTGCCTAATGTAAATATAACGCAAAATTAAGGCAAGAGTGGGCGTGGCCCCTCCAATGCCAACCACAGGGCCCTTTTGTAACTGAATGACCCTACAAGTAGCCAGTGCTCTTTACCGTTTACACTGCCCCTCCCCACCCCCGTTCCCATTCCTCCTGTCCCACGAAGCCCCTAGCCCCAGTCCTGGCAGCCAGGGTAAGGCGAGATTTATGAGATTTGGGCATTTTTATCTGCAAGTTGGAAACATACGTGACTCCTTATTATGGTCAGTTACAAAGTCTATCTCAGAGATGTTTTTGTTTTTTATCTTTCGCCCCGGGAGCAGGATTTCCACGGAAAATATGACACGAGAAAGTATAGACCGAAGCATGTTAGCAAATATCTGCCTCACATACCTGGTGCCTCACCCCCGCCCTTAGGGACCCTGGAAGCACCCGCCAGGCTTCCCTTCCCTTCTTCAGCTCCCTTCTGAGGTCAAGAGGACCTGACTGGTCTGAGAGCAAATCCCCCCCTCTGTGGGGGAGAAGGGTGGAAGTACAGAGGCCCCCGAATATGGAACTGGTCTGGACGGGCTCTGTCTGACTGCTGTTCTCGCACCCTTTTTCTTGAGCTGGGAAGAGAACAGAAGTGTGTTTTTGCTTGCACCTGACCCCCAAATGCCCCCTGTCCTTGGAGGGGAAGCTATCCCAGAAGAAGGACAGAACATAGAAGGAAACAGACCGACCCCGGGGTCTGTGCTCAAAACGGGTGGAGATGAAAGGAAATCGAGAGGGAGAGGGCGGGCAGAGCAGTGGAAAAATTAATGTCCTCTAGAACAACCCACTCAGGTGCTCAGACCTGAAGGACAGCGTGCCCAGACCAAGCCATCCAAAAGAGGTTTCCGGTTAGGAGGGTTTGGGCAGACGTGAGTGCATACACTCAGCTGTTGTCCAGAGTAAAGTGTAAGATGGCGTCCTACAACTGAGCAAGGTCAAGTGCCCTTCTCTGGGGAATCAATCATGCCAAACCGTAACTGCTAAATCAATGGAAAAGCAGCTTTTGCAGGTCACTGGCTCTGGGCATCGCCGATTTGTTTTACTGGCTCCGGAAGCTTTCCAAAAGGTCAGAATGTCTTTATTATAATGGCATGCCCTCCGTCTCCCTCCCGGTGGCGTAAAACAATTACAAGGGTTTTAATGATCACGATTAAGAAGGCCAAAGACAATTCCACCCTCAGAGTAGACTGCCTGCCCTGAGGAGGTGTTTATACACTCATGTTCCACGCCACTGGGACAGAAATGAAAAATAAAGCCATCGAGGACACAGGGAAGGGAGGAGCAGAAACCAAAAATTGCAATTAGGGAGAAATCTCAGGAATCTGGCATCACACCTCTCCTCGAGACCTATCACTGAATTTCACACCCTTCGAACTCACGTGGTGCCTGCCTCTGGCAGGACAGGTTAAGCCCCTTGACCGTCAACTTTTGCAGAGGCAACGAATCACGGCACCCTCACTGCTCTCAAGCGTCTCGCTAACACTGTCGCCTGTGCCCCACCCCCACCCCGTGTTTCATACGTATTTTGTATTTATTGATGTGCCCTCCGCAGACTCCTTTCTTTGTACCTAATAAACTTTAATAAGTGGAAATGCTTCTGCTCGTGTCCTTGTTATTAAACCCCGTCGAGGGACACCAGTGCCAATCTAGGCCAACCATTTTTAAGGGTTAGAAGGGCTTCTATTCTAAGAATGACAGGGAACGGGAGATACTCACACGGGAACCAACACCTGCTGCAACATGTTGTGTCCGAAATGGGGCCTTTCTGTTCTGAGCTGACGCTTTTCACTAACCTACGACATGGTGTTTTCCTAGCTTTTGTGGCTCAGTGGCACGGATGGGTATTTGGGAAAAGCAACCAAGGGAAAATCTTTCTCAAATGTATTTTCCCTTTAAAAAAAAAAACAAACAAACACTGCTTATGTATTTATTTATTTATTTTGAAGTAGAGAGAGCAAGCATGAGCAGGGGAGCGGCAGAGAGAGAGAGAGAGAAAATGACAAGCAGGCTCTGAGCTGACAGCACAGAGCCCAACGCAGGGCTCGATCGATCTCACGAACCGTGAGATGGTGACCTGAGCCGAAATCAAGAGCCGGGACGCTTCATTGACTGAGCCACGAGGCGCCCTTCAAGCACATTGCCCTAAAAAATCGGTAACACTGTACTGTTTTATTAATGTAAAGTGGGCAGAGACCGTTGCCTATGGAATTCCTCTGACTCGTGTCAAAACGAAACCACTTTGGCTCTTAAGTGCACTTAGTGCCTGCCCCCCAACCTCACAAACCCCTCGCAGAATCTTTACGAGGCAGTGTCACCTTGATGTGCCCTGTGGTGTTTTCAGGGGGCCTGTGGCACAGAGGAGATGCGGTTCACCTGCTAGGTAAGCTGGCTGGGGGCCAGACAGAGAGCTGAATCTCTGTTTTGCCCGTGACGAGTTGGAGGATGTAAGTTATGTGACCAGTCTGCGCCTTAGTTTCCTCACCTGTAAAATGCGGCCACAAATAGGTACCTAAGCATACAGTGGTGAAGTGACGTTAGACCTAGACAAGCCCTTAACCCCTGGGTCCCAAGAGACCCAGGTACCGGCACAGCCCAGCTCTAGGGTACAAGCAGTGGGCTCATTACATTGCCGAGTCACAAACAGAGCCGTCCCTGGCTACCCACACCCCAGCCCTTCGGCTTAGATGGTAGCGAAGAAGCTCAAAGACCACGCTCCCTTGGCTCTGCCGTTGGATAACAAGGAGAGCGCAGTCGTTAGAATTCCTAGGCGTTCCCGGAATAAATCTCATCTAGAAGCGAATTTCAAAGCTAGCTGCTACACACACTTTGCATCCGAATTAGTGAAGGACCTGACTGGTTTTATCGGCCCTCTTATTAGTAGAGGTAGAGATAAGCCCTTTAATGACCCAAAGGGCCAGCGTTGAGTAGAGAAGGAAAGCGGTGGCCGAAGAGACTTGACGAAGGGGATGATGAACTTCAAAGCCATGGGCTGCAGAGGTGAAGAAGCTGTCGTTTTAGGCACCTCTGATAGACTTCAGGGTGGGAAAGGTGGTACCTAGAAGGGTGAGTGAGGGAAGCAGCTTCATAGGAAGGGCTGTGGACTCCAGAAGCAAGATCTGAATTCTTACGCCGCGTCCCAGTGTTTTGGGCGTCCTTCATCAACCTGTTCTGTTATAGGTTGAATGATGTCTTCTAGAAATCCATATGGAGGAGTCCTCGCTCCATCATCTCTGGTATTGATGGGGGAATCGGGTAGCAGATGTAGCTACTGAAGATAAGGGGGTACCGAAGCAGGGCGGGCCCTAATCCAGTATGACCGGTGTCCTTGTAATAACAGCAACGTGGACACAGACACATACACTGGGAGAACGCTGTGTGAAGACGAAGACGGAGACTGGGGAGATGCTGCAGGCCAAGAAATGCCAAATGTCCCCCAGCAAACCCCCAGAAGCCAGGGCGGAGGCATAGGACAGATTCCCCCTCACAGCCCTCCGAGGGAACCCCACCCTCACCGACACCCGGGTTTTGGGTGTCTCACCTCCAGAACTGTGGGACAATAAACTTCCGTTGTTTAAGCCACCCGGTTCGTGGTGGCTTTGTTACAGCAGCCGTAGCAAACTAATACGTGCTCTGTCACCTCGGAGCTTTGCAGGACAATGTCGCGTTTGTGGGGAAGACGAGAGTTGGAGGTACAGGTTAAAGAGCCAGCAGTCCCTTGTCGTATCAATGAGGCAGTCATCTACTCTGACCTTGACACAGGTCACCTTGTGACTGTGACTAAGTCCTATTTTCACAAACAAGACACTCAGTTGCTTTTTGCCTGTCACGGTGGAGACCAAATCATGGCAGCAACCTGGCATTTCTAGGTCGCAAGAGTGGAGAGAGCTGGCCTTTCTCTTACGTGGCATCGTTTCCTCTTTCGGGGCTGCTCTGGCTTTAGCCTCGAAGATGCTCGGCACAGAAGGCGGCAGCCGTTCTAACGAGCTCGACTCCCGTTTCTAGTGTGGTTTTGTTGAATTGTGGTAAAATATGCGTCGGGGAAACTTACCGCCATAACCATGTTTAAGTGCACAGCTCAGGGATGCCTGGCGGGGGGGGGGGGGGGGGGGGGGGGGGGGGGGGGGGGGGGCTCAGTCGGTTAAGCATCCAGCTTTTGATCTCAGCTCAGGTCATGATCTCACGGTTCGTGAGACCGTGCCCTGCAGCGGGCTCGGCACTGACAGAGCTTGGGATTCTCTCTCTCCCTCTCTCTCTGCCCCTCCCCTGTTCGTATTGTCTCTCAAAATAAATAAATAACCTTAAAAAAAAAAACTAAACTAAATTAAACTAAAACACTCTACCTCTCAGAAAACAATCCTCATTCCGCACCCCCCCCCCCCCCCCCAGCCCCTGGCAGCCGCCAATTCTACTTCCTGGCTCTGTGAGTTAACTGCTCTTGGGACCTCATGTAAGTGGAATCATACGATATTTGCCTTTTTTTTTTTTTAACGTTTATTTATTTTTGAGACAGAGAGAGACAGAGCATGAATGGGGGAGGGGCAGAGAGAGAGGGAGACACTGAATTGGAAGCAGGCTCCAGGCTCTGAGCCATCAGCCCAGAGCCCGACGCAGGGCTCAAACTCACAGACCGTGAGATCGTGACCTGAGCCGAAGTCGGCCGCTCAACCGACTGAGCCACCCAGGCGCCCCAATATTCGCCTTTTTGACACTGGCTTGTTTCACTCAGAATAATCTCAATGGATACTCACATTGCTTCCACACCGTGGCCACTGGGCGTAATGTTGCTGCTGTGAACACGGGCAGAAGCGTACCTCAGACCTGGCTTTCAGTTCTTTGGGGCATATGCCCAGAAGCAGAATTGCTTGGTTATATGCTAATCCCATTTTTCCGATTCTTTGAGGAACTGCCATACTGCTTTCCACAGTGGTCGCACCATTTTTTACGGCCACCAGTACCATACAGGGTTCCGATGTCTGCGCATCCTCACCGACGCTTATTTTCTGCTTTTTGATGGTAGCCAACCCGACAGGTTGTGCTTTTGTGCTTATCTGCAGAGAGTGAAGTTACTCACCAAACGGTACACCGTGTTGGAAACACTGAGCTGACTGGGTTTGATGACGAGTCCGGTCAGAAAAACACATCCCCCTTCATACATGTTCTCTTTTGTGACCGATGCCCACATTTATTCATGAAACACAAGGACATTAATTTCAGTATTTTTTTTTTTTATTGTATGCTTGATGTATTTAGAGACAATTCCAAGGGCAAGCACTGGATAGGGAAGTTATCTGGTTTGTCGATATTTGTACAAAAGGCTGTTAAGACTACACGGTCGGTTCCCACTGCAGGAAACAGAAAGATTTTCTTTGTCAGTATTCCCTGCCAGTAGCATTTCCCAGCTCACACATGGAACTTCTCACAGCACGATTGCAAACACATACGTAATGCATTCCCATGAGAAATCTGCAGGTGACATCTCGGAATGTTGGGAGTCGGTCAGATACGGCACGTTTGGCACAAACCGTAGGAGGAGAGCTGGGGCTTGGGACCGTGCAGAATGAAACGCCACAGCCACAGGGAGGCACAGGGTGGTGCTGGGACAGCAGATGCACGTGACCTGCCACCCCACCCCCTCCGTACGGGAACGGCCAGCCAGGGGGGCTCCCCCCCTCCCTCCTTCCTCCGTGTGCTTCCTGCCTAAACCTGCGAGCTCAGCTGAAGACCTCCCCGACAAATGACTTGACTGTTCTTCAGTCAAGGATGCAGTTCTTTAGTCAAGGATGCAGTGAGTGGTTTCATAGCAGACACATTGGTCCCACCCGGCTTCCCTGCTGGGGCCGGCCAGAGCTGTGTGACACCTGTACCAGTGCGGGATGACATAAGTTAGGGAGCAAAGTAGTTTGCCTGGTTGGCAATTCTTTTTTTTTTTATACCTAGCAATTCACCCAATAGTGAAGGAACTTCACTGCTAGTATCTACTAGGCACACACCTGCTCTGTTAGCTTGTAAGGAAGACCGTCTAATAAGAACACTGTGTCTTATGTTATTGGGCACTAAAGAATCACCAGAATTTCAAGTATATGCTTATTCTACTGAAAGTTCCAAACCACCTCCAAGAAAGAAGAGTACTACTACCTCTGCTTCGCTAATTTACTTTTACTGGAGCCTCTGCTCCCTTAGAGGATGAGGGCTGTCTTCATCTACGGCAATGCCATCTACTAGACAAGACTAAGCGGCTTATGGTTGGTTACGGGGCATGGGACTGGGGGAGAAATGCCATCCTTTACGGCCATGTCTTCTTGCTGCACAAAGCACGCACACCTCCCCCGTCCAAGTCTTAATGGACACACGAATGGTTCTTTCAGGAAGCTATTTACACACTGACCTTTAACCATTGTTTTCTTAGTTCCTCTTGAATATTCATTTTCTCCATTTTGCCTTTAGAAAAGCAATCCCTGGTCAAGAATTCATCCATGTAATGATAAGCATTTTTCAAAAGCGGGGTCTGTTTGGAGAATTTAAAAAGAAACATACCTTCCCCCAACAGCCTGTTCAAAATCCAAGAGCGAATTTCAAGCAGTGGACGTAAGGAGAAAGAAGTCACTAGAAGGGAGTCCAGCCACATCAACAGATTCTCTACTCTCTTCTCGTCTTTCTCCACACCACCCAAATGCACAAAGAATTCACCCACGCTATTATTGGGGGTTTGACTGTACATAGACCCCCTCTGTGCCTGACAGAAGCGTCCCAGCCCCCGTTGAACTTCTTGCCCGGCCTAGCCATGGAGGGCTGCCATGGCCCATGGTGGCCCAAGACTGGGGCACCACAATTGTGATGTACACCATTAGCCCAGACAGTTCTCATTTAGGGTTGGCCCTTCTTTGAGACGCTGGACAAAGGTCAGCATCCCCTAAGAGAAGTAGCCATTGTATTTCCCACTTCATGGTGGTTAGGAAATCGCATAGACTGGCTGGCCCACAATAATGTTTGGCCCATAATAATGAAAGCAGACCCCTGTGTAATCTATTCTCACCAGACTTCTTTTGGTAAACCCGAAATCACCTTGGGTATCTCAGGCACGTCAGGTCCGATGAAATGTTTCTATAATAGGTAGAGGTGAAACCACCTGGTGAAATCTTAGGGTGGCTTAACACATCCCCTTGTTTTAAATAACCACCTAGCAGGTGGACTTGGGCGGGGTGAGGCACCGAAAACATCACCTCCAAACCTCTCCTCCCCCAACTTAGCACCTGTAGACAGATGCTCTGAGAACGGCTGCTCCATCTACCAGAAGACCCTGAGTTCGTCACCCGTGAAAGCCCTGATTGGGTCACGGCAGCTACGAGCCGCCACGAATGGCTGTGTTGACCCTGTCAGCTCTCAAACGTCCCTCCCATCTCCCACCGCTTGTCGTCTGTGATTTTACGTACAGAACTCACAAAACTGCTGGACCAAAAGCTCGTGGTGCCTTTATACCTACACCCTTGGAGGGGAGCTGGTAGAGAAACCAGCTGTGTCCCGATAAAACCCGTGACCCTGCATCTGTGTGTGAGACCCACGTCCCCTCCGGCCCTTATTGCCTGTCGTGCACCGCTGTCGGTGCAGAATCCCGAACCCAAGGTCACTTCGAAGATTACTGACACTCCCAGTATTTCCACTTGCAAATTCCTACCAGTGACGGAGCACGACGGGGCCCCAGCGGTGGGGGTGGGGCTGGAATAGTGGGGCTGCCCTTCTTCCAGGAGCTGCTGACCCGCATATACGTCCCTTCGTCATCTCTGCCCCCTGTCCATCTCCGGAGTGGGTGAGAGTTTCGCTAGCTGGAGGGGAGCCCCCCCCTACCCTTGCCCACCGCGGCTGCCTTCGCCGTGAGGGCAGCTACCAGGACACGGGGCACGAGGAATGAAGGGAGGGCCAGGGAGAGCCAGGTGCATCGTACATAGCCTTGCGGGACATAACAAGCCGGGCAGGAAGGCTGGGGGTTGGATCGCTACCCTGCGGCGACCTGCTTCTGCCTCCATCTGCCACCTCCTTGCCCTCTGTCTCCCCGATGCCCGGCCCATCTGGTCTTCCTCACATGCTCTTCTGTGCTCTGGTGGTAAGTCAAATACTTCGTGTGAACGCGACACTGGAAACAAATCAGTTTAATTAAAGTCTCCGCTGAGATAATGTAGTCGCTGCTCGGATTCCAGCTACTTTAACTAGCATCTGAACGGCCAACGGTCTCTCCTTTTCTCTCCCTCATTAGCTGGAGAGATACGCAGCTTTGGGGGCGGGGGGGGGGGGGGGGGAGAACCATGCCACAGGGCCATTTAATTAATCCCGGAGTAGATGGCCATAACCAGGCCCGAAATCGTTTCTACGCAAGGCCAAGGGGTGGGCGTGCTGCTGTGCGGCGAGAGCCTCGGGCCTTTGGGGAGAGCCACGTGGGGATGTGGGGAGGCCACGCGCGTGGCTGCCTCGGAATCTCCCAACACGGGCAGTGCTAGCTAACTCCGCTAACCAGCTCTCCCGTGCTCAGGAGCCGTCTGTGGGTCCACTGCGCACAAGCGCAGCAGACAGAGGACAGACCCCTTAGAACCACGAGAATCAGGATGAGCTGCGACTAGAGAGGAGCCCCCTTTGTTCCTTCCCATTGGTTGTGTCCTTCAGCAGACACATCTGCAGGCGTTCTGCACGACGGGCTTGCACTCGTGTGAAGGGGAGGCCGGGAAGCTTCCCCCTCAAGTCCACACACAAAAGCCCCGGGCCCTTCGGTACCCTGAAAGGAACCATTACTGAAAGAATGACTCAGACTTCAATAGATTTTGCTTTTCTGGCACACTCAGCCCTGTGGAGCCCCCTGTGAAGGCCTGACGAACGCTCGTCCTCCGTGAGAAGGCTAGTGTGTCCACGGTCACTGAAATACAACGATAGCAGCTGAAAATCCACAAGGAGCCACACAATCGAAAGACAGGCAAATGGATACACGTTACACTGCAAAGGGGGAGCTACGTTGTGGAAGAAGGGGACGTTGCTGGGATTGAGGGCAGAACACAAGAGTGTGACTTTCACACGTCTGACCTTTTTCGTTTTACTCAAACAGGAGAGTGGTTTGTTTTGCTGGTAATTTAGTAAGGTGGGAACGTTTAAATAAGAAGGGGAGAGGGAATGCTTACTTCACTTAAAGAACTTAATCTCAGTGTCAACACAGTCATAGAAAAGATCCCCCACTTCAGTGGGGTCCAGAGGGTCAGAGCTGGTCAGAATTTCTTCCATGGCTTCCAGGCCTTGCTTCTCTAGTTCCAGCATGGTCTTCCTCAGCTTGCGACCTTGCTCCTGAGGAAGGGCGGGAACAGCGAGAGTCACTACGATGGACAAGAAAGCCTCTCAGGGGCCTACCCACCCCATTCGATCTGTTTCCCCAGGGCTGCCGCAGGGATCATTCTAGAATGCCAGTGCGGTTATGGTACTGCTCTGCTTGGCATACCTACCTCCTCACTGCCTTTCGGATAAAATCCAGACTCTTGAGTGACATTCAGGAAAGGCCTTTTGTAACCTGAGTACGAGGCTCTTGCTTGCCTCACCTCCCGCCAGGCCCCCCAAAGTCTCCCTTTCTCTTTAGCCAAACTGAATTAATTGCATTCTTCCAACCCATGATACTCCACCGTGCCCTTCCTCGGCACTTGGTCAACACGCACCCATCTCCGGGCCTCTTTGAACCTTTCCTCTGGGCTCACTGTCCATGCCTTTACTTCTGCCGTGGTTGTTCTCTTCCTGTCCTGTAAGGGTCTGTCTCCTTGCCCGTGTCCCCCACTGGACCACGATCTCCTGGGAGTGAGAACTGGGCTCATCACCAGGCTTCAACGCCTGGGACACAGGAGGCACCCCCGTAAATGTTTGCTGAATGGACGATCAGTGAATAAACACGTGCCGCGTCCATCGCCCGACGTACTTTCTTCTGAGCCGCTGAGATTGCTTCTTCCACTCGCTCAGAGCGTGTGACAGTGAAAAGCTTCCATTTGCCCAGTTAGTCCCAGAATGGAGAAGCCGCCGTCAGCAGCCGTCCCCGACTTCCTAACACGGCCTTGACTCAAAGCAACGGCCAT
This sequence comes from Prionailurus bengalensis, assembly GCF_016509475.1. NCBI lineage: Eukaryota > Metazoa > Chordata > Mammalia > Carnivora > Felidae > Prionailurus > Prionailurus bengalensis. The sequence continues at coordinate 120,835,557 of NC_057348.1, forward strand.
GTCTCAATGTCAGAGCCCACCCACCCTCGTCCGTCTCATCTCCGTGGCATTTTGTGCAGAAGGGCTCAAACACACGCCCCTCTCGACCTCCGCCTTCTAGTTGCCAGAGAGCCCCGAAACGACGCACCGAGTGGCATTTTCACTCCGGGCTTACTGTCATCCACCTGGAAGACAGGCACTGCTGGGAACCTCAATAGACAGCCCCAGACAAAAGTCAGTGCAGTGGAGCGGAAGCACTCATGGTTCCAAGGAAACATCCGGCAGGGAAGACAGAGATGAAAACACCAGGTGACTCTGACATGTCAAAATGGACATTTCTGGGGCGCCTGGGTGGCGCAGTCGGTTAAGCGTCCGACTCCAGCCAGGTCACGATCTCGCGGTCCGTGAGTTCGAGCCCTGCGTCGCGTCGGGCTCTGGGCTGACGGCTCGGAGCCTGGAGCCTGTTTCCGATTCTGTGTCTCCCTCTCTCTCTGCCCCTCCCCCGTTCATGCTCTGTCTCTCTCTGTCCCCAAAATAAATAAACGTTGAAAAAAAAAATGGACATTTCTGTGGCACGGAAGTGCAGAGCCTATGGATGGTGAGGCTGCCCTTCTCTGAGATGCTTTCTGAAATCCCTTGGGTTTACTGCTGATGTCGCCCTTCTTTCTATGCTTTTTATATAGTCCACCATGCCAAGCACAAGAAAAAAAGCTCACCCGGTCCACGCAAATGCAAACGCCAATTTCCCTACAAGGTGTCCCTTTCTTCAGGACAAACTAGACTCGTTGCAAGTTGGCAAATACATGCTTGGGAAGCAGATGGGCGTCTAACCGCCACGTTCCTTCCCCTCCTTCAGCAAAACAGAGTCTTGGATTTTATACGCAACCCGTCACTAGTGGCTGCTGTGGGCATATATTGGGTGTAGGTCTCGTTTGAATTGATGTCTTGTAACTTTATTTGCCAAAGCTTTGCGGGGAGGGGCGGGTGAGCTGCACCTTGGAGAATAACTTTTTTTTAAATCTAGGAATCTCGGGCGTCTGGGTGGCTCAGTCGGTTGAGCGTCCGACTCTTGATTTTGGCTCATGATCCCAGGGTCGTGGGATCAAGTCCTGTGGAGGGCTCCAAGCTGAGTGTGGAGCCTGCGTGAGGTTGTCTCTCTCTTTCTCCCTCTCCCCTGCTCGTGTACACACTCTCTCTCTCAGATAAAAATTGAATTCAATTTAAAAAACTAGGACTTTGAGAATCTTGTTTGAAAAACTCTTTTAAAATTATAGTAAAATACACATAACACAACGTTTGCCATTGCAGCCACTTTTAGGTGTACGAGGTCAGTGGCATAAGGACATTTACACTACTGTGCACCGCCCCTCCCCCCCGCCTACAGAACTTTTTTGAAGGATTACTTTTTTTTTTTTAAACAACACATGATTGCATCTTTAAGGTTTTGCCATCTCGTACCAACGTTTTACCCCCAGAAGTACACAAAGACTTTTAGACAGCAGAAAAGCAGTCACCCCCACCAGAACTGCACACATCTATTATTCCCAGGGAACATCCCCAAGGAAACAGTAAATGAAAGAGGGTTATTCCCAGCCCACGGAGTTCTAGGACAACATTAGACGTGGAGGCTTCATTTCGTTAGGTTTCAGGGGACTGGCCGGAAAAGTGAACAGCAGCCTTCTCGGAAGGCCTCGGGTCCCCGGGTTTCTGGAAGGAGGCGTACTGGCGAGGAGGGAAACGATGTGTGGGATTAACGCCTTCCTGCCTCCTCGAGCGCAGACCGCGCCCCCCTCCGCCAGCCCACCCATAGGCTCACCTGGTCGCTCTCGATGACAGCGCGTGCCCACTGGTGGGCCTTGTAGAGCTCGTGCCGGCGATCTGGCTTCTCCTGGAACCGAGGCTCCTTTTTGGCAGGGTCGTCGTCCCCAAAACAGGGAGATTGTGCTTTGGGGACAAGTTTCACATCATCCACAAAGATGAAGGGCTTGAATATGGACCTGGAGAGAAAGGAGAGGAGCTTCAGCCCAACTGAGCTTGAGGCGTGAGGACACCAGAGGCTGTCCTTTCGTTAGGCCAATGCTTCCTGAGCCAGCTCCCGGCGGCTGGTGGGTGGGGGCCGAGACAGACACAACTGCGTATTTTAGTAAATATTTTAGTAAAGCTGTCATTTGCCAGCTGCAAGTTCTTCTATGAGCAGCAAGGAGACATCAAAACAGACTTGCTTTGTTCCTGGAAGAACGTTTGGGAGGCCCCTTTCGGCTGTACAAAGTAAGGCGAACAGACACATGGCGTTTGGAGAAAAGGGTGCAACGGGCCATCCATCTAGACGGAAAGGCGTCTGCCTTTCTCTACCCTGGGGCAGCACCTGCAATAAGAATAGGAGAGAGGGGACTACAAACACACCCCCAGGTGTACGGGTCGGATCCGGGTTATTTTCTCCCCTCTACGCCGGTGCCCTGGCCACCATGCTTCGAGTGGGTTAGCAGTGAGCTGGGATATTGACTCCTTCAGCCCTGAGGTGGCGGGGCTCGAGGCGGCCAGGGAAGCCCTGCCAGTGTGCCACACAAACACGTTCAGGTGCGCCACGGTCTGAAAAGAACGGGGAACCGGGGGCCCTGGCTCCCCGAATTGTGTCCTTGGACCCGGGGCTTCGGCATCACCCTCAGGCCCCCGCCCCCATCCTGCTGAATCAGGATGTGCGTGTCAACAAGGTCCCCGGGGGATTGGCGATAGACCAAGTCTGAGGAGCAGGGCTACAGGGACAACAGGACGGGCTCTTCCCCCATCTGAAGCGCCCCCCCCCCCCCACCGCCCCACGCCCGCTCTCTGGAGGTAGAATGTTCTATGAAACTTCTCGTAAGCCAACATGGTATAGAGCAAAGAAGCAGTTACCATTTCATAAGAGCGAGAAGCCTCTTGGGATTTCTTTCGGTTAGTGAAAACAGGTACTGTACTAACGCACGTCTTTCGTAAAAGGGGCGTGGCAGAAAAAGAACTTGCGGATAGCGGGGGAGATCTGTCATGAGACGTAACCTCTTAGGTTAGTTCCCTGAGGAGGTCACGGGAAAGAGGGCTCAAGAGAGTCAAGACACCGAACTCACTCTGCAAGACCGGGCTCAGGCTAAGTTGATTTGATTATTACAAGCAGCGAGACCTTCATACTCCAAGCTGGGGAAGTGGGGTGGGCCTGGTTAAGGATGGGCGCCAGGTACCCTGTTCATGGACCCTCCCTCCCCAGGACATGGGGGGGGGGGCTGCCTTTCATAGAGGGACCACGAAGTGCCACCTCCTACAGCCTCTTGAACATCCATGGGTCGTTGGCCCTTCTACTGAATGCTCAATACAATGCTGCATTATCCAATTAGTCATTCAGTTTGATTCTGCAAAAGGGCTGCAGGGTGAGGGGTCCCAGGAAAAGGGTAACAGACGGGGAAGGGTGGGGAAGCGGGAGGAAAACAGGGGGGAGCAAAGAGTCCGGCACAGACATGGCTTCTGGGGCCTTCTGGTCTCTTACAACACAGCGGCCTCACAGGAGGCAAGCATCCCATCCTTCAGGACCCGACAGCACAAGGGGTTCCTGAAAAGTCGGTGCCCATCGTGCCGCCTGCCAGCAGACGTTAATCTGCAGCCTCCTGGCCCGGCGCAGAGACCCTTCTGTGGGACCCTGGCTCTGAGGCTCCTGCTGTGCAGCCCCAAGCCCGCACAGTTCACGTCCTCTGGGCCGCAGGGTCTGTGCCGTGGCCAGAAAGGGTCAGAGTCGTGACCTCTGCAGGCTTACGCTGGGCAATGAGGTGGCCAGGCTCAGTCACTGGGAGGGCGTTACTTTACATCTCAGGACCATTCTGACACGGTGGCCCCGTGGGCGAGAACCACGGTTCTGGGGGGCCAGGAGGGGCACAGTCTGGTATCACTCGTCGGGCTGAGCACGGATCCCAGATCTGCCTGACTCAGGGCACTGGGCTGGGCCTCAGAATGAGGGTATGCGACCCCTCTCTACTCTGACCAGCTGTGGGGACACTCGTGCTCCCTGTCTCTGACTGGGACTAAAATGATCTCGAAGTTCCCTTCCAGGTTCCAAACCTACAAATTTCTATTTGTATGTCATGCAGTTCATGAACCTGTGACTCTGACTTCAAGACGTTCATGCTGGGGCGCTTGGGTGGCTCAGTCGGTTGAGCGTCTGACTTTGGCTCAGGTCACGATCTTACGGTTCGTGAGTTCGAGCCCCGCATTGGGCTCGTTGCTGTCAACACAGAGCCTGCTTCAGATCCTCTGTCCATTTCTCTCTCTCTCTGCCCCTCCCCTGCGCTCTCTCTCTCTCTCTCTCTCTCTCTCTCTCTCGGATCCTCTGTCCACCTCTCTCTCTCTCTGGCCCTCCCCTGCGCTCTCTCTCTCTCTCAAAAATAAACATTAAAAACAAGAAGTTCATGCTAAGCACAGTCATGGTCTTTTGCATCCAATACATAGGATAACAGGGTAGTAAAAATCAGAACATTCCAGTTGATGGAATTGCCAACCCACTCCACCTCAATAAAGGTGCCCAGTGGCTTTTCTAAAGCAAGAAAGTACCGTATGTTTACTAGTTATCCCATCTATCAGTTTTCTTTCTCAAAATAAATAATAAATACGATGGGATTCTCATAATAGTCTAATGCAGCCAAAGCTCTCCAAGGATTTTTCCCCCAAAGTCTGTAAGGAAGTCAGCACCCTCAACTGCTACAAACATGAAGCATAGATTTGTCAAGTGGTTAAAGGGAGAGTTTTTGAGACTGAATAAATAAAAACTACTGTTGATAACGAATTGCAATAACACTAATAATTATTTAAACCTGAATGTGGGAATTATAATTCAGGGTTTATTGGTGCCTATGTATCCAAAAAAAGCAGAATGTGGGTAACTCAGTGGTTCCCAAACCTTGTGATTTCTCGCCAAGCCTTATAAAAAATCACACGAACAATACAAATAGGTGAGGAGAATTTCTGACATTTTCCCACACTTAAAGTTCAGATCGAGGGGGGTGCCTGGGTGGCTCAGGGGGTTAAGCGTGCAACTTCGTTCCAGGTCATGTTTTACAGTTCGTGAGTTTGAGCCCTGCATCGGGCTCTGTACTGGTGGTTCGGCGCTTGCTTGAGATTCTTTCTCTCTCCGTCTCTCTCTCTCTTCCCCTTCTCTATTTACTCTCTCTCTCTCTCAAAAATAAATAAACTTTTTTTTTTTTAAGCCCAGATGGTAGCTTCTTAAATGCCACTTCATCAAATGTATGCTAAGTAACGACCCGGACATTAAATGACTTGACCAAGGTCACATATCCAGCCAGCGGCAAAGCTGAAACTGTCATCTGAGTCACAAGGCACACCCCTCCCAGGCCACCGGGACAGGACAGGGCACACTTTGTCACACTTGTGGAACCCTCCCAGAGTGTCCCAGGGATGGCCCTGATGTGAGGCATACCTGAGAGGGCTCCAGAAAGCCGGTTCAAAGAAGCCTCCTAACCCAGAATTCACCCTGGGTCACTCGGCCCCTGCATTGTGTGCCGTGACACGAACACAGGATAACAGGCCCAAAAGGGGAAAGTGCTTCCAGCGGCAAAGCGTCTCCCATCAGCTGGTTAATGAGGAGGTTTAAGGCCGGCTGAGTGACTCTACAGAGACAATCCACCGTCAGGAGGGACAATTAAACAAAGGAAGCCATGAGCAACATAAAGGAAACCATATGACCACGACCCTCAGCTCTCCCTGAGACAAATCTAAGGCACAGTCTGATGACAGGGACCAGAGCGTGGTCTCCCACGCTCTGTCTCGGAAGTCTGCAGAATCTTAGCCTTCGAGCCCAGAGACCAGCTCCCTGGGAGGCGTCCTGGCCTCATCTGTCCCTTTTGTCTTCCAGAATTTTGTGACGCACGCGCCGACCCAGGGTAAAAAATGTTTCCCTGTCATTTGTTTTCTCATTTGGCAAGAAAGCATAATTACCATGGAAACCCCTGACGTTTTATAGCGTGTCATAACTTTCAAAGCGCTTGCATTCAGTTCTCCTAGCACCCCTATTTTTCTATTCATTCACTTTTCTATTCTATCCATTCAACACGCAAATACGTGTTGAGTAATGATTGAGTACCCGTTACCACTCTAGGTACTAGGGATACAGCAATGAACAAGGCAGGGAAAACATTTCCATCCCATTTTACAGATGAGAAGACTGAGGCTCACGGCAGCTAAGTGTTGGGTCCAAAGGCATATTCCTAGTAAGTGGCAGATGGAGAACTAAATTCAGGTCTTCTAAACTGAGGTCAGTTTTCCGCCCACGACCTCACACCATTATATTAACCTTCTGTTGGTTCTTCATACACACTGTGCAGAAAAATAAAAGCCTTTTGGTGCTTTGGGATTTTATCATCAGTGGCCAGCCGGCACTTCTGACCTCAAATATGGCTCTATCCTTAGGAAGGTGCAGAAACTCCCCAAGCCACTCAGCCAGGCTTATCCCGTGCCCTGGAGTCCCCCAGATCCACTGAGGGGAGTTTGGCACAGAGCGGGGCAGCAAAAGGCTCCTGCGTGGGTGAATCTGCTAAACGTTCAACCAGGCTCAAAATAACCCACAATAACCAGTTTTCTCTCAATTGCAGGTGTCTCTTGAATGGGTCGCTCCAGCTTTACTGTCGGTCACTTTAATCACACGATCTCAGCCGCATCTGGCTGAGGGCAGGACCTATCAGCGAAGGGCCTTTCTATTTTAAAGGGAAAGAGAACTCGTACATTTGGGGCATGGGATGAGCTTCGGGCTGGATCCAGATGCTCTGGAAGGTTGTGAGGTCAAAGGGCAGGAGAGAGGAGGAATCTGGTGCTGTACGCATTCAGAGTGAAATTGACGGGGGTGCTATTTCACACGGGGCCCTCACCTCTGGGTACGTCTCTGCTGGTTGTTCCCTGAACAGCACCAGGGATCGTATTTACCTATGCGGCCACGTCTAACGTTTGTCAAGTGTTATCTCCACCAACAGACAGGCCGCTCGTCACTACATTTGAATTAACCAGATGAGAAAGTCTCAGTTGACTCAGCTTCGCCTCTCAAACTTAGCACACTGGGAGAAGAGAAGCAAACACACACACACACACACACACACACACACACACACCAGGTCCCCTGCAACTCCCCAGCTATTGGCCGCTAGTTAAATTAGGCCCAACGTCCCTTTTCCTAGAATTTCTTCCCTATTTTCGGTTTCCTGGGCCGAAGTCCACAGCCTCATACGATGAGAGAAATGGGTTGGGACACAGCCTTCTAATATTTAAAATGGAAAAGTTTTTTAATTTTTTCCCCCTCTTGGTTTCTCCATCCTGTACCCCGAGTGGGCTTTCTGTGGGCTTTCTCAGATGTGGGGGCCTCTTGGCGATGTGCCGGTTTGGCAACCGTATCTGAAAAAGTAAGCCCCGATCCATGGCGTCTGCCGGCTTCTGTGGTGTGAATGTGCCCACTGTGACCCGTGTCACGTTACCAGTGTGACGTCACTGAACACAGGGTTGGGAAGAGACGCACCTGCTCGGCTCTCACGGGCTCCAGGACCCCGAACTTCACAGTCTCAATGTGCTAAGGTCCCTCTCTCCCCTTTCCCTCTCCAATTCTTCACATCAGTGAGGCTTTGGCAAGTGCCAGCTTCCACGAAGGAAATGGCTTCCAAAGGTCAGAACCAGAGCACTGAAGTCAGTCGCTGTCACCACGTGGATAACTGAGGCACCAGCTGACTCAACGGAATATTAATGGGACAGAATCTGCCTCCTCAATAAAATTAATTAAAGGTCTTTTGCATCTCCCTCTTTAGCTCTCAAACTCTGACTTTTGCACCTCCATCCAGCCCTCAAACTTGCACAGAACCCGGTCCATCCTGGAAGGGGCGGAGAAAGAGGAAAAGAGAGCGCGAGAACAAGTTATTTCCAGAGAAGGATCTGTAATGAGTCCACCGAGCAAAGGGCAGAGACGTGTCAAAGCAGACAGAGCGACAGTCAGATGGTGTCCTTTGGTTCCGAACATTAATTGGGAGGGATAAAGAACACAGTCCCGCTCTTAAATCATAATCTTTCGCGAGCCCCCTGCTTTGAAATGATTTCCTGAAAACATCTCTCTACTGTTTCCAGCGTCAGCAGAAGCCAGCTAAAATTTCCCCCATTTACTACCTAAAAACCCAAGAGGAGGTAATTATGCTTCCTGCTGACAAAATAGAAAATGTTAAACATGCCCAATTACAGAGAAACACTGAAATGGTGAATAGGAGAAAAGCTTCTGTGACAGTTCGAACAGTCACAGTAGGAAACGCAGCTCCCTTAGCCCTGAAAGATAAAAAATGAATGCCCTAATCTTCTTTAAGGTCTTTTCAATTAATTTAACCATGAATAACTTTCTTTTAAAATTACTTGAAATCTTCCAGATTAAATATAAGCAGGCTATTTCCCAGCCCATTTTTAGAACCGTACTGGGCCATGCACTTCAGTCTAGGAAATGGCATTCCTTTGTGTTAGTGTTCTGGCCTCACACAGCCCTGTCTTCTAAGCACAGCGGGGGCCGCTGCCTGAGACGTGAGGAGCAAGGCAGGTACTTCAGGCCTTCCTCAGCTCAACCCACTCCTTCAAAGGCTCCTGCCCGCTAAAGAACACGGCAGGGCATTCTAGTCACTCTACAGAAGGGCTCTAAGTGCCCACGTGTACCCCTGTGGTGCGGCACAGAGCGCTCCCAAGAGGCAGCTGAGCCACCAGCGTTCGGGGCAAGCTAAGTCGGAGTCCATGAAGGGAGGTCCAGACAACAGGGAGAGGAAGGACGCGCCCCAGAGCTGGTGGACGGACAAGAGGGCGGGAGCAGGGCCATCCATGAGACCAAGCATCCAGAGCTTCGAGATAAGGTCAAAAGGAAGCAGCCGGGGTCAACCAGGAGCGCACCCCGGGAGGTCGACTGGAATACCATGGAGAGGAGGTTCACTGTGGGAGGCCATGAGAGGGTGGCCAGGCTTGTTTACTGGAGGAGTGGGGGGTGGGGGTGGCGGGGAGAGGAGAGATGGAAACATAATCTACAACAGGGTACCGTTTCATGGCTCTCTGCATGTGTCCATGCTGTCTCTCTACCCAAAATGTCATTCCTGCTTTTCATTCCTAACAAACTCTTCCTCTTCCCACAATGCCCGGCGCTCAAGAGATCCTTCCTCAGTGAAGCGTGCTCCTTCATCATCTCCTCCAAGCCACCTGTTACCTTGCATACACTTCATCCCCAATACCCAATAAGCATGATATCTGGTATACAGTAGGTGCTTCATACATGCTTGTTGAATGAATACGTGAGTGGACGAAAAACTAGGAATAGCTTATACTGAATTTAATAGTCAGGTCCCGCTAAAAGGATCTACTGATATTGGCAGTAGTTTAAAAGTTAAGTCCGACAGGTCAAGAGAGGTACTCGGCTTTTCCTGAGTCATCTAAGAAACCATCCCTAGCTAGACACCATCATTGTCTTCTATTCCTGAAACAGTAAGAGGAGAATAAATATGTTTAGCTGAAAAGGGAATGAAATTGAACAGCTGCAGATTTCCTGATAGCAGTCAAAGATCTGACACCCGATATACAAACAATGATGAGTGTTTTCAGCCAAGAGAACCCCTAAAAAATACCACCGAAACTATCAGAATAGGGCATCTTCATGGTTTTCCAGGCTGAGGGTCAGTCTTAACCTGACACATTCGTAAGCCCACCTTAAAGATTCTGATACAACAGGTTTGGGTCAAGGCACCTGTATTTTTCAAAAACTCCCCCAAGTGCTTCTGATAATGAACTGAATTAGAAACCACTGGAAAGCTGTGTCTAAGCCACTGAGGCCATGACTTGCAGCGTATATGACCGAACGTTACCAGGGAGTGGGGCTGCTGTCTGCCTGGCAAATCAGAGATAGTCTTAATAAAAGAAAAGTTAAGCCTACTGTCTATTTACTTGGATTATCTCATTTAATCCTCCCAACAAGCATACGAAGTAGGAGCTGACATTATCCCCAGGACCCCCGGTCTGTACAGCATACTGAAGCTTACAGAGGTTAAGTAACTTACCAGCCACTCAGTGAGAGAGATGGAACTCAAAATCCTGACAGGTGATTCTAGAGGCTGTGTTCTTAAACACTGGGCAGTACAATGCCTTTGCTGAACGTAGGCAGAAAGCAACTCCCTAAAACACAATGTCTTACAAAGTGGTCAGTGCCCGGAGGTGCCTGGTGGCTCAGTCGGTTAAGCGTCCGACTTTGGCTCAGGTCATGACCTCGCAGTTCATGAGTTCGAGCCCCGCGTCGGGCTCTGTGCTGACAGCTCGGAGCCTGGAGCCTGCTTTGGATTCTGTGTCTCCCTCTCTCTCTGCCCCTCCCCTGCTCATGCTCTGTCTCTCTCTGTCTCAGAAATAAATAAAACATTAAAAGAAAGAAAGAAAGAAAGAAAGAAAGAAAGGAAGAAAGTGGTCAGTGCCCTTGACGTTGCCTCAATCTGCATTGCCTCTGGGCTATTTTGTCCTCTAACTTACAGGAACTGATTGTTTTGATCAATCTTGGGCATTCCTGCATCTGTCTCACTGTGTGTTATGTATGTTTGCATCCCTCATGCATGTTTGCACAACGCCTGGCCCATGATATCAACTCAATAAATATCGGTTGAATTTAAACCAATTTGATTTCACGGATGTCATAAAAATGATATGACTCCAGCCAAGAACTCCCCTTTGTCAAAGCTCTTTGTGCTGCATTGGCCACGTTGGGGTCAACTGAAAAATGCGACTCGGCTATAGAAAAGAGAGGTACAGGGACGCAGCGCGGGCGCATTGGATGAGCTTTCGAGGAGCACATACTTCCTGCCAGCACGACTGTGTCTCAAACAAACCTGGAAGGATCTGGGGTCCCAGTGAAGTAGTGAATGCACGGTGAGCTTCTATTCTGAGGCAGAACAGACACTACACTGGCTGTGGTGAGGAAGGACTCGGAATCTATACAGACTCCACTGGCTTTGTCCCGTAAGATGTCAATCATAGTCTGCACAGTGATGCTTTCTGTAAAGAAAAAAAAAAAAGAGAAAAAGAGAGAGAGAGAAGCTTTAATAGCGGCAAGTTGTTAACCAAAATCCATTTTTTCCTTTTCTTCTTAGTTACAGTACCCTGGACTATAACTGCCCAGCTACAGACTATATTTCCCAGCTTCCCTTGTGGCTCGGGCGGGGTCACATGATAAATCCTGACCAGTGGGAGAAGAAATGCTACGTGCAACTTCCTCGTCACCTCCATACAAGGGACGGTTCGCCCTTCACTTTGTTTGCCCCTCTTTCTGCTGCCCAGGACATGCCCGCAAGTCGGACCACAGGTGGAAGTCAAACGTCGCGTGTGGCTGTCCTCTGGTGCCGGGTAACCCACCAGCCCTGGACTGGCCATATACATCTAGACCATAACACGGGAGAAAAATAAGCTTCCATTTTCTTGAAGCCATATTATTTTGGAGTCTCTTTGTGCTAAGTAGCACTTAGCAATTTCTCAACTAGTACAGTATGCAACAGAACGATATCCATAGGAAAGTATGTGCGATCTATGCACAATCCACTAAGCAAGTTCTCTCATACACACTTGCTGGCTACAGTCAGCACTGTATGTGGAGAATGACCTCTCTGCAGTGGGAAAGAGACACAGAAACATGCAGAACATTCACAGCCATTTTGAGTACCGGCTCTGACTTTAGATAAATGCGTAAACAACTCCTTGGCTACAAAGGACCCCGGTTTTACGTTTTCTCCCTCTGATCATGATTCGTTAAAACACTATTCTTTCCGTCTATGTTCACAGAGATGGAATCAAAGCGTCACACAAAGAAGAGGTGCCTTAAACTTCACTAACACAACTCACGTTCTCTTTGTACATTTCCAATTGTAATATGCCATACCTAAAAGGATTAATAAAGCCTTGATTTCTTCAACTACCCGGTGTTAAACATTTTTCATTGTCTTACGAATGAGTTTATTGATTTAAATCAGGACCCAGTTGGTTGATAACAGCTGAAATCTTTTTTAATCTCTGCCTCTCACTTTATCCCCTTGCATTTTTTTTAAATTTTTTTTTTTTAATGTTTTATTTATTTCTGAGACAGAGAGAGACAGAGCATGAGCAGGGGAGGGGCAGAGAGAGAGAGACACACACAGAATCCGAAACAGGCTCCAGGCTCTGAGCTGTCAGCACAGAGCCCGACGCGGGGCTTGAACTCACAGACCACGAGATCATGACCTGAGCCGAAGTCAGAAGCTCAACCGACTGAGCCACCCAGGAGCCCCTATCCCCTTGCATTTTATTTGTGGGGCCATTTCTCCTATAGAGTTTCCCACAGTCTGCACTTTGCAGACAGCAGCCCCTGGTGTTACTTAGTATGTCCTCCCATCCTCTGCATTTCCTGTAAACCCGTAGCTAGGTCCAGAGGCTTCATCAGATTTAGATTTGATGTTCTGGCAAGACTGCTTCATACATGGTATTATATACTTTTATCAAGCTGGGTTTGTTTTTTTGTTAACTTTTGGAGTTTTTTTTTTTTGAAGTTCCCATTTTATTTTATTTTTTAACGTTTATTTATTTTTGAGACAGAGAGAGACAGAGCATGAATGGGGGAGGGGCAGAGAGAGAGGGAGACACAGAATCGGAAGCAGGCTCCAGGCTCTGAGCCATCAGCCCAGAGCCCGACGTGGGGCTCGAACTCATGGACCTCAAGATCATGACCTGAGCTGAAGTCGGACGCTTAACCGACTGAGCCACCCAGGCGCCCCATGAAGTTCCCATTTTAAAATGGATCACTGTCCTACCTTCCTACCCTTAATACATTAAGTTCTACAGCCAAAGTTGTGACGTGTTCTTCTACGTTAAGCATCGGCAAACTTTTTCTTAAAGAACCAGACAGTAAATATTTCAGGCTTATGGGCCCCACCACCTTGCTGTAACCTACCTGTCGCAACTCTGCAACTGTGCCAATATGGCATGGAAGCAGTCATAACCAGCACCTAGATAAATGCGCACGGCTGTGTTCCAGTAAAATTTTATTTGCAAAATAGGGGATTGCCAGCAGGTCCCAGTCTGTTGACCCCTGTTCTAAATGATCACAGGTCTAACTTACAAAACGCATGTGTCACTGGCAACTATAAAATGTGGCCTCAGTGGTTTACTTGGAAGGGTTTCCGCTCGGGCACAGAAGTAATAAGCTATCCAGTCACCACGTTTGCCTCAACATGGATTCTGATTAAGTCAACAGCTAGGTGCGAGATAGAGGGTTCGGGAAGAGAATTCAGAACAACAGTTCCAAGTCAACAAATGTTCACGGAGCAAAAGACTATAATGGACACCACGAGGGGATCCCAGTATGAGTGAAAGATAGCGTCCTGCCCTCCAGGCTCAGCAGGCCACTGAGAAAGGAAAATACAGGAAGACAAGGCAATGAGTGAAATACACAAACGCTGAGGTAGAAGGAAGGGCTACAGTAAGTTGTCACGAAGACAAGTACAATGACTTGAATCAGAAGGAGGAAAAACCTCGTGGATGAGGAAGCGTCCTGTAACAATAGATATACATCATCCTGCCTGCACATCAGGGACATCAACACAAGTTCGTCTCTATGTACAAGGTCCGTTCTCATTTCCACCTCCTTGCTCACCCCCCGAAGTTCAGACAAGTTCTCTGAAACACAGCTGCAAGACAACAGGTATGAGAGGGAGAATCATAAGGGATATACTAACTCACCTTCTTTCTTTTCTAAGCTGTCTTTGCCTGCACAGCAGTCTAGGTGGTCATCAGCTGGAGAAAAAACTTCGGAAAAATTGAACTCGTCCTCTCCCGTCCACCAGCCTTGACTCTGAGCATAACTCCTGAGCTCAGGATGCTGCGCGTCTATCTTAGTGGTGAGCGAAAGCTGATTGCAAATACACTTCACTCCCTCTGTAGAGAGTGCAAAGTCCGGTTAGCTGGAAAGATACTTAGAAGGACTTAATCAAGAAATGGAAATTTACAGCGAATCCCTTCTCTGCAATTTGACTTTAGAGAGAGGAAATGACTATTTTCGAAGAGAGAAACACAATCCTTGGTCCTCTCGTAAGAAGACCTCCCAGAAGGTTTGACCAGTCCTGACCGGGCACTACCACATTTTAAAGGAGCAATGGTCGCTGGATCTAAAGCTCACACTCAGAAGGAAACCTGTGCAGCTCTCATTAGGGCTAAATAAACCCCAGGCATCTATTAACCATAGGAAAAATGAAAGGTTTCTTGAAAGAGACATGACGCGACTTACAAGACTTATGAGCATCACAACTATAGCCCTGCTTCTTCCCCAATTTAGGCTTCCTCCACTTGAAGGAACACTTTACGCCTCCACCCTCTGCCCAAGTAACATCACTTTTGGAAAATACAAAGATGGCACCTCTTCATTCAACTTTTTTTTTTTTTCAGGTCCCAACATTTAGAAAAACACAGCGGCACTGATAATGAATTGTTTTAAAAGAATGGAATGTACCTGCGAATATACGTCTCTGAGGATATCAGTATGAGTGTGTGTGTGTGTGTGTGTGTGTGTGTACATGCGTGTACGTGTATATGAGTGCAGAAATTCTATGGGAATTTTTTTCTCATAAAAATATAAGTGCAGCTAAAAGAGTCTAGAGTCGGGAGCGCATGAATGCTGAGTGCACTCCAGCTTGATGAAACTCCCCTATCGGCTGGCAGGCTTCCTGTGGCTTCTTCCAAAGCCTCAGCTGCAAATACACTGAGGATGACTTCATTCTTCAAGATGCTGTCTAGAACACTAAGAAGTTATAAGTTGTAGCTCAAAAGAGGCCATCCGTACTTGCTGCTTCCAGAGAGCGTGCTGATCTTTTAAAAATTCTTGGGAGAATGAAGTAGAGAGAGAGATCAAACCACAAGCTGCAAGCCGTTACTGCCTAAAAACCAGTTTCTAGAGACAAGGTCAGTGCTGGACAGGGTTCTTCCAGTATGTTCTGCTCCACTGATTTGTTCTTCCAAAATAAGTATTCCTAGCTGATGGGCATTGGCCTTCTGCCGCTCATCTTTTCAGAGGACAACACAAGAATAAAACTACTTAAAAAAATTAAAAATAAAAAGGAGCTTTGGCCTAAAAAGGGGCTTTTGGCATTCTTCATGCTAAGCTATCCACAAAAATCCTGTGAGCAATGCCACAGATATTATTTTCCTAAAGGGCTGATTTATAATGTATGTTTGCTTTCGGGGCGCCCAGGTGGCTCAGTAGGTTAAGCGTCTGACTCTTGATTTCGGCCCAGGTCATGATCTCACGCTTCATGATCAAGCTCTGAGTCAGGCTCTGTGCTGACTGTGCAGAGCCCGCTTGGGATTCTCTCTCTCCCTCTCTCCACTCCCCCCCCCCGCCCGCCCCCCCCCCCACCCCCGCAACTCGCTGTCTCTCTCTCTCTTTCTCTCAAAAGTACGGAAATAAACATTAAAAATAATATATGTTTGCGCCCAAGAATGTTAGCATTCAGGGCCTAGTTTCATCAAGTCCTATTGCAATCACACTGCTGCTGGGATCAGAGGGCATGAGATCAATGAGTCCAAGGAATGAATGGCTGAGCTTTTATTTCAATGTTTCGTGAAAGCACGCATTTTGAGGAGATGGGTTTTTTAAGCTGTATCTTGAAGAGAAACTGAGCTTCTGAAATGCAGGTCTAGATCAAAAAGTTTTAAGTTCTATTTAAAAGCAATATATGACTGCTTTTTCAGCATGGACCACTAGCCCTCCTGCCGGAAACACTGGAGAGTAAGGCTTCAGCTTAGAACTTTTTTGATAAAAAAGTTTAAAGTTCTTGCACTGCAGCAGGCTCAGTGATCCAGCAGCCACACCGGCTGTCTCAGTCCTGTAAGTGCCATAGGGATGGGGCACAGGCACCAGGAGGTATATGCTGGGCACAGGGGGGTGAAGAAACTCTCTGAGACTGTTGCAAGGGTGCCACCAGCCCATTCGGTGCCCTTGTGAGAATGCGAAGAAGCCACCCTCCTCCAGGCAAGCGCCGTAAGCCAGCCACATAGAGCATCCAACACACCCCTCGTCCACAGAAACCCTCATCACTGCACTGACTCAGGCCACAGAAGACCTTGACTCTCAACTATCGCAGTAGATCTGCTGCTTCTAACTCAGGTCAGCTTTGGTTCCAATCACCCCTTAGGTAGGTCTGGAAAACAGGTTTCATCCCTATCATCAATTCTGAGGAACTGGAAGAGACTTCCTGACAAATTCAGTTGAGAAACTGAAGCCCAAGTTTAGGTTCAACCCGAGAAGAGGGTGGCGAGCCACTAGCCGCGTGTGCCGTGGGCACAGGAGGGGAGAAATGGCGGCACACCGTCTAGGTACTTGTCATCCAGTCCTGAGGAGCGTCAGGGGGGCTTCACTGGCCGATTCTCTCCTAGAATTCCTTCATCCTCTCGGAAACCCTTTAACCCATGCTGGGACCTCATCCTGTCTCCAATATGAGGCTGCTAAGTGGTAAGACAGGACAACCACAACCCCCTCTAACATCTCCTTCCTCGGAACTGTCTCAGAACAAAGTGCTGCAGGGAGCACAGAGCCACAACTGCGTGGGCACAAGATCCTTCCGAATGGATCCCCTAGGCCTCTGCTCTTCTAGAAACACTGTCTCACAGAGAAATGAGCTTGTCCCAGAGGCAGTCCACGGTCCTCACACAGATCCAAACGCCTCTTTTCGAGGAACATTCCAAGTGTGAGGAGCCACAGGGCTACGGGTGATGAGGGGCAGCTCCCTGTTGTAG
This sequence comes from Prionailurus bengalensis, assembly GCF_016509475.1. Lineage (NCBI taxonomy): Eukaryota > Metazoa > Chordata > Mammalia > Carnivora > Felidae > Prionailurus > Prionailurus bengalensis. Next base: position 120,852,348 of record NC_057348.1, read on the forward strand.
GGGTTCACTCACTGAATGGAATGGGATAATCACCATTCCTTTGGCCAAGTCACAGAGTAACCATTTGGGTCACGAAACGGCCGGTAGCCACAGCCGGGTCCTGCCCAGAAAGCAAGCGGAAAATAAGAAATGTCACGAGCGTGTCTCCCAAGTGTTGACACCTCTGCAGCCCAGGTTCTTTCTAGAAGCAGAGCCCAGAAGTGAAGATACGGCACAGAGGGGGTCTGCCGCACCAGAGTGACTCCTACGAGTCCAGGCAGCATCCGCCTGAGCCTCTCTTGCCCTCGAAGCCCACCCCCCCCACCGCCCGTCCACACCGCTCACCTGTGATCTGCTCAGCAGCCCAGTACTTCCCCACGGTCTCCAGCACCCAGGCTTCCTCGCGATCCACAATCAGATACGCGCTTTGGAAGCTGTGGCAGGCGTGTGCATCTTCGTAATAATTGCCACCCTGTCCGTGTTCCTCCAACAAGGCGACGATGACATCCAAGGCTTCTTTGGCTGTTGTCCCTCTTTCCAAACCAAGCCTGAAGTAAGAAGACCGGAAGTCTCCCTCAGTCCTTTCGTACGCTGTGGTTCTCACCACAGTAACCAAAGCCTGGGGTGCAGCTGAGTTATGAAGCACGCCGTCACGTGTAAATGTATGAAATATGCAGGCCGATCCGCAGATTCACGGCACTTGAGCTCAGAATGCGTCTCTCACGCATTCGGTTCCAAATCGTGGGGGTGTTTTCTGTCTTTGGGCACCCCCCCATCCCCCCCCCCCCACACACACAAACAGAAGACTCAGGAACCCAGTGGCTTCTCTCTCGTGAAAGGCAGCTCAGCCAACGCTCTGTTTCTTTTCTGACTCTGACTCCCATGATGCCGGCCAGCTCAGCTCTAGCCGTGTCAAGACCCCCTTTCTGTGGCTTATTCTCCTTCCTGCCTCCGGGCAAAAGGACACCTGTGCGCAGGGCAGCCTTGATCTCTGTTACTCTACACCAGGCATTTTGGTTGGTAACAAAGGGTTCCATTGCCAGCCCTTGTCCTCGGTACATAGGTTTTACTCCGTCATCTCACAGGGAATGGGTGCCTGGTAGGACGTGATCTATCCTTTTCTGCGTATCTCTCCTCCTACCTATCAGCCTGCCTCTCCTGGTGTGGCTTAGAGCGTCACTTATCAAAAAGTACCTATTTCTTCTGAAATGAAACAGCAGTCTGCTCCCAGCCCTTCCAAATAATCGGCTCCCTACAGAGGGCACAGATACGGCCCTCTGCGTGACCTCGGGCAAGTCCCATAATATGTCTGAACTCCGCGTTATGTCACCTATAAAACAGGTACCTAATCCCTGGGCTCTATGAAGACAGGTGTACGACATACTGACTGTGAAAATACAAACACAACTGTCCAGGACCAAGGGGGTCAGTAGGTCTGAGAGGCAGCACGCTGTGGCCGCAAAACAATGGCTCAGAGATACGGGGACCTGGCTCCCAATTCTATGTGTGCCACCCACTGGCAGTGTGACCTTAAGTAACATAAGCTTTCGGGAACGTGATTTTCTCATTTGTAATGTCAAAACGGGACTACGCCCCTCTCGGGCTGATGTGAAAGAGGATGGCACTTGAAATGTACTCAGTAAATGTCCACTGACTCATCTCTTGTTTCCAATCATAATTCTGGCGGCAGGAACACAAGCGCCTTAGAACAGAGATGACGGTGCCCGCTAAGATGGCAGCATAAGCCAGCTCTGTGGGAATTTTCATCATGCGAGCAATCGTCTCTAAAACTCACCCAGCCTGATTCTTGCTGAAGGAACCTCCACTGTCCTGCCAGGGAGAGGAAAAGATAATGCTACAGACTTATTTCTCTCTCTTTTTTTTTTTTTTTTAAGTTTATGTATTTATTTTGGGAGAGGCAGGGAGAATGCAAACAGGGGAGTGGCAGAGGGTGAGGGAGAATCCAGGCCGTCAGCGCAGAGCCCGACGTGGGGCTTAAACTCGCGAAACCCTGACATCCTGACCTGAGCCAAAATCAAGAGTCGGTCGCTTCACTGACTGAGCCACCCAGGCGCCCCGACAGACTTGCTCTCGCGACAGGCTTATCTTCGTAGTCAGATAATTATATATCCATTTATTGGGCATTTCTCAATTTTAGCTTATTTAGGAAGACTTGGTGAAAAGGCACTGATTTGCAAAGCTGAACCCTAAGACCTTAGCAGAGTGATACAAAATAAACTTAGGAGACAGTTGGCTTAAGTAGACTTTTCTGTTGGTGGGTGTCATCTTCTCCAAAGAGGACCAACAAAGCAAGCACTCATCTGCTCTTGAGGATCCAGAGGAAACAAGCATGCTATATGAGCACCTCTCTGATCTGCCCGAGCTGTGCCCCGAGGAGGGCCCCCTTCTTCCTTTCACAGATGCCTAGCAGCCTCTGGTCACATTGCCTCATGCATGCATTCCAGGCAGAAGCCTTGTCCCGGGGCCTTCACAGGGCTCCAATCTGCCCAGGCAAACAGTTGCTAGGAGCGTGGGAATACCTAGCCAGGGGCACACCACCTTTGGAAGCCGTGACTTCTCTTTTGCAGCTTCTAGCTCATTCTCCTGCCGTTCTGCCCGCTGCATTCCACACTGAGGCGCCCGTACGCGCACTTGCCCTCCCACAAGCCAAGAACCTTGGCTCCGGGAGGTTCCTTAGTGCCCTCTGCGTATGGCGGCGGCAGCGGGACCTCAGCACTCATCCACAGACACCACTCTGATCAGACCCTCCTACCCTCTGTGCCAGGACCAAGGAAAACGATACACCTGGCCACTCCCACTTAGCCTCTGTGCCATGGGCCAAGGACAGGACAGCCTGCTCCACTGTATCGGGATGCAAACAGCAGGAAGACTGAGGGGACAGGTGCACCCGGGCCACAGTAGTCTAGGGCCACAAGTTACCCGATATCAAGAGACCCGTTCCAAAGCCTTTCACAGTGCTCTGGCCCCATAGATGGGGCAAATTCACACGACTCCAAATGAGAACAGCCCCTTTGGCTGCGTCACCTCACTATGGGCATGACCGGGGCAGGAAAAGGGATGGAATTAGCTGGGCCAAGGTTAGAGTCTCACTCTGACATCTACCTTCAGTGCCGTTCAGATCCTTTGAACATATGAGCTCGGTCCACGTTTTTCTGGATCTTGGAGTCAGATGCACCCAAGTTCAAATTCTTGTTTTATGAAAACTACTTGTAAGGATCCCTACTTGCAGCCCATGACTCTCATGCAGGTATGTCAGGCCCAGTGTGCCCATTCCTGGAAGGTCAATAGACCTATCCATCGGTTGGCGGAAGCTACGGACCACAGAGGTCTCTGTGTAAATGCACACTTTCTCCCTGCAAGTCCTACAAAGCGTCAAAACCGCGATTGCTTGGTGTAAGATGTTGGTTCTGGGAGGTTCTTTAGAGGTCATCCGATCTAAGGCCTTCCCTCGAATAAATGCGGAGACTGTGGCCCCGAGGGGTGCTGTAACTTGGGTGTACTCACACGGAAAACCAAGGCCCCTGGCTCCCAGCCCAATATTCTTTCAACGAGGCCATGAGTCTGTTGCATTTCACGGTCTCCGAAAAAAAGAAAGCCAGTTCGGAGTGTCGTTTCGGTCCCACCCACCCTCGCCTTTGGTGGTTCACTCCAAACTCGGTCATTGATCAGCCACCGCAGGCCAGGCACACAAGTCCCAGTGCTCACGGCACGGTGGTGACCAAGGAGAGGCCCCCATCCCACTGAGCCCACGACGCGCCTGCTGCCTCCTGTTATGTAGTGGCCGGTAGAGAAGGAAAAGGGAAGAGGACAAGTGAGATGAAGAAGGACAGGAGGGGCATATATCTCTTCTTTCTTCCTTGATATGTTATGTATTTTATATGCAGCCTTCCCTCTTTCGTGTATTTTAGCTACATTTCAAACCATGAACCACCCGCTTAAAATACACCGTTCAGTGATTTTTAGTACATTCACACATCTACCACCACAACCTAATTGGGACATTTTCAACACCCCCAAAAGAAGCCCCATATCCATAAGGAATCACTCCCCATTTTCCCACCCCCGCCACAGGCAATCACTAATCTATTTTCTGCTACTATGGATTTGCCCGTTCTGGACATTTCATGTAAATGCAATCATACAACATGCGACCTCCGGTGTCTGGCTTTGTTACTTAGCACGACGTTTTCTTTCTTTCTTTCTTTTTTTTAATATTTATTTATTTCTGAGACAGAGAGAGACAGAGCATGAGTGGGGGAGGGGCAGAGAGAGGGAGACACAGAATCGGAAACAGGCTCCAGGCTCTGAGCTGTCAGCACAGAGCCCGACGCGGGGCTCGAACTCACAAACCGTGAGATCATGACCTGAGCCGAAGTCGGTCGCTCCACCGACTG